>NC_062229.1:7336726-7711697 GCF_902686445.1 Sciurus carolinensis
AATAAAACTAATAAAAAATGTTTTAAAAAGCTGTAAGGCTTATGACCACATCAAAGTTAGCTCTAGGCAACAGGTATTCTGCAATCATAAAGATGTGTTATCAGATTAGGGATAGGACAATCACATTATTCAGGAAAGAGAGGCCAGGATAACATCACCACATACATGAAGAGTTTCTTCGTTGCTGATTTGGCATTTGGTGATTGACTACCAAATGAAATGTGTGCTGAGTAATGAAAATGAGTTTAGGTTCCTGCCTGAAATCAAAGGCAAAAATAAATTTCTTGTGGTTTCAGCTTCAGTTGCAAAAGGCAACACAAAAATGCTTTCTGGAAGCAAGTAGTCTTTTCAAGATGGAGATTCCTCAGAAAGCTTGGAATGGAACCACCATTTGACACAGCTATCCCACTCCTTGGCCTATAACCAAAGGACTTATAATCAGCATACTACAGAGATACAGCCACATCAATGTTCATTGCTGCTCAATTCACCATAGCCAGATTGTGGAACCAACCTAGATGCCCTTCAGTCAATGAATGGATAAAGTAACTGTGGCATATATATACAATGGAATATTACTCCGCCATGAAGAATGATAGAATTACGGCATTTTCACGCCAATGTATGAAATTGGAGAATATCATGCTAAGTGAGATAAGCCAATCTCAAAAAACTAAAGGACGAATGATGTCACTGATAAGTGGATGAGGACATATAATGGAGGGTGTGAGGGGTTAGCTTTCGGGTTAGGGTTTGGTTTAGGGTTAAGGATAAGGAGGGTGGTAAGAATGGAGGAAGGAAGGATTGTATAGAGGGAAAAGTGGGGAAGGGAAAAAATAACAGAATGGATCAAACAACATTACCCTATGTAAATTTATGATTACACAAAAGGTATGCCTTGACTCCATGTACAAATAGAGAAACAATATGTATCCCATTTGTTTGCAATAAAAAAAAATCAATACCTAGTGAGCAGAGACAAAGGGGATTTACTGACAAATTAAAACCCTGTTAAACCTAAACATGGGTAGATACGTACAAATACTAAAACACAACTAAGCAATCCATTTGCCATTGATATATAGGCAATGTATACTATATATACTTTTTAATAATATATATATAATATATAATTCTGTGTGATATTACATAAAGGACTATTTTGAATAAGATATTAAAAATGATAAGCAGAAGAATGGAAATATCATGTATCTCACAAGAAAGGAAAATAAACAGACCATAATGTATAGAATAGCTCTCAAACACATAATAAGAAAAACGTAAATTGACTGAATGCTATTTTGGACCTACTAGATTATTAGGGTAAAGGAACAGTTCAGGGAAGATATGGAACATGAGAAATATCGAACAGTAGGGTAAATAGGTTTAACCTCTTAAAACTTTTTGGAACTAACCCAAGGTGAAAAGCTCCTCTTTTATAGCCAATAATTTTACCCCAAGGACAAAATTGTCTTTTAACTCCTTCAGAGGACATAGAGATGACTGTTAAAGTACCTTTATTGTAAGAGAAAAAATAATAGCTACCAGAATTTCACCAATGCCAGAAATGTCCCATATTTTAATGTCATCGCACATAACATGTAACTACAGAGCACTGAAATCAGAGAGACAACTGCTACACCCAAGAGCATGATTGCTTCTGATAAAGAATCACACTAACAAGAAGTCATCATTTTCACTAATAAAACCTGAACTTCAATACTAGTACATATATTTAATAAGTGGGATATCTAAAGAATTGATTTAAAAAAATTGTCAGCATCTAAGGAAACGACCGCTCTATGGGGCACAGGTGATCAAACAATGGCATCAAGTGGGGTCTCCACATGCCCAACTCCACCTCTGGTCACAGTGCCCCGTTTGCTGTGTCTCCTCTGCTTCTGTTATGAGGAAACACAGGATTACATTTACAGCCCCTCCACTGAATCAGGTAAATGCTCCTGCTCTGCAAATCCCCTTCTTCCAAACAAGTAACAGCCACCATTTATCCCATAAGTGAATTGCAAGTTAGCAGGATGGGATCTGGAGATATTTCAAGGACCACCATTCAGCCCACCTCAGAAGTACAATGTGGCTGATCCAAGATCCACGACTTACTAGTTAAGCCACCCAGTAGCAGGGTCTCGGATTGTCACCTCTGTCATTATGTCCAGATATGACCTTGCGCATGTCATTATGGTCTGGGGACAGGAATGAGAACTGTGTTAGGATGAGGTCTCTTTGTGGGCAACTGAATGAAGCTCTACACTCTGTCCCAGTTCATTCCCATACTTTGAAGTTCTAAGAATGGAAGGTCACTCTCTTTATCGTTAGAAATATCATAAACATAGGATTATTTTCTTATTAGCATAGAAGTCATCTTCATTTAAGGTGATCAACTACATCACAGTCATCTCAAACCACTAATATCATTTAATTCTGTGAGTTTCACAGAAAATGCAATACATATGTTGATGCTATATTGCCTCAAACAGATATGGATTACAAGTAACAGATCTAAGGAATTTCTTCCCGGGTTATGAATTTGCACCTCTCTGTCTCACAGTAGTATCACCAGTGGAAGGTAACAATGATGACCCTGGTCAGGTGCTTGAGAGGTGGCTGTTCTGCAGGTATGACCACACTTGTCTTCTGTCTATTCTTTCCCTGTTCTCCTTAACTAATGTGCCAACTTCTGAGGGTGCAATACAAAGAAACTTACTACAACTAAAACCCTTATTTTGGACTCCACTTCTTTGAAACCTGAACAAAGAAATGGTGTTGGATGATGGAAACCTAAGTCAAATATCACAGAGCTAGATCAAATAAAAAGTAAGGTTTAAACCAACTTAAAATGCAACTGGTCCTTGTGTGATCTTAACCTTTTAGAAATATGTAGTGACAAAATTCAGGCATTCCAGATAAGCAGGAACACTTGACTTACACAAAAGACCCCATGTCATCGATGAGAAACTGTCCTTCCAAGGATTTTTCTCAAGGCCTTCTTCATGTCCTTGTTCCTCAGGCGGTAGATAAGGGGGTTCAGCATTTGAGGGACCACAGAGTACATCATTGAAGCCACAGCAGAATTTCTGGCGGAGTCAGTCACTGAAGAGCTAATATACACTCCAAATCCTGTCCCATAGAACAAAGAGACGACAAGTGAGACCCACAGGTGGAAAAGGCTTTATGCTTTCCTCCTGATGAAGGCATTCTCAAGACAGAGGACACAATGTGAACAGAAGAGAAACTGATCCCAGAGAGAGGAACACCAGCAAATATGCAAACTGCATCATGTATCTAGATGTTGTCAATGAGGGTATCATAACAGGACAGTTTGATAATATGAGCAAGTTCACACAAGAAGTGGAGTTCTCCAGGTTTGTGCTGAAAGACAGATGTAACACCATCAGACTGAGCAGCAGGCAACCTATAATGCTAACCAACAATGAAAACAGGGTCAGCAGTCCACACAGGCAGGGATTCATGATGACTATGTACCTGAGTGGATGGCAGATATCCACATAGTGTTCAAAGGCCATCACTGCAAGTAGACAATTTTCTAAGCCACCAAAAACCAAGAGAAAGCAGACCTACATGAGGCAGCCTGTGTAGGTGATGCTCTGACTCTGTTTTAGGATGTTCACCAGCATCTTTGGGATTGTGCTTGTGCTTAAACAGACATCAGTGAAGGACAGGTTGGAGAGGAAGAAGTACATGGGTTTGTGGAGGGGGGAATCAGAGCTGATGGCCAGGATGATGATGAGGTTTCCCAGGATGCTGAACAGGTACATGGACAGGAAGAGGCTGAAGATGAGGTGCTGAAGTGCTGGGTCATTTGTGAGACCCAGGAGAAGGAATTCTGAAACAGCAGTCTCATTTCTAGCTTCCAGGATGTTGATAAACCTATTGCAAATGAAGTGGAGAAAATACATAGATCCACATCAGCAGTAAAATATAGGAATATGTTTGAACACCACTTCAGTAGCCACATTGGTCTCTGGACATTAGCATCTAGAACTCTGAGATAATTCTGTTGCTAAGCCACCAGTTTGTGGTATTTGGTTATGGTATTCTTCCCAACTAATACACCCAACACCAACATAAGAATGTGAGGAAATATCAAAGTGCTTTGTAAAAGTGTCATCACTTTTGGTAAAGAGAAGATTTCTGCTCTGAATGAAAGGGGACATATCCCACTGCACAGTATGACTTCAGGTGAGTAGAAATGAGAATGTGTCAGGGGGTGACAGTCAGTTGACATTCAGGGCACACGGCTAGATTCTCATCATATTAGGAGCATGCTTTCTCTCTGCCTCCCCAAGATGAATTTCTCAAAACACACCCTCCCTCTTTCTAGAGTGTTAACTTGGGGGCTTTGTTTTTCCCTTCTGACTTCAAGAGGAAAGATACTTCACATCTCAACTGAATACTGAGGATGGAAAATCTCCTTTGGGCAGTGCACACAAACTAACGAGATAAAGGGGATTGTGGTCAGGGAGGTCATGTCTGGGAGGAGGCTCAGGTATTGCTTCCTGAGCAGGGCAGGGCTGTGGAGTGAGCTGTATAGGATGCTGAATCCTGATGCTGTTTCCCTGGGGTGTCGTTATCCAAAGGCCCTCATTAGAGCAGTTTTTTCACCATTACTCTCATCCCAGGAGAGCAAGTCCTTAAAGACCAAGACTGTGGAGGTGGGGGAGTTGAGGACGGCTGATTTCCTGACCCTGGAGGCCAGTTGTCCACCATTCATCTCTCCCCACTATTCCTACTCCTCTAAACTTCCCAGACCTTGCACATGTCATGCCTCCACCTCAATAAGAAATCCCAGTGTCCTCTTCAACACTAAGACACTTTTATCTATTTAAATATATCTTGAATCCTGGTTCCTGTTTGAGGTGTGAGAATTTGTCCCATATCTGTAGGTGTAAGTAGTGTCATTTTAAATGTTATCTACACAGTGAAATGAATCTGACCTGACTTTTCCACCTACATCCACTAATATGCTGCAGTGAACTCATTGTTGTGTAATCCACAAAACACTAACTAAACAAGTTTATAAAAACTGAAAGTAAGTAGCAGAGATATAGGTTGAGTAGAGTAAGGAAACAGGGTAGGAGAACAAGGGGAGAGATTAGGGAAATGCTGGAGCCTGAATTGGAGCAAATTTTACCCACATCATCATCATTATGCCAAAATGAGTCCCATACTCCGTTTAACCAAGTTTAACCAAAAAGAACCACTAAAGGGGGTGGGGTGGGATGAGAGAAGAATGGAGGAACTTTAGATTACATAGAGGAAAATGAGAGGGCAGAGGGGCGGGGTATGAAAATGGTGGAATGAGACAGACATCTTTACCCTTTGTACATGTAGGATTACACAAATGGTATGAATTACAGCATGCACAATCATAGCATCGGAAAGTTGTACCCCATTTGTGTACAATGAATCAAAATGCATTCTGCAGAAACAACAACAACAAAAGAATAAAAGATTTCAAAGGTTGACGTCTTACAGTACTTAGCGTCTATATACAAATTTTGGCACTTGATTTTGCTTTGTTTTTTTTTATTCTCTTATAGGATCATGTGTATAAACCTTGCTTTCTCAGTTGTTATTACAAACCACACACAAAAAAAAAATTAAAAAAAACAATAAAAATAAATAAAACAAACCAATAAAACAGAAAAATCTGAGCTAACTATGATAAAAAAGCAAATATACATCATCTTAACTACAGTGGATGTTGACCAAACCTTAATTTTTATTCTTTACCCTTAGCACAGAGGAGTTCAATTTATTTTCTATGATCGCTGCTGAAGGCCAAAGACAGGACTATGATACCTTGTTCAGAATATGAAAATATATCATTCAAATTTGTCACAATAGTTTCCTTCACAAAAAGAGACTGTGAGTTGAAATTATGTTTCCTCAGGTTTAATAAAGAGAGGTGATAACTTAGTACCAAATCACCAAAAGGCAGGACAGGTCTGATGTCCATGCACTCAGTGTATGTGGTCGGAATTTAACCATCACTTTCTGAGCAGAGGTGGTGCTCCATAGAAGTGTTTGTTTTAAAACCTTTTACTTTACAGCTTCAATATCTTAATGTGTTCTCAAAACATTTTACCCCATGTTCACCCATTCTGTATGCATTTGGAATTTTCAAGGTTATTATTTGAGATTTTGGGGAAGGTGGCATCCTTCTTCACCATTTTAACCTCAGTAAATTTTAAAGCATATTAATCATAGATAAATTGTGCAGACATCCATGAGCTAATAAATGGTTAATGTAAAAAAAAAAGTAAGTTAAAGTTTTCCAGATACAATCAAAGAACTCAGAGAAAGCATGTTGAATGGGTAGGAGCCAAGGAACTCTGGATTTATCCCCAGAAAGGACATAGTAGTTTCTATATCCTGGTGATGAGGACTAAATGCCCAGGAGAAGATGTATTGATAAAGACAGAGCTAGAGCTTCTTTATCTGAGAAATATGCATGAACTTGAGAGTTAAACAGACCCAGGTCTGTGGGCTTGGGGCCCATCAAAGTGTCAGAAAATCCTACAAGAATCTAACTACATTCACCATCCACTGGGTAGATGGATCTGTGACAGTGTCCACATTGTTGAGTAGCAGAAGTCGATGGAGTGAACAGGGGTGGAGACCTTACCAGTGACTGGTAAGGGGCAACCAAAGACCTGCAGATTACAAATGTTGCTACATCCTCATTGGCTGGACCTCACAAAAACATGGGTGGAAAAGATCTGGAGGCAGTCATTTTAGAGACTTTCTTAAGGAGGTCTGCTGTAAAGCATGAAGAGAATGAGTTTATTGTATGCTTTTCTTCTTTAAACCTTTTTCTTTGTGTTATATCTAATGGGATTAGTAGGTACATGTAACACAATTGGGTCAGTCTTGTTCCCTCTCCCTCCCTCTTCATTCTCCCTGATCCATTTGCTCTACCTAGGGATATCATTCCTATTCTTGTTATTTTCATTAGTGCCTTAAAATTCCATGTGAAAATGGGGTTCATTGTGTAAATAGATACATGGAAAGATCAAAACTATTAGATTTCATTCCCAGTGCCTTCCCAAGACATCCTCTCCTCCATCCCTCTCCATTCCTTTTTCTACTCTGTTGGGCACTCTTACATTTTCATGAAATCCTTTTATTCCCCCCCTTTTTTTCCTAACACTATATATATGAGAGAAAACATAAGACCCTTGATTTTCAGAGTCTGATTTTTATTACTCAGTATGACATTACCTAGTTCCATCCGTTTATCAGCAAATCATATACATTCATTATCTTTGTTTTCCTAAAAAGAAATTCCTGAAATTTGACATCATGATATCATACTTTGGAGTTGACTCTTTGCCATCATGTGAGGTGACCTACGATACTACTGGATTAGCCACACTGAACTCACTAAGAATCCATCACTGGCATCCTGATATCTTCCTGAACATAGCATCAATGATGTGCCTCAGCTTTCAAGGTCTCCGGCTCTCTGAACACATCATTAGTATAGAGCATGTAGAAGCATCAAAATAGCCCTAGAGCAGCATCCTCAAAATAGTAGTGTTATGACTTCTATTTTCATGAGCCATTGCTTTCTAATTTTATTTAATTTTTATTTATTTTTATTTGTTCTAATTAGTTATTTGTGACAGTACAATTCATTTGTGCATTTTGATAGATCATACATAAGAGGAGTATAATTTCTCATTTTTCTGATGGTACATATTGTAGGATCACATCGGTCATGTAGTCATATATGTACATGAGGTAAAAATATCTATTTCACTCTACTATCCTTTCTATGCCCATACTCCTTCCTCCCCCTTCACTCCCCTGTACCTTATCTAAAGTAACTCTATTTTTCCCTACCCCACACTCCTCATTGTGAGTTATCATCCACATATCAGAGAAAACATTCTGCTTTTAGTTTTTTGGGTTTGAGTTATTTCACTTTGCATGATATTCTCCAACTCCATCTATTTAGCACATTACTTTTAATTATCCCATCAGAATGAATCATTTTTTCTTATGATATGTTGCACACAATTTCTTTCCATATCACAGGAGAGAAAGAATATAATATGCAGGGATTTGAAAAACCTTAAGAAAAAATGTAAACATATGTTTTTGCATACTGAGCTGAATTTTAGGATGATAAAGACACACTGTCCCAAGACAAGTGTCTAGACTACTGCTGAGGTTGGAAGAACAAGAAGAGAGGATTTCAAAGACAGAATGAAAAATTATGCATGGACACATCCACAGGTATAAAGATTGAGGGAATACAAATACTGAATCCAATTTCTTATCAGGGAAAGCACTTGTTGAAATGTAATCACATTGTGAAATGATTGCAATGTAAGATAGTCATTGGGGTAGTCATTGGAGGCAGGAGACACCTCAATTCCTTACCTTTCCTAACTTGGTGTTAGCCGATCTCTCATTCTGAGATACCATGAGAATGTCATCATCTCATTCCCATCTTTCTGCTCACATCCATCACAAGACCACTCACATATGGACATGCTTCCTTCTGTACTAGGTGCTGCCTCCCTTCAATAGGTATCTTTAGAGTCACAAATGAAATCTAGTTAATAAGAAGACATGTATCCCTATGGATATATATTTTTGGATATATCTCTATATACACATTAAAACAAATGGCAATACATAGAATATATAATAAAACAAAACCATGTAATCCAATGAAAATCTCAGTGTTGCAGAGGAAATAATCAGACACTGGCAATCAGTACACTGTGCATCTCTACGGTTACAGTGCCTCCCACTTGTCACTGTGTCTTCTCCCCTTTTTCTATCTTATAAGGAAACATGAGTTTACATTGAGGATCCACTAAGACATTCCAGGAAAATTTCCTGTTCTGAAAATCACTTTCACCCTTCATCATAGTGGTGTTATTCACCTGTTTATCATATTAAATAAGCAAAAGTGAGTGGGACCAGGTTTGGGCTTACTTGAAGGGTCACAATTCACTCCACCATAGAAATGTAGTCTAGTTCATGTGTGGAAATATAAAATGTCAGCACAAGAAGTGGAAGGAATCTCAGTTTTCTGCCTCTGACATCATGTTCAAATATGACACTGAATTTGTTACTATCCCTGGGGGAACTCAAGGAGAACCAGTCCTGGGTGAACTCAGGAGGGCTGAATGAAGCCCTGCTCTCTGTTTCTGTTTCTGTCTCTATTCATACATCCTTGATATAAAAGTTAACTCTATTGTTTCTGCCTATAAATGTAGAGTCTCTTTTCCTTATTAGACTGATGACAACTTTCTTGCTGAGTTTGAAATATCTCACCACCATCTCAAACCACTGATATTATGAAATTATGCCACATTATAGATAATAAAATGGAGTAAGGTAAAAGCTATTACCACTTGGGATAGACTTTATATTAGGTAGAGAGGAGTGAAGGGAGAGGAAGTGGTATAGGGGAAGGAATGATAGTAGAGTGAAACAGTATTGCCTCATGTAAATGTATGACTGCATGACTGATGTGATTCTACAATATGTATAACCAGAAAAATGTGATATTATGCTCCATTTATGTATAATCTATCAAAATGTATAAATGCATTCTACAGTCTTATATTGCTAGCAAAAACAAATAAAATTTATGATTACACAAATGGTATGAGTCTACATTTTTACAACTATAGAAACAAAAAGAAGTACCCCATTTGTGTACAACGAATCAAAATGCAGTCTGTAAAAAGTTTAAAAATAAATAAATAATTAATTTTTTAAAAAAAAATTACAGAGCTAGACATAAAGCAAAGTCAGCGTTCAATTCAAAAACTAAAATACACCTACTCAATGTGTTTTTATTTAGAAGAATGTAGTGATAGAAAACTTAGATATTCTTGCTCAATAGGAAATCTATCTCTTCGACATTCTCTAAAAGTCCAAAGCAAAGAACACATCATGGAGGAAATGCTATCCTACCAATGAGCTTCCTCAAGGCCTCCTTCATGTCCCTGTTCCTCAGGCTGTAGATAAATGGGTTCAGCATCTGAGTGACCACAGAGTACATCAGTGAAGCCACTACAGTCTTCCTGGGGGAGTCAGTAACTGCACAGCTAATGTACACCCCAAAACTGGTCCTATAAAACAAGAAGACAACAGATAGATGAGATCCACAGGTAGAAAAGGCTTTATGCTTTCCTTCTGATGAGGGCATTCTCAAGACAGAGGACACAATGTGAATGTAAGAGAAAATGATCCCAGAAAGAGGAAAACCAGCAAATACACATGCTGCAACAAATACCAGGATATTATTAATAAGGGTGTGAGAGCAGGCCAGCTCAATGACCTCAGTTAGTTCACAGACGAAGTGGGGGATCTCCAGGTCTGTGCAGAAGGACAGACGCAGTACCAACAGAGTGTGGAGGAAGGCATCCATAGTGCTGATGAGCAGAGAGGATTGAAGAAGAGACACATAGAGGCGGGGATTCACGATGGCTGTGTACCTCAAGGGGTGACAAATGGCCACATAACAGTCAAAGGCCATCCCTGCAAGGAGAAATTTTTCCAAAATAGTAAAAACCAGGACAAAGCAGACCTGAGAGAGGCAACCTGTGTAACATATGATGTGATCCTGTGATTGGATGTTCACCAGCATCTTGGGGACTGTGGTGGTGCTTAAACAGATGTCATTGAAGGACAGATTGGAGAGAAAGAAGTACATGGGGGTGTGGAGGTGGGAGTCAGAGTAGATGGCAGGATGATGAACAGGTTTCCCAGGATGGTGACCAGGTACATGGACAGGAACAGGCTAAAGATGAGGGGCTGCAGTGCTGGGTCATCTGTCTGTCCCAGGAGAAGGAATTCTGAAATAGTTGTTTGGTTTCTATATTTCATGATGTTGATGAATCTGGTGGAAAAGAAGTAGCAAAAAGATGAAAAAATATTAGACCACTAGCATCTGTTGAATGTGGAATGTGTTAGAGAAACACTGTAGTGGACACCCTGGTCTCTAAAAATTACCCCTGTATACATTGGGGAAATAATTCTTCATTAAAGTTATCTAGTTGTGGAACTTGAATATGTTAGCCCTTTCAACTAGTCCACTCATAAAACTTCCTGACCAACATAAGAACAAGAATATAAGTAAATGTCTGAATCCTTTGCAATAGTCAATATGTTCAATATGACTTTGCAATAGTCATATTGACCAACATAAGAACAAGAATATAAGTAAATGTCTGAATCCTTTGCAATAGTCAATATGTCCTTTGCAATAGTCAATAGGTAGACTTCTGCTGTGGGGGAAGCAGGATCTCTCCCTATGGAGAGTATGAGACTGGAGGAATAGGATCTGGGAAAGTATCAGTCTTAATGTATATGGCAGGAGGTTAAGAGGATGATAGACAGTTGACAAGAGTAGCATGGATACAGGTTTCTCAAAATATTAGGCATGTGTTCTCCTCACTGCTTCCCTTGTATAAAATTTTTCAAAAACATCTGTCCTCATTTCCAAAGTACTTTCTGAAGTTTCTTTCATTCCCTGACTGATTTCGAGAAGAATAATGTTGAGTATCTTACCTGAATACTAAACACATAAAGTGTGTCCTCAACAAATGGAAGCCGACTGAATGATCCAATGGAACCCTGGTGAGGAAGGCTCATCTCTGGGAGGAGACTCACGTGCTGCTTCCTGGTTGGGTGGGGCTTTTCTCTGTGGTGGTCACAGGCTGATTCCTGCAGTCTCTGTATCCCTGGAGCTCAATATCCAAAGTTCCTCATTAAATCAGCTGTTTTACTATCATTTTAATCCCAAGGGTATATATCATTAAAGACCAAGACCATGGAGGCATGCCTCTGTCTTCTGAGCACCAAAAAGTGTTGCTATTCTCAATTTTATAAGCCTATGATTTTCATGTTTTCTCCCACTAGGTTATGTTTTTCCTTTTAATTATATGCCACCTATAACCTCAGGGAATGTACTTTCGTAATGATGGGACAGGGTTAAATGATTTTATTGTTGTACTTCTGCTTGGCAGTGTAAAATAATTCTGAAAGAATAAAGCCATGCCTTTATATTAACTTTTCAATATTTGGCACAACATGTAAGAGTGGTAATAATGAACAAAAAATAAGGTGAGTAGGTTTGTATTGAGAAGAAAATGAGGGAGAGAAGGATGAAAAGAGATAAGCAAATGGAAGGCTTTAAATATTCCCTTGAATTCATAATATAGATGAGCTAGTGTTTGTAAAGCAGCAATTTCCCAACTTTAGCATGATGTGTAAGAGAGATTAAATCACAGATTTTTGATCCTCATCTCTGGAAATTAATATCAGTAGATGGAGTGGGTTACACCCATTCCATCACCCAGGTGATGCTGCTACTGCTATGAGCTAGAGTTTCATTGACTTTATTGTCATTTTGCCCACATATACTTTAGATTCATCAGTAGCATAGAACTAAGAAATCAAAAAGCTGTTTCCGAACTCCTTCTTACAGAACTGGAAGAATATCTAAAAATGTAGCTTCTCCTCTTCACTATGTTCCTGTTCATGGATGTAGTGGTTGCCCTGGGAAGCCTGTTCATCATCCTGGTTGTAAGTTCTGACCCTCATCTCCAAATCTCCATGCAACCTCTTCTTTACTGAAATATGCTAAAGCACATGCAAAATCTCAAGAATGATAATGAACATCCAAGCAGACTCAGAACATCACCTACCCAGGTTTTCTCATTCAGATTTTCCTTGTTCCAGTTTCTCCTGTCATGATAAACTGTCTCATCCCAGCAATGGCCCATGACCAATATAAGGTCCTATGTTGCTCACTACTGTGTATGTTCATAGTGAACTTCTCACTCTGTATAAAAATGCCTTAGTCTCTGACTAAGCTCTTTGGATCCCATGCTGCTCAGTCTGAAGGTACTGTGACTGTCCTTCTGAACAGACCTGAAGATCCCCCACTTCTGTGAACTTTCACAGGCCTTACATCTGAGTGCTATGATACCCAGATCAGTAACATTTTGTTCTGTTTTTTTTTTTTTTTTTCAGCTTGTCATATTGAACGGAAGTTCCTGTCCTGAATCTTTTTATTATGTACTCAAATTGTCCATTCTCTTTTGAGAATGTCATCAGATGATAGATTATACAAGGGTTTTTACCACCTAAATGTCTCTTCTCTTACTTGTTTTCTTACTCAGTGGAACACCTTTTGGCATTTACTTTTGCTTTTTAGATACTTATTGAGCCATGAAGACTTTAGTGGTTTCATGATGTATTCTATGGTCCCAAATCCCATTATCTACAGCTGAGAAACAGAGACAAAAAGGAAGCCTAAAGGAAAATATTTAGTGTAATAATATTTTTAGGTGATTGTAATCATATTTAAGCTAGATTTCCAGGATATATATAAGTGACCAATGAAGCTTTCATGTAAAACTTTTTAATTTGCCTTTATAAAGAAGACCAATTTCTGTGGAGAAAGATTTTACTTTTTGGAGTAAATGTTCTGTCTGAAAAAAAAATGGAAGAAGATGAAAGCTGGAAGGTTTAAGGGTCATGAATTCTCTACCAGCAGAGGAAGACTCTCCATAAGTCAGATTCATCTCTGTGGGTGTGGAAATGAAAACAATGGGATTCTCATGTCTCACAAGAGAATCCAGAGAGTACCCAGCTAGACCGTCACTGGGACAGGAGATGGTGGGAGGGCCCAGGGAAAAGTGTTCAGCACCACAATCCATGGATAGCTCCATGCTTAGCTCCCATTGTGTCTTCCAGAGCAGAGTTTCACCACTGGTGTCCACAGTGAAGAATGAATCGGAACACTATATTCAGATTCATTGATCTCACCTTAAATTTACTGAGTTTGTATCTTTGCAGAGACGTCTGAAGTATATGCTTTATAAAGAAGTACTTCTCAAATCTGAAAAGATAGAAGTGAATATTTAAAGAACAGGCAGGAATAGTTATTAATATATCTTTGGCCCCTTTTGATTCAGTTAAACATACACCTAACTCATGGTGATTCCATTTCACTCCTCAGTATTTACCCAGGAGAAATGAAAACTAAGTCTAAAAAATGTTCTATACATGAATCTTCATAACAGTGTTGTTTGTACTCAACCCAATTGTTATAAAAGGTGAATGAATAAGCAACACTCGGAACTTTCAAACAATTGAATACTGCTCAGGAAAATAGGTAAAAAACTGTAGACCTAAGACAGTTGTTGGGTCAAAAAACAAGTATGATGAAAGAAAATGAAACAATTTCTACAAAGGAACATAAGAAAACTGGAGATGTAACTCCAGTGATATAATACTTATCCAGGATGTGAATGTCAAGGGATTAATTTTTATATGGAAAAAATGGGCAAAGAGACAGAAGTAAATTTTGGCTGTTGACAGACACCTGATTATTAAGTTTGATGATCTATCAGATCTATTTATTTCTATCTATATGCATATGTGTATATATGTATATATTGTAGAGATACTTATATATGTGTCTATATGTCTAAATATTGAACTCCATGATTATACAAATGAGTAAAATTATACATTTTAATTATATGCATTTTATTGTATATCAATCATACCTCAATAAGGCTATGAACAATGTAAAGGCCTTTTTGTATTTGATTACATTTGATTAGTAACATTTGATTAGTAAACATTTTTTCATCTATATATTGGCAACTGTTTGATGTAACATGGAAGTTAAAAAACAGAATAAATATTCATGAGCCATCCATATTATAGTATCCATAGTATTGCTATGAATTTTTTTTATTTATCATTTTATTGAATATTTAGCATACATTTATTATTTTATCACATGAATTTTACAAGTAAAAATGAGCTATATTTACAGACTTAAATATCATATTTTTCTAATATTATTATCAGAATGGAGTTGCCTTAAATATACAAAAATAAGAAGAAAATAATCCAATAACAGAAGGAGAATGTGTTGAGGTGTATGCGATGCTTGAAGTGGGGGTGAACCTAAGCAGGTAGAGAGAAGAAGGCATCTGCTTAGCCTCTCCATGTGGGAGAATCAGTCAAAGTAAAACTCTCCATCAGTCAGGTTTGCTCATTAAAGATTTTTGCTGCCGTATGATTGCATAAGATTAAAAGTGTTTGACTAATTAGGACCTTTGGATATTGAAGCCCCAAGTGTCACAGAAATGGCAAACTTTCTGCCCATGACCACCTACTGAACACCTTGCCCAAGGGAGAACACAGCTCACCTGCCCCTGGCCTCCGGACCATCTCATCTGCCCAGGAGGCAGGTGCTGCACTATCTCTCTGTGTTCCCTGAGAACAGATCACTCATCTTTCTCCTTTATACCTAGGGAGGAACTGAATGCCATTCCTCAGTGATGTCACCCAGGTAATAAGAAGACTACCTGCTTGTGATTTCCCATAGTGACAGGTATTTTTCTGCTTACTCATTCCAGAACTGGGTCACCTGTGAGTTGTCTGTCTGATTCTCCATCATCTCCATGTTTCATTTGAGTCATGCACCGATATCTGAGTAAGTTGCATTCTATTAATATCTTATTCCAACCTTAAAGTCCAGGGACTTTTACAATTCTCAACATCCATTAGCTCTTGCTCATTTCGAAGGATGTTTTAGAATTTCCTAAACACTTCTTTAATTTATCTGGCAAGTGTTAAAAGTATATTGCCAGTTTATTTTTAGTTATTTCTTCCTGGATCACAATACCCTTTTGTAGAACAAATACCTGGCTGACACTATTTCCTGTTTAATAATATTCTGATAAATAGCCACAAAGAAGAATAAAATTATGGTATTTGCTAGAATATGGATGGAACTGGAGAACATCACGCTAAATAAAATAAGCCAGATTCAGAAAATTAAGGATGGAGTGTTCTCTCTAGTATGTTGAAGCTAGAGAGTATAAAAGAGATTAAAAAAAGAAACAACAAAATATAAAGAAGACCAATGGTGTAGAAAAAGGGGATCTGGAGAGAGGGTGGAGGAAAGGGGAAGGGGAAGAACTGGGGAAAAAATGAACCAAATTATGATAAGTCCAAGTATGAAAATACCACAATTAATCCCAAATTTGTGTATAATTATAATGCACTAACACTTAATTATAATAGCAGTAGAAGGGGGACCAGTGGAATGGAGCCAGGGGTTCAAGGGAAGAGAGGATGCGAATAGACTACATACTGGTCTGCCTTATTTTCTCTATTAATCTATGAAGTGCTGAAATTTGAAAAGGGAGAACAGCACAGAGAAACACAACAAATATACACGTATGCACTCTTCCAAAATGAGGCTGTTTTGACACTGAGCCATCAGAGTTCTTTACTTTAAATAACAAAAGAGCACGCATAATTCTAATGGACCTGTAGGTCTCTCTCCATTCTCTCTGCTTGCAGAGGCAGCATGGTCTTAATGAGACTTCACATGATCTTTTAACAATTTTACACATTGCATACTATTACTTGTGAGCACGCTTGCATTTCACATGGCTATGCATATGTACGTGTGTGTAAGAGTAATATATACAGTTATGTATACATGTGTTGGTTTACATATGCATTGTACAATGTGTACTGTGCCTGTGTGTGTTCATGTATGTGTATGTGTGTGATGTAACAAGATGTTAGAAAAAAGTAAGATCATTACAGCTAATTAACCAGAGATAATGTACCAAGATTAAAAAGTGATTAAACATATTGTTTATAAACAATCCAGGGGCAAATGCCATGTTCTATGTAAGGTTTTAAAATGCAGAATAAGACATATGTGAAAATGAAAACTATCAACTAAAACACAGAATAGTGATTAAGAGGGACTGGGAGGGGTGTGGAGGAGACGGGAATGGGTGGTTGAATTTGATGTGTGCATACTGTATGCATGACTGCAAATATCATGTAACCCTGCTAATACTTAGAACTGATATGTGTGACTTTTTAAGAGGGAAAAAGAAAAAGAAAAACAAATACATGGTTTACAGATAGACTCACTCAATTTTTTTAAATGATGAGGAGAATAATCAAGATCAGGTTCAATAATGTGGTTCCCCTGAGGAAGGGAAAGCATGATCCTCAGATGATAAAGAATATGCAAACATAAGATGTGTTATTTTATTTCTTAACAATATCTAACATGGCAATACATTTACTTTAATGAGTGGTGAATATCCAGGTCTTTGTTCAGTTTATATTTATTTATTTGATTTTTTCAGAGCTGCTGAGGCTCATTCTTATTTTTGAACTGCATTTTGAATACTTGAAATGCTTTATAAGAAGTTAAATTTTTAATATCTGTAGTATTATAATTGTTAAATTTTACCATGGTGTAGATGTATTGCTAAACAATATTTTTTATAGTTACATAATTTTTTTTGCTACATCTAGGTCTCATTTATTTATTATAATTGACAGACTTTTATTGTAAGTTCATAAGAAATAAACATTGACGTCATGATGTTCACCGAGGTGTTCACTCTTCATGCTCCTCTGTGGATTTGCTGACACTGTCTCCTGTCATCAAGTATTCTTGGGGAGAGCAGATGGAGAGTAAGGGAAACCCAAGTCTTTGATCTAGCATACATGATTGTCTGTAGCATTCTATGATATATTTAAATTTTAAAACTCCAAACAGCACAGAGTGATAGAGAAAATAAGTACGAACACATGCTGCCAGATTTAACCAGAATGTTTGCTAAAATAACCAAACTATGCTCATTGATACACCATATGCTTCACATTCCTCTCCATTCTTTTCCTTTTTCAGAGGCAAACACAACCTCAAACCATCCTCATATGTTTAAATTGATTTGTGCATTACAATCTTTACATATGTGTATGTGTGCATAGGGAATGCATAATAGAAATGCCTCTTGTTTAGAGAAAGCATAAATAAGTAGTGAATTAATAAAATATTGGAATGGAGTAAGGTAGTTATGCTAGAGAAAGAGAAAAATATATGAAGACTAAGAGCTGATTAAAATATTATTGAACAATTAGAACAATGCCAGGCTCAGCACGCAAAGCTATAAGATACAGGATGGCAATGTGATTTGCTGTCACTGCCTGTGGCAACAATCCCACGGATATTTGTTACTTCTTGCAGCAACAATAGCATGGGTATTTATCAGAGGTGGACTGGAAATAAACTACTTCTATTTCTGTGCTGTTTCCTTGCTTGCTTGCTTATTCCCTACCTTATTGAGGAAAAAGAGGCTTGCTTGATTTTAGAGGAAGAGAAGCTTATCCTAGGTGCTTCCTATAGGTGTGTGTCTTATATACCTAAGGCAGCCAATCAGCTTACGATTAGCAAAATTGAAGCACTCGGTACCAATCAAGAAAGAATGAGGAATATCTGTTGACCACTAGCACAAAGGAGACATTAACTAATCAGGCAAAAGTAGATCACGCCGTGTTAACACTAACTATGCGCCACCTCTTGGCTAAACGCCAGCCACATCTGAGGGTTACCCAAAAGTGTCTTCTTCAATTTGCAGATGCAATCACTCAGAGCATTGGAAGCCTGGGGAACAAGGGTTCAACTGCAGCACAGCACAGTTCCTTGGGGAACACAATACACACAGTCTTCCTGTGATTTTAGAAACAAAAATAAACTATATTTTAATGCAAACATGGCATTATATTTTAATTTGATGGTTAGTGGTGGATACTTGTCTGTTTATTGTTATATGTTTTGAATAGCTCATATTTATAAAAAATTATATTATTGTCAATGCTATTTTTAAACTTTCTTAAATTTTGTCATGCTGTTTGTGTCTTTTAAGAAAATTTTCTTGCTTACCCATTTTCTATTTGTGTTGCTACGTCCAGCTTTTATTTATTTTATTTCTAGATGTATTGTTATATGCACAGGAGAATAGAGATATAAACATTAAATATAATAGATATTCATTGAATCATTTGCTTTTCCTGTTTCTGCATATGTGTGAGATTCTTGGGGTAGGGGGAGATTTAATACACTGATTCTTCCCTGAAATTGGCAGTTATCAACTAAAGATCCATTGTTCATCTTATTCACTTGTCCCACCCATCATTTCTCATCTACTATGATGGGTACAGGCACTCTGGTCATGTCCACAGCAGAAGCAAGTAACAATAACAATATTAAGTTTCATGGAAAACTAATTAAACAAATTTCAAAAAGAAATAAACATAACTTATCAACAGGGGAAAAAAAAAGGAAAGTCTCATATCAGGCCCTTCCCCCTGTGCATCCTCATAACATTCCCATGGAGTGTCTTAATGGCTCTGGTTATACAGATGCGGAGACTGAGTCTTCTCACACAGTGAACCAACCAGTGAAAGTGTTTCACTGGTTGTGAACCAAGCACTGAAGCCAGAGTCTAACTTGGGTGTGTCTACCTTAAATCCTGACTAATACTGTATTTGTTAAATAAAAGTTAATGTAGTTTGGTTTTGGATTTTCCTGATGGTTTTAGGCTTAGGAAATATTCAGGATTAAGACTGATATATCACTTTGTATTTTAAGACTGATATATCACTTTGTATTTTAAGACTGATATATCACTTTGTATTTTATTTCTAGTCATTAGTACAATGTGGAAAAGAGTGGGCATTCCAATAAAAATTCCAGACTATCAAGTAGGGTAGTAGAGAGTAGGACAGAAAGAAAAACATTTAAAGAAAAAGAGAGGAAGAGAGAGAGAGAGAGATGGAGAGAGAGAGAGAGATAGAGACAGAGAGAGAGACTAGCAATACTCTCTTCACAAAGTTTATGTGAAAGCTTTTCAAAATAACAGACACTGGCACACGTACTCTGTTCCATCATCTTTTCTTTTCTCCTCAGCAACATGAAATCAGAAAACCAAACGGGTGCAGTAGAACTCCTCCTCCTGGGTCTCTCAGAGATCCTGAACTGCAGCCCATCCTCTTTGGTCTGTTCCTGTTCATGTACCTGGTCACAGTGCTTTGGAACATGCTCATCTTCCTGACTATCTTCTCCAACTCCCACCTCCACACCCCCATGTACTTCTTCCTCTCCAACCTGTCCTTCACTGACATCTGCTTCAGCACCAGCACAGTCCCCAGGATGCTGGTGAACATCCAGAGACACAGCAAGACCATCAGTTACTCAGGCTGCCTCACCCAGGTCTGCTTTGTCCTGGTTTTTGTGGAGGGAAAACTTTCTCCTTGCAGCAATGGCTTATGACCGTTATGTGGCCATCTGCCATCCCCTCAGGTACTCAGTCATCATGAACACCCACCTGTGCATCCTAATGGTCCTGTTGTCCTTGACCATCAGCATTGTAGATGGCCTGCTGCACAGTCTGATGGTGCTGGGGCTGTCCTTCTGCACAGAACTGGAGGTCCCCCACTTTTTCTGTGAACTTGATCAGGTCATAAACTGGCCTGTTCTGACACCCTCCTTAATAGCATGCTAGTATATGTATTGACTAGCATGTTGGGTGGTGTTCCTCTCCTTGGAATTATTTACTCTTACATTAAAATAGTCTCCTCCATTCTGAGAATGTCATCCTCTGGGGGAAGCATAAAGCCTTTTCCACCTGTGGGTCTCACCTATCTGTCGTTTCCTTGTTCTATGGGACAGCTTTAGGGGTGTACCTTAGCTCTGCATTTACTGATTCAACCAGAAAGACTGCAATAGCTTCATTGATGTACACGGTAGTCCATCAAATGCTGAACCCCTTTATCTACAGCCTGAGGAACAGGGACATGAAGGAGACTTTGAAGAAACTCATTAGAACCTCTCCTTTCTTGTGATTGCAGAATGAGTCAATGTGAAAGAACACCGAGTAAGCCACATGGTGAGTTCTTCCACCATCACGTTCCTATGCTACCACGATTAGACTCCCTTATGCTACCAGTGTTTCAACTTAGACTTGAAAGATGACTTCGTCCCCTGAAAACACCTGTGACCATTCTAAGCTTGATCTGTTGGTCATCTTTCATAGTAGCAGAACATAAGCAAAGGATTTTCCTCTAATGATTTGGAGGTATTTCTCAGGTGAAGTTTAGTGACAGCAGGTCATATAGGGCAAAGGAGTGAAAGAAAGATCCAGGCGTAGCTGAAGGACTAAATTTCACCTCAGTCCATGAAGTTATTCCCAGTTTAATAGCCTTATTACATTGTGAGCTTTATCACCAGGGCTGTGATGGCTGATTATCTGGACAGGATACTATTGAACTGAGATAATCCTCCAGAGAACACCACAGCTATGCATTGCTGGCTGTTAACCCTTTCTGTGAACACAGCCCGGAGGCTGATAAATATTCTGCCTGCATAGCGCCCAGACCACCCACTGCTCTTGGCTTCTCATCTATGAAATCGGGCTGAGTTGCCCACTCACAGATTTGACATGGCTATGAAATTTTTGATTTGTATCCATAAGAATGACTCTATCTCAAATAAGAAAAAAAATGCCACTCAACTTTGCTCCAACAAAATGATCATCTTGAATAAATTAGACTTAATTGAGGACTTCCAAGCACAGCTCCCTGGAATCAGCTTCAGCTGTTTCCAGGGGAGTGCACTCGATCTCTGGACTGCCTGCCTGTGCATATTCTTACACGACACCTCTCCCAGGGTGTCCACTCTCCAGAATTGTGTGTTAGTCATTTTTTTCCTTTTTCCAGTATTTCTCCGTTTGGTTTAAGATATGACACATAATTTTACCTTGTTAAAGTTTAATTGTGCTGGGTACAGTGGTACACAGCTGTAATACCAGCAACTGAGGAGGCTGGGGCAGGAGCTTTGCAAATGTTCAAGGCCAGCTGGGGCCACTTGGTGAGACCCTGTCCCAAAATAAAAATATAAAAGGGCTGGGGGTGTACCTCAATGGAAGAGCAGCTCTGGGTTCAATCCTCAGTACCAAAAGTTGAATTGCAACATATTAAACATAACTTCTTTTTTTTTGTAAATTAACTTTTATTGTAAAATATGGAATACACATTGTTGAACTGTGCCTTCTTTTACTTGCCCTGATGTATTTGAGATTTACTGATGATAAATTTGTCCTTGCTGTATATTTTTGCAAGATACATGATGATATTAAAATTTAATTATCTTTTAGGTATTTAAATAGCACTTTCATTTAATTTTATTGTATTCATTTAAAGTATGCCATGTGAAATGATTATTATAGTCAAGTAAATTATCATATCCACCATTTCACATTTGAGAAAGTTCAGTAGCCCCTCTTTATCTGTGGTTTCTCTGCAGTTACCCATAGACAAATGCAATCTGAAAAGTTTAAGGAAAATATTTTGTTTAAATTTTTTAAAAATTCAACTTAAAAACATAAAAGTTCTTTTATTAAAATTTTTCTTTACATGCCTGAAAAACAACCAATCTTATTTCTAAAATTTTATAATCTTTTTTCTAAGCATCTTTGTTAATAAAGTCCTGAATAAGAAAAACAGATTTAAGTTATGCTTCATTTTCAAATTCAATCTTCACAATGTATAGTGACTAAACATCCATTTTGATCTCCGAAAATGAATAGCTGCGAGATGAATTTAAACACAATTATAAATATGGTCATAGATGCCCTCTGCTTTCAAATATCCCACTGTGAAATATAGCATGTAGTATTACTGACCAGTCACCATACTGTGCAATAGAGCACCAGAACTTACTCCTCCACTCCACCTGAAACCTGGCACCTGTTCACTGACACTTCCTCACATCTCCCTCCTCCCTGTCATTCCTAGATGCTGGTAACGACTATTCTACACTCTACTTCTGAGATCAACATTTTAGATTCCATCTATGAATCATTTGGTCATTATACAGTGTACACATGTGATAAACTATCAGAATGCACCCAATAAAAATGTACAATTGTGCCCCTAAAAATAAAATAAAACTTACAAAACAAAGACCTTGATAATACACCAGGAAGAAATTATTTTTAATGAGTAGGTAGACAGGGTTTTGCACAGTTCATAGGACAGAGAAACTCTTGTACACAGGCAATCTTTGTGTAGATTCCAGGAAACCTGGGTTAGGGGTCCAAAAGAAAATAAAACAAGAAAAAATACATTGCTTTCTTGTAATATATTCGAGGAGTATCTCATGCTAAGTCAGACCGTGATGAAAGGTACTTTTGAAAATCATTAAACAGTAACTCATAGAATGAAGTGAAAATTTCTTTATTAATGTACAGGAAGATGCCCTTCATCACACCCAGCTGTGCTTCATCCTCTCCCTCCCATCCTTGACTGACATCTATTTAAGCACAAGGACAGTACCAAAGGTCCTGGGAACATCAGAGCACAGGACCTGAGCATCACTTAAGCACAATTTCTCTCCCAGCCATGCTTTGTCTTGGTTTATACTGTCTTATAAAATTTCCCTTGCAGTAATGTCCTGTAATAGTTTCATGACTGTCACTCACCCCTTGGAATAAATGGTTACCATGAACTCCTGCCCCTCTGAGTCTTGCTGATTCAGTCCTCTCTGTTCAACAACATTGTAGATGATCTGATGTGTCAGATGGTGCCATGACTTCCCTTCTGCACAGACCTGGAGATCCTCACTTCTACATACTCACTCAGATCATCAAGTCCATCTGTCAAGTGCCCTCATTCATGACATCCTGAGGCATCCATGAGAGGAGAAAAATAGACAATGCACCAGGGAAACAAGCATGAAAGGCATGTGAGGTGGTATCTGGATCTCTTTTCAGGAGAGGTGGACTTATCACCACAGCAGCTGAGGGCTGCTGGCAGTCAACCCTTCGCTCTTGGATCCCTTCTGGGAATTCCTCGGTAGCACAGATTGACTGGACTGAGTTTGGTGGTGCATGTCTATAATCCCAGCAGCTTGGGAGGCTGAGGCAGAAGGATTGAGGGTACAAAGCCAGCCTTGGCAATTTAGGGAGACCCTGAGCAATTTAGCAAGACCCCGTCCCAGAATTAAAAAATGAAATAGGGCTGCAGATGTGACTCAGGAGTTAAGCGCCCCTAGGTTCAATTCCGGGCACCAATAAATAAATAAATAAATAAATAAATAAAGAGATGGACTGCAACCAAGATTACATCCCCTTCCCAAATTACATCCATGGCCCATCTCTGCAGTTTAAACCCTGACTCACTTGCTCTTCTTGGGGTCATACCAGAAGGTGAAGGTTCATCTCATCTCCATAATCCCCAGTCAGGTCAGAGAATACTGGTGGTTCTATCACAAATTGTCCCTCAACCTAATCTATTCTCCAGCTCTTCTCTTCCCCAGGTTCTCATTCCAGGTGCATGTTCTAATAACTCGTCAGTATCAACCTCTGATTCTGTATTATTCTTGGTAGCTCTACTGGTTGTAATAAGAAAATCATGTTCTTTTAAGTGCTGAGAAATGCTGTGGATTATGTCAGGAAATAAGATGATCCTAAAGTATTTCAATTTGGAACAGGATGGTAATGAGATGCTTCACTGAGAAGAAGACATTTGAGAAAAGACCTGGTATAGTCAAGAGCACATCATGTGATTATGTAGAGATAGAACCAACTTTGCATTCCTTGAGAAAAAAAATAGTTACAATCTGTATTCTTTTCTGGGCTCGTATTTCTATCATTCTGCCAGAAATTTTGCAGTCTAAGTACCTTAATTTTGGTTTTCCTTTTGTGTATTAAACCTTTCTGCATTCATCATACCCGATGTGGATGATATAGAGCATATTCCTTCCCTATCTTTCCTGAAATCACCCTTTAATGTTGAAATCAATTAATCAATTCCCCTGAATGTTAGGAAGAACTTCTGTATAAATTTTGTGAGTCTGGCGATGTTCCATGGAATGTTGTATTACTTATAACATTTAAATTACTTTTCATTTCCAAGACTAGTTGCTTTCTGTGTTTTATTGAGAGAAATGTGTGTGCCTAGTTAATTTCAGCACTTCTAACTTGTGTTGAACTCGTTCACTCTAGAACATAGTTCTAGAAATTTCCACATCTGTCCTCTCTATCATATTTTTCTGATTTGATGAGGTCATTTCTGGTAGCCTCCAATATGTGAGTTTCTCTTAAAAATTAAACAAAACCCTATTGAAGATCTATTACATTTTTCTACTCTTTCCCCTTTTTAAATAAATAGGGTTGAGATGTTAAAGAAAACCACCACAATCCATCACTTCACAAATTGCAAATAATATATTCAATGAAATATAATTTCACATGGAAAGAGGTTAAATGTAAATAACTTGATAAACATAAGATGATAGAGAAATCACTAAATGTGGAAGGTTTTCAAATAAATACCAACATAAAACACCAACTCCATTAAGTGATGGGTGATATCCAACACAATGTGCTAAATATGTGGACACACTGCTTTTGGTGGTTTTGTAACTTGAAATATAATTTCACATAAAAATGAAGAACCATAAATTCAACTACCCTTTCTGTATGTGAAGAAAACTACTGAAACTATTGTGATAAAATTGAAGAATGTGTTCATCAAATTCTAAATGAAGAGTCATGATTCTATCTATAATTTTGACCATCAGCAATGATCCTAGAAAATAGACTATAATCCTCTAATTCAATAAAAAAGCACAAAATTAACATCAAAGGCAGCAAAGAAAAGTCATCCCTAAGTGTTTGTATTTTATACTATTTAGATAACTGTTAGAATGACAATATTTAGACCCACATATATCAGACATATTATCATGCCTAAAACAGGAACCAGTCTTCCAGATTTTATGAAATAAGTAGAGATGGCATAGTTTGTAAGTTAAAAGCAACACTGGAATTTATAAGAAGTGCTCTGTGTTACATGTTTAAGGACTCAGAAATGGAGATGAGAAGAAACAATGGAGGGAAATGAATGGTGAACACCTGGCCTGTGGGGTCAGGAATCAGCCACCCCGAACTGCTAACCCTCAAAGTCTTGGTCTTTAAGGACATGCACTCCTGAGATTAGAAGAATAGTGAGATAACAGCTAATGAGGAGCCTTGGATATTGAGCCCCAGGGATAAGAGACTGTAGGAGTCACTTGTGACCACCTCCCTCAAAAGTACTTCCCCAACCAGGAAGCACCACCTGAGCCTCCTCCCAGAGATGAACCTTGCTGACCAGGATCTCATCCATTCATTTAATCAGTCTGCATTTCCTGAGGATGGATATTATATCTTCAGCATTCAGGTAAGATGGGCTATGGATGTGCCTCCATGGTACAGCACTTACATAGCCCATGTGAGGCCCTGGATTCCATCCCAAGTACTACAAAAAACATTAGGTAGATGTTCAACACCATTCCTCTTAAATCCAAGCAGAGGGCACAGAGCTTTCATCAATGCTTTGGTAAGGTGAGCCCATGTTTTATGAGAATATCATCCTGGGGAAGCAATGAGGACAGGACACCAAGAGTGATGAGAAACCAGTCTCCCCAGGCGACTCCTGTCAACTCTCATCTACTTGACAAATTCCCCCACATGTTCGAACTGATAACCCTCAGGCTTCGGTCTTCCAGTCTCATACTCTCCTCAAGGAGATTTCACTGTTGCCCCACTCTAGAAATCTGCTGCTTTTTAAACATAATGACATTAAAATATTCTGAAATATATTTGTATTTTTGTGTGGGTGTTGAGCAAGGTTTGGTGAGTATATTAGTTGCTAGGACTATTATAACCAATTACCTCGAACTGGGTTGCTTAATAGAAATTTACATAGAAATAGTTCTGGAGGTCTACCAGCATGGTCCTAAAATGTTCTCAGGTGATACTGCTCTTGCTGCCCCATTAATTTTTACCTTTCACCCCATCAATTTCATAAGGTTTGTCAACAATTTAGAAACTATAAACCACACAGCTGTTTCAGAATTCCGTCTCCTGGGACTGACAGATGACCCAGCATTAGAGTCCCTAGTCTTCAGCCTGTTCCTGTCCATGTACTTGGTCACCATCCTGTGGACCTGCTCATCATTCTGGCTTTCAGCTCTGACTCCCACCTACACACTCCCATGTACTTCTTTCTCTCTAATCTTTCCTTTAATGACATCTGTTTAAGCACAAGCATGATTCCAAAGATGCTGGTGAACGTCCTAACACAGAGTGAGAGCATCACTTATAAAGACTGCTTCTCCCAGCTCTGTTTTGTCTTGGCTTTTACAGTCTTAGAAAATTGTCTGCTTGCAGTGATGGCCTATGACCGCTATGTGGTCATCTGCCATCCTCTCAGGTACACAGTCATCATGAACCCCTGCCTGTTTGGACTGCTGACCTTGTTTTCCTTATTGATTAGCATTGTGGATGCCCTGCTTCACAGTCTGATGGTGCTGTGGCTGTCCTTCTGCACAGACCTGGAGATCCCCCACTTTTTCTGTGAACTTGCTCAGATTATCAAGCTGTCTTGTTCTGATAACTTCATTTATAACATCCTGATATATATAGTGGCTTGCATATTTGGTGGTGTTCCCTGCTCTGGAATCATTTTCTCTTACGTTCACATTGTGTCCTCTGTCTTGAGAATGCCCTCATCAGGAGGGAAGCATAAAAACTTTTCCTCCTGTCGGTCTAACCTGTCTGTTGTCTTCTTGTTCTATGGGACAGCTTTTGGGGTGTACATTACCTCTGTATTTACTGACTCTCCCAGAAAGACTGCAGTGGCTTCAGTGATATACACTGTGGTCCCTCAAGGGCTGAACCCTTTTGTCTACAGCCTGAGGAACAGGGACATGAAGGGGACTTTGAGGTAGCTCACTGGCAGGATAATAGATCATCTTTAATTAGTCATTTGCATTGTAGTTGGGTTTCTTGGGTAAATCAAAAAGCAACAGGATTATTTGTGGTCCAGAATTCTGATTTTCCTGTCACTTACATTCTTTTAGAGGTCCACCACTAAAATAATGAGATAACATGACTGAGTATTTTGTGACTTGATTGATAACCTCTTTGCTTTATGTCTAATTCCGCAATGTTAGATGCATGATTTCAGTTCTTTTAATACCATTTATTTATTCAGGTTACTTTGGAGAAGAGCCTACATCAGAGTTCAGAGTTGTAGAAAAAAAAAAAAAAAACATCTGGTGCTTCCTCAGAAGAGGCAAGTTAGACATAGTGAACAGGCCAAGGACTATAAACTCAATGGTGGCCATACCTAGGTAATAGTTTACACATGGTCACTTAATTAGTGGTTCAAGTGAATTTTCTCCTTAGATTTAGTCCTAATGTGAGGTAAAGTAATTACACAAAGCAATTACTGAGACAAATTGCTGGCAGCAAATTTCTTTCTCAGGTAGTAACAGCATCTACCATATTCAATTTCAATTTCTATAATTAAAATTGTTTTATTTCATATCCATGTTTTGAAATGAGTACAAGATATTTGAAACTCACAAGGAAGATGACTTCAGTCCTACTAAGAACAAGAAATCCAGTGTCAACAAACTGAAATGTCAGAGAGTTACCTTTCACACCAAGGACTTCTGAGCAGAGATTCTACAGGGACAGAGAGTAGGGCTTCCCTCAGTCCTACCTGAGGGGAGCTCATCACAGTGCTGGTTCTCCCTCAGGGACCCAAGTGATAGAAGGAAACCCAGGTGTCTTATTTGGACATGATGCCAGAGGTAGAACACTGGTGATCCTCCCCTTAGTCTTTTTCTGTGGATCTACCAGACTGCAGCTCAGTAGAGGACTGAATGGGAGCCCTCTACACATACCCAGATCCTGTACCACTACCTGTGCTCATTGTGATAAATGAGGGAATGTTACTTATATGATAATGGGGGAAAGAGGATTTACAGAAGAGAAACTTATTCTGGTTTACCTGGGTCAGTTGCCCTGAGCCCAGTGACATTTCTTTATAAGATAGAAGTGGTGAAGACACAGAGAAAATGGGAGGTATGGTATCCACAGAGATGTAAACTATTGATCCAGTCGGTACTGATCTCCAGTGTTTGATCACTATTTAACCTTCAAAATTGTGACTTCCACCCTAGTGCATTTTTATCACCGTTGCAGGTATTCCTGTACATGTCACTACGTAAATTTGTTTCTTTTTGACCTTGCCTTTTCTGTGGGTACACCATCAAAAAATTGCTAAAAGTAGAAACTCTGCTTTAGGCTCTGCCTCTGTGTAACACAAGCAGAGACAGTATGTTTAGAGAATAGAAATCATGTGCCAACGCCCACCCTTGCTAATCAATGGGTTAATCACATGTCATGTTCTTCTGGTCATTGTGCTTACATCAAATCCACTGTTATCTATTTATTTAGCAATTATTTTTCTATTTTCAGTGCTCTATGTCTGAGTTGCGTATTGAACCTTGAAGATAAAGGGTATTTTTTGGATGTGGATGTAATTTGGGCACCTATTTTTCTTCTATTTTGTAAATATTCTCCTCCATGTCTTCCAAAGGAAGACATATAGGGTACATTTACTGGCTATTGTATATAGTTCTTGGGGTTGACAAAGAGTATTTCTGAATGATTTAGTGAATTTAACTTCTAATTAGATATTTCTTGTGTTTCACTTCACTTGCAGAATACCTTATTTACCTTGACAAACAAATGGGTGTAAAATATTAATTAATTTATCTTCTTATTATGAAACAGAGCCTTGTCACATATTATGAGCCATTTATTTTCCTATCTTGTTAAATAAATGTTTATGATATTTCCATTGCCTTAAATTTTCTTTTCATAATTTATAAGGTTTTATGCATTTGGAATAGCAATTCTTGTTTGTAATATTAAATCGTAATAAATAAATATAAATTAATAATAAATAAATTGAATAAATAAGAAAATTTATTAACTAGCATTAAATATTTGTTCTTTAAGAGAGTGCCTCCTTTGCCATATGCTTTTTACTGTATCATGGATATCCAAAAGTGATTAGTTTTAGCATGATTTAATTTGTCAGTATTTTCCCTCTGCATCTATACTCGATAAGCCTTGACATTGAAAAAATAATTTATAGTCTTTCCTTTTGAAATTGAGACTGAATCCATCTGAAATATATTTCTGACTTTGATAAGAGAAAGGTATTCAAATTCATTTTCATTTTAGCAAGTTTTATGAAACAGTTCATCCATTCACTGTATTGCCAATGCAGCAGTAAAGAAGTCTTTCATTTATGGATTGATGGAACCTCTTTTCAAACAATAAGATTACTGTATATGTTCTTGCAACAATATCTCCTGTCTTAAAGATATCAACACATCAATCAATCAAATCTAGTTTGCTGGGTTAACAAATATGCCCTCAGGTTTTTTACATAAAATCACAAAGGTGCTTTATACCACAAATTAACTGTTTTTTCTGTTAGTTTGGAATTTTCTGTAACAATGTTGATAATACACACATGAACCAATACTATGAAATCTGGAAAACTTCATAGTGAAATTCTAAAAGGGAAGTGAGATATTTGTTAAATGCTTAGTGCATTTTGATAACAGAGACTCTATTAGAAACATTCTGTTTATAATGTTCAAAGCCAAATTCAAATTTTACAGAGAAATAAATGAAATGATCCCTGTTGCATTATTATGGTACACTCTGCTTTATCACTTGTATTTAAATGTTGATATATTCATACATATCTTATTTCAAGTTGAACTGTGATGTCAGATTTCTTGATTTAATTTATGAATATGGTTGTGACTCTAAAGGCATGTACTGAAAGAGAAGCAGAAGCTAGTACATAGGAAGGGTGTCCATGTCAGTGGTGCTTTTGATGGACATGAGCAGAGACATTTCTCAAAAGAAGAAATGCAAATGCTCAACAAATATATGAAAAAATGTTTATCTCTCTTAGCAATCTGAAAGATGCAAATCCAACCTATACGAAGATTTCATCTCATTCCAGTTAGGATAACAATTATCTAAATGCAAATAATAACAAATGTTGGTAAGGAAATGGGGAAAGGTTCACTTATATGTTGATGGGGGGACTAAGAATTACTACAACCACTCTGAAATGTGGTATGGAGATTCCTCAAAAGACTAGAAAAGGAATCACCACATGACCCAGCTATCCCACTCCATGGTATTTATCCAAAAGAACTAAAATTAGCATACTACAGTGATTTATGCATACCAATGTTTATAGCATCTCAATTCCCAATAGCCAGTTTATGAGAACAGCCTAGGTGTCCCTCAATCAATGATTGCAGTAAGAAAGCATGATGCATACACACAATGGAGTCTTACTTAGCCATAAAGAAAAATAAAATTATGTCACTTGCTGGTAAATGGATGAAACTGGACAGCATCATGCTGAGTGAAATAAGTCAAACTCAGAGAGCCAAGAATGTTTTCTCTCATATTCTGTTGCTAGAGTAAAGAAATGTGGAAAGAGGAGGAAATCCATGAAAACAGAAGAGAGATCAGTGGAGTAGAGGAAGAGGATTGAGGAGGAGGAAGGGGATTGTGGAGGAGGAAGGAGGAATGGGGAAAGGGAAGAACTGTGGAAATAAATTGACGAAATTATGCTATGTAAGTAAATGAATATACCACAGTAAATTTTACCTTTAAGTGTATCTATGAAGCACAAATTTGTAAAATTGTAAATGAGTAGAAGGAAAGCCAGTAGAGTAGAGGAAGGGGAAGAAAGATTAGAAGGTGGCGGGGAGAGAAAGTACTGAAGACTGAAATGGAGCAAATTATAGTCCATGCTTATATAATTACACCAAAATGAACTCCAATATTATGTATAACTCTAATGTGTCAATCAATCAATACAAATGCAAACACAATTTTTATCTGGTGGGGTCACAGTTGCCTCACCCATCATCAGTCAGGTCTCTACTCCAGAATTCTGTTTAATGAGTTTGTATGTTTGAAGATATGAAGAACATCACATCAAAAACCCATCCACAAGTCATTACTGAGTTTGATTCTGTTCTTCCTTATAGATTTTTCTGCAACTATAAGGTTATAGGCCCACAGTCATGGGTCTGGTAATATTTGATTCTTGAACTCACCCATACTCCTTGAGCAGAAATCTCTATCTCTGCCCATAGCAACTGGTCCTCTAGAACACCACGTTTGCAATATCTAGAAAGAGAAAATACTTCTTGCTTATGGGGATAAATCCATGGAGCAGTTGGCTTCTACCCATTTGGCAAATTTTGTCATGTTCTTTACTGGTATCTGAAAAACATTATTTTTTTATATTTGCTGTTCTCTTTCTGTGGTGCACAGAAAAAATGACCGTTTTGTAATCCCAATGATGTCTTTGTTAATTTTAACTATGACTCATGTGTGTTAGACATTGATGGGGCTAAAATGGTGAAGAAAGATATCACATGCACCATACACAGTGGCACACACCTATAAACCTGTAATCCCAGAAACTTAGAAGGCTGAAGTAGGAGGATCACAAGTTCAAGGCCAGCCTCAGAAATTTACTGAGACCCTAAGCAACTTAGTGAGACCCTGTCTCAAAATAAGAGGGGAATGTGACTCAGTGACTGAGTGCCCCTGGGTGTGTATATATACACACATGTATATATACACACATACACACACACACGTGCATATACATCCCCTCTTGTCAAGAAACATCCAATCTATTTGGAATTATAGATTTATGTGTAACAAGTTAACATGATGTAAAATATGCTGATAGTACATGAACAAACTGAAGCCCTTAAGTTTAAAAATCTTTAAGGTGAACACTAACATGAACACCACTTTAACTCCTTGAATGATGTCAAAAATCGAAACAGATGTGCTGAGTTCATGGACACATTTGCGTAGTTCTTTCTTTTGATGATTTTGTAAATAATTAACATATCTCTTCACTAAGTGTGAAGAACGATAATTTCAACTCACAATCTCCTTTAGGGAAGAAAACTACTAAAACTATTGTGACAGTATTGAAGAACATATTTTCAAATTCTGAACAAAGAGTCATGGTCCTATCTGTATTTTTGGTCATTAGCCATGATCATTGAAAGCAGATTATAATCATCTGTGCTAAATATGAAAAGCAAAAATTAAGGTTTAATTAATACAATTAGAGTTAAGAAAAGACATGCCTGAGTGACGTCTGTATTTTGTAAGATCTAGATAACATTTAAAATGACAGTATTACACACACATACATGAGACATTCTCACAATTAAGATAGGAAACAGACTTGGAGATAAAGTTTAATAGATAATTTAATAGATGTGCCTTAGTTTGTAACTTAAAGGAACACTGGACTTTATCATAGTTATGGTGTGTGTTACATGTGGAAGGTCTACAAATGGAGATGAACAGAAACAAGGGAACACCTGGCCTTGGGGTCAGGATATCGTCTGTCCTGAACTCCTCACCTCCAAAGTCTTGGTCTTTTAGGACATGCACTCCTGGGATTAGAAAGACAGTAAAATAGTTAGTTTAATGAGGACCTTTCATTTAGAGCCCACAGGGATAGAGAGACAATAGAAGCTGGCATGTGATGTCACTCAACAGCCCTGTCCCTGTCAGGAAGCAGCTTCAGAGCCTCCTCCCAGAGATAATCCTTCAGAACAAGATTCCAGTCAATCACTGAGTGTGTCTTTGCTTCTGGAGGACACTTCATCCATCTTCAGTACACAGATCGGATGCGCAACCTCACTCCTATTCTAGCCAAAAAGGGAGCATAAGACCCCCCGCCTCCGATTAATTCTCTGGAAGTGAGTACAGTTGTTTTATGAAAATTGCATCCTGCAGAAGCAACAATAACAAGGTGTTAAAGGAGGAATTTTCTTACACATATCCACGATACACTGCTACTGATGGTCCATATATTTCTTTATCTTTCCACTCATTCTTTTCCTTCAGATTCATCACCAACATGGAAACTGGAAATCAAACAACTCTTTCAGAATTCCTCCTCCTGGGACTGACAGAGGACCCAGCACTGCAGCCCCTGATTTTCAAACTGTTCCTGTCCATGTACCTGGTCACCATCCTGGCGAATCTGCTCATCATCCTGGCAGTCACTTCTGACTCCCACCTCCACACACCCATGTACTTCTTTCTTGCCAATCTTTCCTTCACTGACATCTGTTTAAGTTCAAGTACGATCCCAAAGATGCTGGTGAACATCCTAACACAGAGTCAGAGCATCACCTACACAGGCTGCCTCACCCAGGTCTGCTTTGTATTGGTTTTTGGTGGCTTGGAAAATTGTCTGCTTGCAGTAATGGCCTATGACCACTATGTCGCCATCTGCCATCCACTCAGGTACACAGTCATCATGAACCCCTGCTTTTCTGGACTGCTGACCTTGTTTTCCTTGTTGATTAGCCTCATGGATGGCCTGCTGCACAGTCTGATGATGCTGCGGCTGTCTTTCTGCACAAACCTGGAGATCCCCCACTTCTTCTGTGAACTTGCTCAGATTATCAAGCTGTCTTGTTCTGATAACTTCATTGATAACATACTGATATATATAGTGGCTTGCATATATGGTGGTGTTCCCTTCTCTGGAATCATTTTCTCTTATGATCACATTGTGTCCTCTGTCTTGAGAATGCCCTCATCAGGAGGGAAGCATAAAGCCCTTTCCACCTATGGGTCTCACCTGTCTGTTGTTTCCTTGGTCTATGGGACAGCTTTTGGGGTGTACATTAGCTCTGCAGTTTCTGACTCCCCCAGGAAGACTGAAGTGGCTTCAGTGATGTACACAGTGGCCCCTCAACTGATGAACCCATTTATCTGTGGTTTGAGGAACAAGGACATGAAGGAAGCCTTGAAGAAACTCATCAGTTGGATAGCTGTTCTATGTCATTTGCCCTTTTTCGAACTGGGTGTCTAGAATAATTAACAGTGACAACATTTGTGATAAGCCATAATTCCTGACTCATCTGTCATTACACTCTTCTAAATTAATGAAATACCATAATGGCCAGGTGGATTTTAGTTTGTCTTGAAACCCGTCACTGCTTTTAGTATAGCTCTGTGATGTTTGACACATGATTTCTCACCCCAAACATAATTTTTTTACTCTGGTTCTACAGAGACAGCCTCTGAAGCAAGGATTCTAGTCTTAGAATTTTCCTTGTGCTGAAATCCCAGAAGAAAGCAAATTAGTGAAAGATGGCAGGATAAGGGTGGTCTTTAAGCACTGCTCGGTCATATTAAGAGAATTGTTTCCAATGATCATACAGCTGGAGTCATTAGAATTTCATCTGGGTATCAGACCTAAAGCAAGCAAAGGGTTGGACATTCATATCCTGAGATCTGTTACTGGCATCCATATACTTCTGGGGCAAAAATAGCATCAACCATTTTCAATGTCTTCATCTATAAAAATGGCATGATGGATCAGATCACTGTTTTGAGATGACCGTGACATGCTTGAACTCCATCAATGAAGATGGACAATACAATGCTCTGACTGTGCTCTGACAATAAGGAGAAATACCCTTCTTTCCAAAGATGTGAAAGGTAGGAAATACAATAACACAGAGAGCAGAATTTCATTCATTCAGTCCCCCATGAAGTGGCCTCTTCCATGCACTGGTCTCCTCCCCTTCCCCAGGTGATAGTGCAAATGCAGTTGCTATACCTGGACCTGATGCCACAATCTGAGCACCCACTCCTGGGTGTCTTGAGCTGGGAATTCTCCATGTACCAAAGACTTGCATCTCTGAGGTGGACTGGATGGTGGTCTTCAAACTATGTCAACATCCTGTCCTGAAAACTTGTGATCAACGTGTGGCATAAATGGTGAATGCTGCTTGTTTGGGAGAAGGGGGTTGGCAGAGGAGGAGCACTTGGTGGATCATCTGGGTGGGATCTCAAGATCATCCCATGTCTCTTCTTAAGACAGAAGTGGAGAAGACAGAATACAGAGGGAGGCATGGTGACTGCAGAGACAGGAATTGGTTTGATACAGTCAGTATTTGATTGCCAGTAGTGGATCAGTTTTGCCCTGAAAAGCTGTCATTTTTATAGCAATGCAATTCATATTTATCACCCTTGTAGACATCCCTAAACAACATACCATCTATTGAATTCCATTTTTTTCTTGCAAGTCTCATGCTTGTGCTCCAAAAATGATCGTTTCATTGGTTTCACAAGTTATTTCTTGATTTGCGTACTCTATATTTTGTATATTACATGTGGTCACATTAAATATATGAAGCACTTCTAAGGAAGAACCAAGTGTGGCATCCATTTTTCTGCTATTTGGATAAACATCTTAAATATTCCCAACCATGCCTCCCAAAATATGAAAAAGAGTTCTAGGACTGGGAGCGTAGCTCAGTGATACTGTCCAGGCCACATGACCAGCACCCTCACAACCCTGTAAATACAACATCTGCACTTGGTGTGGAAGTACTGACTGTAGTAGAACAGTTTTCACCTTTGGGTAGTTTCAGAGAGTTGAACCAACTTACCCTACCCTGACATATTCTGGAGTTTCACATCATTACTCAAACTCTCATTTACTCTGACAATTCAATGAGTGTAACTATTTACTTACAGTTTTCTAAGATGAGGTTAGGAGTCTTTTCCTGAATTATGGGTCCAAGAATTACTCTCTTAAGAAATACGAGTGTGTGAGTTGTCCATCAAGCTGCAGATCTGTTGTTGATTCATGTTATTGAAGCCAGAATTAAGGACAGGTAGTTAGTGTAGAAATAGGGAATCGGTCAATTCGAGGAAATGAAGCCATGAAGCCATCTGTCTTTGGAAGTTAGAGACTGCCCCTGGAAGAATGGAATGTCAATGGAATGTCAAGGATCTCCAGAGCCCATTGATTACCAAATTTACCTGCCTTTATCAAGGACTGCAAGCAAGGAGCTGCTAATTAATGCCCCCTGGGCCCTTATCTGCCTGAATCACCCTGGCCCTCCCCCTACCCATGGTTTCTCACTTAATGCAAAACCAGGCCTAGTCATGTAGGCAGGAAGGAGAGATAAGGGGGGAGAGAACTGGAGAACAAAAGAGACTTTAACCTATAAAAGATGTAGGGTGCGCTCACTTCTTGGGACTTTAGAACATCAGTCATGGCCCCCTTCTTCCTGGCAGGAGAAGTCTGTATTATTACTTTTAAATAAAACCTGCTTAATATGCTTGCCTTGGCGTGCTTCTCTAGTGTTCAATCTTCAACATTAGAAGGAGCAGAACTCGTTACCGGTAAATGGCGGTATCAATATCATGCATGCAATTGGAGTAACAGTCCTTTGTCTATAAATACATACTGCAGATTTTTTTCTGCAGGATCCTGTCTACCTTTGCATGTGCTTCATGGTGTTTAGTAGGCGCCCCCAGTTCTCAGTATAGAGATCAATTTTGCAATGTTTTGTCTCTGGATCTATATTCAACAGATCTTCGCCCTGAAAGCATACGTAGCCTCAGTAAGGGATTTTTAGTCTTGCCATTTGCAATTGAGGCAGAGGCCAACTGAAGTTTATTGTTCCCTTTGAGGTGAGACAGGCATCTTTTTCTTTTTATTTTCCTTACACTTCCATTAAATGCTCTATCTGTTCACTACAATGCCAATCCAGCTATGAATAATAAATTCACTTATGAGTTAATGTGTTTCCTTACACTTCCCTGGACAATAGGATTGTGTCTTCTTCTTCCCTAATTTCACAGCTCTTTATTACTGTAGCACCTCAGTCAGATAAAATTAATTTTATTTTTCTTATTTAATTTTTGGTATTGGGATTAAACCCACAGCTGCTCAATCACTAATCATATCCCCAGCCCTTTTTATTCTTTTTCTTTAGAGACTCTGATTCTAAGTAATTTGCTTTGGGTCTCACTAAGTTGCTGAGGCTGGCTTTGAACTTATGATCTTCCTGCCTCATTCTCTCAAACCAGTGGGATTACAGGCCTGTGCCACCATGAGCCATGGTGCCCAGATAAAATTAATGTTAGTGTGGTTTTATTTTTAATTACAATAAGCAGAGGAAGATGTTTGAACATTCATTTGAGTTCACCGTATTAATGATACAGCTTCGTTTCTAATAAATGGTTCCCAGAATTCAGCACATATCAAAGCCACCCAGGGGGCTTCTTGAAACTTAGAATGCCAGTCTTCATCCATCCACAGGGTTTATCAGCAGTGAGTCCAATGGAGGGATCAAGAATTTGCATTACTGTCATCTTCCCAAATAATGTTGCTAATGCTGTTCCTATGTATTATCATTTTTTTCACCCCACCTTTTCCTTGAGATTCACCAACAATATGGAACCCAGAAACCAAACAGCATTTCAGAATTCCTACTACTTGGCCTGAAAGATGATCCAGCATTGCAGCCCATTGTCTTTGGACTGTTCCTGTCCATGTACCTGATCACTGCCCTAGGAAATCTACTCATCATCCTCGTCATTGGCCCTGACTTCCACCTCCACACCCCTATATATTTCTTTCTCTCCAACCTGTCTTTTACTGACATATCTTTAAGCACCATCACACTCCCCAAGATGCTGGTGAACATCCAAAGACAGAGTAAGACCATCAGTTACACAAGTTGCCTCACTCAGGTCTACTTTGCTCTGGTTTTCTTTTGGAATGGAAAACTTCCTCCTGGCAGCAATGACTTACGACCGTTATGTGGCCATCTGCCATCCACTCAGGTACAGTCATCATGAATCTGCACCTCTGTGTTCTTATGATTCTCTTCTCTTTGTGCATCAGCATTGTGGATGCCTTGCTGCACAGTCTGATGCTGCTGCGGTTGTCCTTCTGCACAGACCTGGAGATCACTCACTTCTGTGAACTTGCTCGGATGATTAAGCTCTCCTGTTCTGACACCCTCATTGATAACATCCTTATATATATTGCAGCTTGCATATTCGGTGGTCTTTCTCTCTCTGGGATCATTTTCTCTTATACTCACATTGGGTTCTCTGTCTTGAGAATGCCATCACCTGAAGGAAAGCATAAAGCCTTTTCCACCTGTGGGTCTCACCTGTCTGTTGTCTCTTTGTTCTATGGGACAGCTTGGGGTGTACATTAGCAATGAAGTCTCTGACTCCCCCAGAAAGATTGAATTGGCTTCAGTGATGTACTCTGTGGTTCCTGAAATGCTGAACCCCTTTATCTATAGCCTGAGGAACAGAGATATGAAAGAACCCTTGAGGAAACTCGTTAGTAGGATAGCGTCTTTACTATAATCTTTCTTGATTTGAATTTGGGATCCTAAAGCATATTTCATTCTCGACTTTCTTTGTGAACCAGAGTACTTTAACCTTCTTCCTCCATAGTATACTACAATGACCAAGAAATGACTAGGTGCATTTTAACTTGGCTGGAACCTAACTTTGTTTTTGTTCTGCTCTCTGTTCTTTGACCCATAATTTCTATTCTCCAAATAATGCTTCCTGGCGTGACTTCCATAGATGCAGAACCTGTGGAAGAGACTCTAATTTAAACATTTTTACCTCCTCAGAAGAAGACAATGTGAAGTTGGAGATATCAGGAAAATATTTAAGCATAGCTATTGTCATATTTTACAAATAGTGTTTGCCTGCTTATGTGTTTAGGAGCAATAGAAGTACATTCTAGTGAAGTACTACTGTGAAGCAAAGGATTAAGCATTCATGACCTGAGAAATACACACTGAAACCTGGTACTGGCAAATCATGCACATCTAAGGTAACACTAGCATCTACCACACTCAGTTTCATTGTTGATGAAATTTGCATAACTAGATGATGTCATTGGTGTGATGGGACAGTGAAGCTCATCAGTGAAGATGTCTTGAGTCCTAATAAGGAAAAGAAAACCTAATATTAATGAGCTCGATTAATAAAACAAGGTTCATTACAATGACTCAATGGCAGAGAATATGCTAGAACAGAGAGTTATACTACATTCCCTCCTCTATGAGGGGACCTCATCCTGGGACTGGTTCTCTAGGTCCCCAGGTTATTGCAGAACAACCTGAGGTCAGGTGTCACACCTGGACATAATTTCAGAGTTAGGAGCCCATGTGTCCTTCCATGGGTCCACAGGGGTATCCTTTCCATGAGAGAAGCAGACCACATCTCTGTGGTGCATTGAGTTGTGGCCCTCAGATATACAGCTGCTGCCTCAGTCACTCGTGACTAACTTACATAACAAATTGGTACAAGGTACTTGTTTGCAATAGGGTGCTGTGAGCCAGCCCCAGCAACGTGCAGGGAACCCTGAAGGATGGGTGGAGTCAGTGTCAAGGAACTACATGAAGCCCTGGAGCAACTTGAACCAAGTGTTGCTCATATTTATTTTAGCTCTTCTTTTATAGTATTAAGTAAATCAGGATTAAATAAGATACACATTTTAGAGAAATTACCATAAGATTAGTCAGTAATCACACTGTCACACATAGTGGGTACATGAAGGTCAACGTATTTATTTACTTAAAATTACTCACATAAGCATATAACAGTGAAAGATAGTTCCCTCTTTTCATCCTACTAGATTTGTTTACCCTTTGGTGTCAGACCTATTGTCAGTATAATGACTCTATTTTGTTTTAAGCTAATTTTATTGAACTGCTAAGCAAAACATGCACTTATCTTTAGCTCATGTTATTATGTTTTGATTTAACCTTTAAGGTCTACTGTATTACCTAAACAAGCTCTGTTAAAACTAATTTGGGTTATTTTATTGCCGAACAATCAGTGTGAGTACCTACTTTTATCTTATTATTTTTATGTCATTGATTTATCTTCGACCTATTGGAGTACATATGTGAGAATTAACCCAGCATAAACTACCCATAACCAGTTAATATGCAATGATGGCATTAAATCTTAAGATAATATCTTTCTAATTGTTTGTGTATGCTCTTTCTTTGTTCTTTAGTCCTACATTTCCAGGGTGGCCCTTGATGTCCAAGCCTTTGAAGGAAGGACAAACATTGGACATTTGTTCATTTACCATTAATATTAATTATTCATTTACCATTTTCATTGTATATTCCTGAACTGGGAAGAGGTGGATCTGTGGGAGGTGGGTCCTTATGCTTATTCACTTGTTTCCCTGTAGGTGGATACCACAAACGACCCCCAATCTTGCAAGCTACGTAGGGCAGTCCCTGCACTGTGGAGACATGTCTCCTGTTATGATTTTCAGGCTGTTTTGCTGGTAAAGCATTAACTGGGGTAGATGTGGTCAGCACAGGAGCAAGCAATTCCTGCAACTATAGTTTCTTGAAGAACTCCTCAAATTCTGTACCTTCAGACTTATATGTGTGATGTAGTACATTTTTAAAGCATTCCTTATACTCCCCCAACCTCCACAGACACTTTGAGTTTAAATTCTTATCACAACAATCAGAGAATATGATTTGCACTTGCATACTTATAAATATGGTGATTACGAAAAAGAACACCCAATTCCTAGGAGAGATGACAGCGGCAATTCCTGGAATGGTGGCCTTGCCAAACCCTTCCCCATTCTCAGACCTTGTCAAGCAGCATAGTGAATATGGTCCCCGCCAATAGGGGATCTGTGGAGGAAGAGCATTAAGTGGATGATCTGGGGGGGACTCTCAGGTAATCAATAATTCCAGAAGGGAGAGGACACAGAAAAGAACATGTGGTAACCATTCAGGTCATAAGTGGATTGATGTGGTCAGTATTCATTGTTTTTCCTTTACCCAGTTGGCATTCCCATAAACCTCTGGTGCATTTATATCTCCAAGGGAACTATAATTGTATTATTCATTACATAAAAGTGCTTCCATTTCACATGTGTAAATTCAAACTTAAATAACAGGAGACTGAATCCTTGTCTCCTGTTATTCTCATCAAGTTCCTTCAGCATCCGTCGTGTTCTTGGATACAGCAGTTACTCTCTTATTCCAAATATTCCGTAAGATTATACCCATTAGGCTGACATTAAAACTGAGGAGTATTTTTATATAGTGATGAAATTTTTTATCTATTTTCTTCTCTTGTAAATAAAGTCATTGCAACATTCTCTTCCATGTCGAAAGAAGGAAATAAAAGGTGGTTTTACAGAGGGGTGGAATTGTGCATTGTGGTCAAGTGGTTTTTCATTTTTGCATAGTTCAAAGGAACTATGCAATGATGTACCTTCTCAATAAAAAATCATAATTATGCTTCAATATTTAAACTACCTTGATAATTTAAAGGGTGCAAAATGCAGGCAATTAATTGGTTTCTCTCATTTAGTGGCTCAGATTCCTTCCACATATTATTATCTATTTTTCTGTCTTTTGATGAATCCATGATATATCCACTTAATTCCTCATCTATCTCAAAAAGGCAATTCATAATTGTTCTTTATATAATTGGAGTAGCCATCCTAAACATGTATAACACACCTACATATATAATACTGCAGTTAGTTTTTTAGGAGAGACTAGTTTTGCTTGTGCTTCATGTATTATTGGTATTCCCTTGATGGCCACAGAACACAGCTTCCACATAGTTTTAATTTGTATTTACTTAGCCTCATGGTCTGTGCTCAGGAGGTCTCAATTTTAAAACTCCTACTTTCCTTAATAAATTATTTTGAATTTTACCTTTAGAAAATTAGACTGAAACCACATGAAATTTATTTTTGCCTTTGATGGGAGACAGGAATCATATTCATTTTTTAAGCATTTTTAACCAAATAATCCATCTTTGCTGCGAGGTTAATTAAAAAATAAACTGTTCATTTACAAGTTGATGATTTCTGGGATCTCTTTCCTGAACAATCATATTGTTGTATCTCTCCCTGTTCCAATATCACATCCTTTAATGAACATAGAACATTGTAACCAAAATAAGTTTGCTGTGGTGATAAAAAACTCTGAAATATTTTTTGTTCTTAATCACTAATGTATTTTACAACAAGTAGGTACTTTTCTGATCATTTATATTTGTTCCCATGTTTGATAGCATTGGGAGGTTGGACTTTTTAAATTAAATAGGGTTTTATGAAGTCATGGAGCTTTGCATGAGATTCATGCCCTCATAACAAGAGGAAGAGAGTAGAAATACTGTCTCTGCTAAGAGAAGATCGAACAAAGAAGTAGCAATGTGCAAACCACAAGAAGAGCCATCACCAGGGTCTGAATCTTCTGAGACCAGCATCTTGGGATTTGCAATGCCCAGTCCTTGGAGAAATAAATGTCCACTATTGAACCCAGTCAGGTATGGTGATTTGCAATAGCAGCCCCGCTGACTGAGTATTACATTCATCCATGGATATAGATGAAAGCAGTCAATAAGAAGCCAAAGTACAAATCAGATGACCCAATAGCAACAGAACAGAAGATGTTCTCAAGAGTGTCTCATAGATTTTATTGGTGCATTATAATAATAGGTAGTAGCAAGACTTATTATGCTATATTCATACATGCACATAATATAATGTGATTATGTTTCTTAGCTTTTATTCCTCCTCCTGAGCTGCTTCTTCTACTCTATTGATCTTTGTTATACTATTATTAATTATTACTATTCATATTATTATTGCTTTTTGATTTGTGCATCAATGAGTTTAAGGGTCACCTTTATGTTCTGTTTCATGAACTGTAGAAGAATGGGTAGGTTTAAAGGAAGCACTTATATAATGATAGTACAGGGATATTTAAAGGAGTGATTAAAATGCCCTATAATCTTTAGAAAATGATATTTTATAAAAATAAAATGATCAACTACTGGCTTCCCCAATCCAGCTTTTATCATCAGTGTTATGTGTCTCCTTTTCTCCAATTCTACTCCAGTTTTCTCTATCTTACACTGAGCCAGTTGATTATACTCAACGCTCACGCAAATACTCCAGGAAAAACTCCTCCTCAATAAATAATTCCTCTTTTCCAAACACGAGACATTCACTCAATTATCCTATAAGTCAATCACAGATCAGTGGGACAGGGCATGAACACAGTTTGAGGCCTCCATTCAGTCCACTACTGAGATTCAGTCAGTCTACTTGGTCCATGAGGAAATGAACTATGTGTGGACCTAAGGAGGGACACTCAGGTTTTTGTCTCTAGCTTCTTGTTCAGGTATGGCACCTGAATTTGCTGCTACCATCTGGTGACCTGGAAGGGAACCAGTCTTAGGAAGAGGCCACCTCAAGGAGGACTGATTGAAGCCCTATACTTCTGGAACATTTCTTACCTCAGCTGTCCTTGTGAGAAAAGGCAACTCTCTTAATTGATAGATCATTTCAATATTAGCCTTTCTTTTTTCTATTAGAACTTAGGATTATTTCATTGATGAATCTCGGTTATGTCAAAATCATCACAAACCACTGATATCATCTAATTATGCCAACTTCACAGAAGAAGGCACTGAATGTGGAGAATGCTATAATTATCTCAAGGTTGTAGTCTGCTTCACAGACTATGAATGGGCAAAAATTTTCACATAAGACTAAATCTGGAGGTGATTCAGGTGACTCCAACCATAAGAACAGGTGGAGACTACTCTCCATATAAGACCACAGTTAAGAATGAATATATTCCTGACTGATAAACTTCTACAGTTTTGCCTTTTTCTAGGAGGACACAAAAACAACATTTTCAAAAATCAGAAGCCAGTGCTTCAAAAACCATTTCTGTGAAACGTGAGAAAATAAAGTATGTTCTGTTCATAGGAATCATAAGTCAAATATCACGAAGTTAGAAAAATAAAGTCAGGGTTCAAGATAAGTTATAATGCACATGGTGATTATTTATCTAACTATGAGAAATATGCATTAAGACAAGTTTGTCACATTCAAGCTGAACAGGAATCCTGTCATTTTGACTTATAGACCAAAGAAAAAGTACATACAGATGTGCAGATGGAAGTCATCATATCATAGAAAGGAAGTTGTCTTTCCAATGATATTCCTCAAAGCCTCCTTCAAGTCCCTATTCCTCAAGCTGTCGATGAAGGGGTTCAGCATCTGAGGAACCACAGAATACATTACTGAAGTCACAGATGTCTTTCTGGGAGAGTTGGTCACTGCAGAGCTAATGTACACCCCTGCACCTGTCCCATAGAACAAGGAGACAACAGACAAGTGAGACCCACAGGTAGAAAAAGCTTTATGCTTTCCTCTTGATGAGGGCATTCTCAAGACAGAGGACACAATGTGAATGTAAGAGAAGATGATCCCAGAAAGAGGAATGCCACCAAACATACAAGTTGCAACATATATCAGTACATTATCCACTGAGGTATCAGAACAGGCCAGCTTGATGACCTGAGCAAGTTCACAGAAGAAGTGGGGGATCTCCAGGTCTGTGCAGAAGGACAGCCTCAGCACCATCAGAGTGTGGAGGAGGGCATCCACAGAGCTGATGAACAAGGAGAACAGAACCAGCAGTACACAGAGGTGGGGCATCATGATGACTGTGTACCTCAAGGGATGACAAATGGCCACATACTGGTCATAGGCCATCACTGCAAGGAGAAAATTTTCCAAATATGCAAAAATTAAGACAAAAAAAATCTGGGAGAGACATCCTATGTAAGTGATGCTCTGATCCTGTGTTTGGATGTTCACCAGCATCTTGGGGACTGTGCTTGTGCTTAAACAGATGTCATTAAAGGACAGGCTGCAGAGGAAGAAGTACATGGGGGTGTGGAGATGGGGGTCAGAACTGACAGCCAGGATGATGAGCAGGTTTCCCAGGATGGTGACTAGGTACATTGACAGGAAGAGGCTGAAGATGAGGGACTGCAGTGCTGGGTCCATTGTCAGTCCCAGAAGGAGGAATTCTGAGACAACTGTTTGGTTTGTGGGTTCCATGTTGCTAGAGAATACTATGGGAAAGATGGGAGAAAACATCATAACCAATATGGACAGCAGCAACAATTGGAAAAAGGACAGAAATGCACATCCCTGATTCCCAAACCCAGTTATCTGCTGAATCACCCTCAGGATAAGCACAAGTAGTCTATGCTACAACAAGTTCTTAGGAATATTTGATGTAGTTTGAGAACAACTTCATCAAACACAAAAGTTTCCTCCTTGTTACCGTGAACTGGAATGAATATTCTTATTTTTTTGGGATGTAATTTCTTCCCATCCCTCATTACACACTCCTTCTCCATTTCTTTCATTGAAATGAGTTGCTATTGAACACCAATTCTCTTCCAGGCACTGTGCTAAGTGCTAAGAATGAAATAAAAGTGTGAGACATGATTTTGAACTAGAATTTTCCATGCCTTTATTTTAAGAGACATCAAGAATAAAGTCTGGAAATCTGTCTTCTAAAGCAATGGTTCCTTAATTTGGGCTTGCTTCAAATCATCTTGTGAAAATTTATGTGTTTTATTACCATCTAGATTTACCCAGGAGGGCACTCAGGAAAGATGAGTTTATATCATGGATATCAGAACCACAGTGCATGTTCAGCAACGACTGGATTTGAGCTCAGATATTCTGACTGTTGAGTTGATTCTTAAGTAAATTCTGTCCTTGTCTCTGGATAGTACAGGACAGGCATTGATAATTGGCCACTCAGATCTCATCATTTCAATTGCAATTTTATTATTTCCCCTACAAAAAGCCTCCAATCCTTCCCTGATTTTCAATATATGTCCATCCTACCTGTGAAAACAATTACAGAAGGAGATGGAATCCTTCCTGTTGGACCTGAGCAAAGATTAGGAAATGTTGCCTCTACACCTTTGAAACTCAGAGGACAACCCCACAGGAACATAAGTCAGTCCTCATTCAAAGGGAAGTCACGAGATTCTCTACCTCATTCTAAAGGTGTTCTTCCCTTAATTTAATAAACAACATATCAATTAAAGAAAGACAACAAATGAGATGAAAGTGAAATGTGTATGCTCCTAACAAAAGAGATCCAAATAGAAACAATTTTTGGATTCTCGTAACAGACACTTACTACTTGACACATCCTCTCAGGACAACCTGGGACTTCCCTGGTGTGTCACAGAGGAGCAATGGCCTTTGTCTGCGGAGTGAAACATAAGTGGGTAGAACAGCATTTTCCTTTGAGTGCAATATGGAAAGCACACACTCTGAACATGATCCAGGCTCTAGAAAAGCTTGAGGAGGGAGAAATCACCAACTGTACAAGAAACCAGCTGCCTGTGGAATGCATGAATCACCGTGCTTCTAGAAGTCATTTTGGATTGATTTACAAATAACCATCACATTGTACACCTTGAATTTATACCAATTTTACTGATTTATCCTCCAATGAATGTATAAAAATACCATGGTCATGATTTATGATGAAATTCATCCAACAAAAGTATCTGCACACCATCGCCACGTGGATTCCCCACTCTGATATTTCTTTTTTGATTTTGCATTTACAGTTGTTAACTGTGGCCCAGAGCACTCTTCAATTCTCAGAAAGAAGAGTGTGTCAGAATAAATGATGAACAAGGACAGAGAAATCATAAATGCAAATATCTGGGAAGTGTTCACTATGACGAAACAAATTCTGGAATTGATGGCCAGGAGGAAGAATAAGAAGGAAAACATTGATTAAACACTGTCTCTGAAGTGGAGGTGAGTGGAAATGCACAGACCTGAGCGATGCACATACATGTGAGGCATGGACATATGATAATGTGTATAGGGACTGAAATGATTTAAACAGTGAATGAATGAGACACATGAATTGCATCTCTCAAACACCAAATATGGGATTTTAGACATTTGGTTGGTTTAAATAGGCTGCAAGAGCAGAAGCAGCCTCTGTACCTGAGCAACGAATGTGCTTGAACTTGAGCATTTCCTGTCCCCATGGCTGTGGAGCTGGAGTAACCAAAAGTTTCAGAAAAGCCTCCAAGGAAGAACTTCACTGAGCTCGCTGCCAGTTTTGTATAGGTTTATGACAGCGTGCACATCATTGAGCAGAAGGCAGTAAACTGGATTTAGGCATAGAGAACTAATTGGTGATGGGTGAGAGTGATTGTGAACCTGCCACAGGAGAAAGTTCGCTAAAGTTCTCATTGGGTTCACCTTGGGATAACATGAGAGGAGAATAGCTGTGGAGAGTGAGGACAGGGAATCACCTCGAAGAGTGTTGCTATGAAGGGAGAAGGCACTGAGACTGCAAGCCAGGCTGAGATGAGATGTCAAGCAATGTTTTACGTTTGCAGTTCTGGGGATAATACGAGGGCCTTAAATATGGGAAGCTACCACTCCAAAACTGAGCAACAGCCCCAGACACACGGAACCATTTTTTGAAGAGAAATTAATATACTTTGAAGTCACAATGTCAGACTCCCAAGATGAACATCTACCTTAATGTAAGGGGACTCACATTTATTACCCAATTAGCAATATTGAAGACTGAAGCTTCTGCAAGATTCTGTCATATGACTCCTGAAAACTTCCACCCATAAATAATCACAAAGAATTTTTTGGTTCTCAAGACCTTCCATTCTCTACCCACCAAAGTGGTGTATCACCAGCAGCGATATCAAAACAGGACCCACATTCAAGAGCAGAGCATGTGTTTTTGAAGCCTTAGGCGTTATGACTATTTGTTTGTTGAAGCATTGTAAGCAGTTTATACTTAACGATGTAATCCTTCTCCATACACTGATCTCTTGCACTGCTTTTTTTTAAAGGTAGGAATCAGAAGAAAGATGACATATGCTAGAATTTGAAAAAAAAAATGAAGAAAATTGTAGCAATTGGTTAGTGTGTCCTAAACTGAATATTGGATAAGGAAGACACAATGTCCCTCAATAAGCGTACTTGTTGGTTTTACAATTGCTAGAGGAGGAAGAGGAGCAGCACAGCAGAGAGAGGAAGAACACTGAGCAAAGGTCCCCTGGTGTTTGGAACCCGAGGCTTTCCTGATGCAGACTCAACAGGCAACTCGATGAGCTTGAGACCCTTGCGACGTGTGATCATTGGAATGGATGTAGCCATGGAAAAGGCTACAGTTTGACAGGTCCCTTGCCTCTCTCCTTTCCCAGCTTGCTGTTGGTGTCCCTCACCCTGAGACTCCTGAGACACCAACTCTTCCTTCCCCTTTGTCAGTTCACACCCAAATCCCACACACTCGGGCATGGATACACCTTTCCTCTCTATTGGATTCACACGAGTGTTTATAAGTATTTCTAAAGGAAATCCTATTAAAACAAACAAACAAACAAACAAACAAGCCAGCTTGATGTGCAACTAAGCCATTTGTGATTAAAAACACAAACCTTGTTACTTCAACTTTAACTACCTATTTCTTGTAGAAATGCAAGCGCTAATATAGAGACCCTAAGTTCCCCAAAAACTCACAAATACAATGGGGTAATTATATGTATGACTCCATGAATATGGTTACATGTTTACTAAGACAGTTATTGGTTTGAAAATATTACATGTAATTGATGAGTACTAAGGAGGTCATGTAGGTATGCTTCAGTATTTTTGCAGAATTCCCATATGAACCTTACCCTGTTTCATAGTTTTTGCTTCAATACATGTATGTTCTAAACATTAAATGTCATAGATTTGACTTATGGGTGTTTCTCATCAATATCATTGTAGGAAGTTGTAAATTAACAGAAAAGCTGTTAACCTGAGGCACTAGCTACCTTAGGGTTTTAACAAAAAAATCTGGAGATTGTTACCCCAAACAACTTAATTTTAGGGCTGGCATGCTTAAATGAACATCTGAGATGTTGGTGCAGAAAAAGACACAATAACTCCTAAACCATCAAGACAGTCCAGAAAACATTAGTATGTAAAGAGATGGTTGATTTATTGCTGAATTGAAAGGCAGAAAGAATTGTGAAGTTCTGCCACTTCAATGGCAAAAAGAAACTCTAAGAGGTTTCATGCTTTTAAAAGGCAATGCTCTAAATTTTTTCAATTGATGTAAATAATTTTTTCACCACTAACAATCACTGAGGCAGATCATTAGGGAAAATAGTGTCCTAGCAACTCATATTTGAACTAAGAACTTGTGTATATCCACCAAATGATGATGAGCTGATAACATGTTGACAAAACAACTCAGTGGAAATGTTTCAAACATGTAGTTTCCTAAAGGGGAAAAGAAAGTGGGTCATGTAGCATGTGAAAAGACACTTGACCTTATAAAAAGAGAAATGTAAATCAGTGTCACCAATTAGCACAGCCGCCACTGAATGGGTAATTGAAAATGTTCTGTGCTGATGGGGGACCCTGGGATTATCTAATGGGAAGGCAGCACGTGAAGTACAACCACTTCAGAAAACTCACTGGAACTTCACAAAGGAGGAACTTTACACCCTTGTAGCCAAAAAACCCACCCCAAGAATGAAATATTCCCAACATGAAGCATGAAAAAACCTATTCCATCAACTTTATTTACAATTACATAAAAATAATAACCCCAATTTCATCCATATCACAAAAAATATCCCTGTTGTTTTCTGTTATCAAACATCATACAAAAATAGGACTGATTATGGGGTAAGATCAGCTAAACCCAACAACATGAAGGACTCTCAGAAGTGCAATGATGAAAATGACAGCCAAGACCCAGAAACCAGTCATGACCTTGGAACTTTATCAAGGTCAGAAGAAAGTTGTTATAATATAGTGCACAAGAATCCATGAGAAAGTGATAACAAGAGTATTATAGAATGACTTCTTGGAGACAGGTATTATGATATGGGCAATCAAAAAAAGACTGCAGCCCAGGCACAGTAGTGCACACCTGAAATCCCAGCAGCTCCAGAGACTGAGGCAGGAGGATCATGAGTTCAAAACCACTCTCAGTAACCTAGTGAGAACGTAAGTAACTCAGCAAGACCCTGTCTCTAAATAAAATACTGAAAAGGGTCAGGGTGTGGCTCATTGGGTAAGTGCCCCTGGGTTCAAACAAACAAACAAACAAAAAACCTGGCTGCAGGGCTGGGGTGTAGCTCAGTCATTTCATACTTGACTAGCAGCATGAGGCTGAGTGTCCACTCCCAGCCTTGCAAAACATATTGCATTAATCTAGTCTCACTTCCTACTCAATCTTAAAAAGAACAACAGTGACACAGTCACAGCAATGTTTATAGAAGCTCAACACACAATAGCTAAACTGTGGTCCTTCAGCAGATGAATGGATAAAGAAAATGTGGTACATATACACAGTGGACTATTACTAAGTTTTACAGAAGAATGAAATGATGGCATTCTCCAGTAATGGATGGAGCTGGAGAATATCATGCTAAGTGAAATAAACCAATCCCCAAAATCCAAATGCTGATTGTTTTCTCTGACATGCTCATGCTAATTTGCAGTAAGTGGGGGTGGGTGGTGGTTGGGGAACAATAGTTACTTTGGATTAGGTAGAGGTAAGTGAAGGGAGGGCAGCAGGTACAGTGTTAGAAATGATAGTAGAATGAATCAGACGTTATTACCCTATATACATATATGACTACATGAGCAGTGAGACTACATCATATACAACCAGAAGAATGAGAAATTATACTCCATTTATGTATGATGTGTCAAAGTGTATTCTACTGTCATGTATAACTAATTAGAACAAATTGAAATGAAGAATATATGAAATTATATATATGGCCCATCCAGACAGCATGTAATAGAACATTTTCTGCAAAAATCCTCTCAGTTTAACAACCACCTTCACATCATGTAAACTCCTAAACAATGCAGTGGGGGGCAGGGGAGGCATTATTTCTAGGGTCACCATTTAGCTTATGACACAGATGTCTTCTGTATGACTCCATAGGGTGACCTATGATCAATGAACAAAGGAAGAACACTTGGTTTTCTCTCTCTGGCATTGTGTCTCAGGCATAACACCTGCATTTGCTGCAACCAACTGGGGAGGTTGAGAACAAGTCCTTGGAAGATGCCACCTCATGCAGGACTCAAGGAAGCCATGATCCCCAAATCTATAAGTTCTTAACTCCTGATGTCCTTAGAAAAAATCATAATAACTTTCATTGCATCAGTATAGAAGAATTAGCGATTTCTTTTCTTTGAGAACTGATGTTTTCTTCAAAAAACATGTCTTAATATTGCAAAAATATCTGAAGCCTCTGAGATAATCCAATTACATGAATATCATAAAAATGAAATTGATCAGGGTCGATGCTGAGGTGACCTCATGAGGATAAGGTAACAACTCAGCAGTAACTTAAATGAAGATGAAATTTCAGTTTATTTGCCTCACAGCATGTCTGTCTGTGAGATGCAACCCTCACGGCCCTCCGCACAGGATTAGGTTGAAGATAGTATCCACATATGATCTTGACCTGTGTAAACATTTCCCTGCCCTGTCCAACTTCTGCAGCTCTCCCTCTGAGTCTGATCCATAAAGCATCACTAAATCAAAACCCCCAACCTAGTCTTTCCTTGACAGAGTTAAAGCAACTGAAAGGCAGTTAGAGATTGAATTCATTGTCGAACATCACCGAACTATACAGAAACTAAGGGCTCGTATGGCATCGAAGTAGAAATGAACTTCACTCTCACATTCTCGCAACCATACAAGCAGGGGAAGCTACACTCTACATGGGACCACAATTTTGCATAAATATTTCCCCAGCTGAGTCATTTCTTCCAAATTACCACAATGAATCTTGTTAAAGTTAGAAATCCTCCTTCAGGTTCTGCTTCTTTAAGACAAGTACAAAGAATTGTGGTTGAGAATTGGAATCACCAAACATCACATACCTAGATGAAAGCAGTCAGGTTTCAAGACACGTTAATAAGCATCAGATCATTTCGTCATCTGATCATTTTAGAAAAATGTAGTGACAAGAGAAATGGACATTCTGACTCATGAGGGATTCCACCACTTTGACTTTCAATAAAAACCCAAGTCCAAGTAAATAACATCTCACAGAGGAGAGGTTGTTCCACTGATGAGCTTCCTCAGGGCCTCCTTCATGTCCCTGTTCCTCAGGCTGTAGATAAAGGGGTTCAGCATTTGAGGGACCAAAGTGTACATCACTGAGGCCACTGCTGACTTCCTGGGAGAGTCAGTAACTACAGAGCTAATGTACACCCCCAAACCTGTGCCATAGAACAAGAAAACAACAAACAGGTGAGACCCACAGGTAGAAAAGGCTTTATGCTTTCCTCCTGGTGAGGGCATTCTCAAGACAGAAGACACGATGTGACAGTAAGAGAAAATGATCCCAGAGAGAGGAACACCACCAAATATGCAAGCTGCAATATATATAAGGATGTTATCAATGAGAGTATCAGAACAGGCCAGCTTGATGACCTGATCAAGTTCACAGAAGAAGTGGGGGATCTCCAGGTCTGTGCAGAAGGACAACAGCAGCACCATCAGAGTGTGCAGCAAGCCATCTACAATACTGGTGGATAGAGAGACCAGAACCAGAAGGACACACAGACAGGGCTTCATGATGACTGTGTACCTAAGTGGATGACAAATGGCCACATAGCGGTCATAGGCCATCACTGCAAGCAGGCAACTTTCCATGGCGACAAAAACTAAGACAAAGCAGACCTGGAAGAGGCAGCCTGTGTAGGTGATGCTCTGATTCTTTACTTGGATGTTCACAAGCATCTTAGGGATTATGCTTGAGCTTAAACAGATGTCATTAAGGGACAAGCTGCAGAGGAAGAAGTACATGGGAGTGTGGAGGTGGGAGTCAGAGCTGATGGCCAGGATGATGAGCAGGTTCCCAAGCACTGTGATAAGGTACATGGATAGGAACAGGCTAAAGATGAGGGGCTGCAGTTCTGGGTCACCTGTCAGTCCCAGGAGATGGAATTCTGAAACAGCTGTTTGATTTCTGGTCTCCATATTTTTGATGAACCTGATGAAAAAGATGCAATGAAAGATAATCAAATGGGTGGACAGCACTTCGGCAGCACTGAAAGTCACACTAAGTGCAGTATTTTTGTTTCCCCTCTAAACTTCTTTCTGATAGGCTCTGGGATGAATGACAACAGTCTATGCATCAACAATCCCTCTGTCTGGTTTGATGGATGCTTAATATTGAGAAGAAGTTCATTTAAAAATAAAAACGTTTCCCACAGAGGTGTGAACTCACGTGAATATTCAGATGGTTTTTTCTGCTACTTTGTCTCTTCGTTGCTCCTCACTCTACTGAAATAAATTTTTTCCTGAACACCAACATCTCATGTGTTGTGCTAGGTGCCATGAATGATGGCAAGTATAAGACACAACTTTTAAATCTGAAATATTGCATGACATTATTTTTTAAATGAGGATGAAATGTTGGAGTCTGCCCAGACCAGGCAATACTTTATTTCTAGGGCAACTCTGTCTGTCCCACTCGAGGTAGTTCTTCCCTTCTGTGAATAGGTTCCATATCATTTTTTTCAATCAACTGAGAGTGATAAAAAGTGACGTGCATAGACAGTTAAGAAAACAGATGAAAATAAGATCATTTTACTGATACTGGGGAAGTCAGAAACTACAGGCAATACTCTGATAATCACTTAGTACACTAAGTCCTACGAGGAGCATCACTGTGGAACAAGGGTCGTTGTCTTCGAAGTGAGAGAGAACTGACTCTGTCAGCATTTACATTGGGTGTATTAATAGTTTTACAGCAACTTTCTCAATAATATTCTCGGTCTGAATGAAATCTCAGTTCTAGAGCATGTTTTGAGAAGAGGGAACTCATTCACAGTACAAGAGGACTTGATGGTCTATTTGTATAATGAGCCAGCATGGTGGAAATCATTTTTGCAATGTGTGAGAATATCCAACCAGCACAGTTTACACCTGGAATAAGTACAAATTTTATTCAGTGAAGCTGAAAAAATCTTCAGTGAAGCTGGAAAAATCTGTGGGATATTTCTTGATGCGAAATGCATAGAACAATAGCACCCAGTGCACACTCAGCTTATGGGACTCTTACTTTCACATTTTCTCTTGTTTTTTTAACTGTCATGAACTATCACATGTAGTGTTTATTCATTCCTGAGAAAGAAGTAGTGGTCCAGGGTAACTGAGGAAAATGGAAAGAAAGAAAACACCCCTGGTGTGATAAATGCAAATATAAGGGAAGGTTTGGATGAGCTGAAACTCCCTCTGGGAATGGAAAAACAACAAGGAAACTTAGATAAAAATAATAATCATTTGGCATGGGCATACGACGAAATATATAGGAATTAAAATGAGCTCAATAACAGCTAAGTGAGGTACAAGAATCATACCTCCAAAGTATTAACTAAGGCAACTTCAGTCCTATGATTGGATTCATGAGGAATGTCATTCCAAATCTCACCTGGATATTGAAGATGGAAGATGTGCCCTTAGGAAATGAGTGTGGACTGAATGAGTCAGTGGAATACTGGTCAGGAAGGCTCATCTCTGGAAGGAGGCTCAGTGCTGCTTTCTGACAGGGTCAGGACTGTTGAGTGAGGTGGTCCCAGGTTGACTCCCATAGTCTCTGTATCCCTGGGATTCAATATCCAAAGCTCCTCATTAGAGGAAATATTTTACTAACAATCTGATCCCAAGAGAGCACATCCTTGAAGACCAACTCTGCAGAAGTGAGGGATTCAGTGCGGCTGAACTCTGACCCCTGAGGCCATGTTTGCACCACTCAGTTCTCTGCACTGTTTCTGTAAACTGCATTGCATGAACCCTGATCACAAGGGGCATCCTTATAAGAATTTGAGGGCTCCTTTTCAGTTGTAAACATGCCCCTCTATTTTTAATTCATGACTTCAGAAAGTCTGATGTAATGAAATGTGTATTTCATATATGTGTATATTTATCACTATTGGGAAATATATTGTGTTAGCCAGAATTCTGTTGATGTAATAGATACTTGAGAGAGGCTTATTTTGGCTCATGGTTTGGAAAAACTTGGTTCACAGTTACCCGGCTTGTTCATTTGGGATTAGGGTGGCACAGGACATCTGGAAGGAGAGTATGGTAGAGGAGGCTGCCAGAAAGTTAGAGAGAAGGGAGGGGCTGTGTTCCCAATACCCCCTTCAGAACACAACCCTAATGACCTAACTCCCCTTCCTCACTCCCCAAATCTGAGAGGCTCCACCACCTGCCAGTAGCTCTAAGGTTGCAACCAAGTCTTTTTTCACATGGACATTTGGGGAGAAAGATATCCAATATATAGCATTGTAAAAATGCAAACACTCAGAATGTTTCTCCTTAATTGGCATTAGAAATTTTCTGAACTGTAATTTTTCTTCCTTATATGTTAGGAAGTCTGATCCTAAGCCAACAAGTTGAAGATTTGGACCTACTTTTTCTTCTATAAGATGCAGGGTCTCTGGTCTGATTCCGAGGTCCTTGATACAATTTGAGTTGAGTTTTGTGCAGGGTGAGAGAGAGCGAATTAATCTCATTCTGTTGCATATGGTTTTCCAGTTTTCCCAGCACCATTTGTTGAAGAGGCTATCTTTGTCTTAGTATGAGAAAATTGTATTTATTTGGGTTTGAGTCCAAGTCCTATATTCTGTACCATTGATCTATCAGTCTATTTTGGTACCTATACCATGCCATTTTTGTTACTATTGCTTTGTAGTAGAGTTGAAGATCTGGTATTGCGATACCCCTGCTTTGCTGTTTCTACTGAGGATTTCTTTAGCTATTCTGGATTTTTTATTCTTCCAGATGTATTCCATAATTGCTTGCTCTATTTCTGTAAGGTACATCATTAGGATTTTAATTATAATTGCATTGAATCTGTATAGCACTTTAGGTAGTATGGCAATTTTGACAATATTAATTCTGCCTATTCAAGAACATGGAAGATCTTTCCATCTTCTAAGGTTTTCTTTAATTTCTTTCTTTAGTGCTCTGTAGTACTCATTGTAAAGGTCTTTCACCTCTTTTGTGAGATTGATTCCCAAGTATTTTATTTTTTCGATGCTATTCTGAATGGGGTAGGTCTCCTAACTTCTCTTTCTGAAGATGCATCACTTATGTATAATAATGCATTGGATTTATGAGCATTGATCTTGTAACCTGCTACTTTAATGCATTTACTTATGAGTTCTAAAAGTATTCTGGTGGAATTGACAGGTTCCTCTAAATACATAATCATGTCATCTGCGTACAGGGATATTTTGAGTTCTTCTTTTCCTATTCCTATCCCTTTAATTTCCTTGGTCTGTCTAATTGCTCTGGCTAGAGTTTCAAGGACGATATTGAATAGAAGTGGTGAAAGAGGGCATCCCTGCCTTGTTCCAGTTTTTCGGGGGAATGCTTTCAGTTTTTCACCATTCAGAATGATATTGGCCATGGGCTTAGCATAGATGGCCTTTACAATTTTAAGGAATCTTCCCACTATCCCTATATTTTCCAGTGTTTTGAGCATGAAGGGATGCTGTATTTTATCAAATGCTCTTTCTACATCTATCGAAATAATCGTGTGCTTCTTAACTTTAAGTCTGTTGATATGGTGAATGACAATTTTTGGTTTCCTGATATTGAACCAACTTTGCATCCCTGGGATAAATCCCACTTGATTGTGGCACACTATCTTTATAATATATTTTTCTATGTGATTTGCTAAAATTTAGTTGAGAATTTTTGTGTCAATGTTCATTAAGGATATTGGTCTGAAATTTTCTTTCCTCTATGTGTCTCTGTCTGGTTTAGGTATCAGGGTAATATTGGCTTCATAGAATGAGTTTTGGAGGGTTCCCTCCTCTTCTATTTCATGGAATACTTTGAGGAGTATTGGAATGAGCTCTTCTTTAAAGGTTTTGTAGAACTTGGCTGACAATCCATCTGGCCCCACACTTTTCTTTGTTGGTAGCCTTTTTATGACTTCTTGTATTTCATTGCTTGTAATTGATTTATTTAAGTTGTGTATGTCCTCCTGGTTCAAATTAGGTAATTCATATGTCTCTACAAACTTGTTGATGTCTTCGAGGTTTTCTGTTTTGTTGGAGTATAGATTTTCTAAATAGCTTCTAATTAAGTTTTGTATTTCACTCGTGTCTGTAGTAATATTCCCTTGTTCATTCTGAATTTTAGTAATTTGCATTTTCTCTCTCTTTCTCTTTGTTAGTGTGGTAAGGGTTTATCAATTTTATTTTTTCAAAGAACCAACTCATTATTTTGTTAATTCTTTCGATTGTTTCTTTTGTTTCAATTTTTTTTATTTCAGTCTTCTACTACTTTTGGTGTTGGTTTGCTCTTCTTTTTCTGGGGCTTTCAGCTGTAGTGTTAAGTCGTTTATTTGTTGATTTTTTCTTCTTTTATTGAATGTGCTCCATGAAATAAATCTTCCTCTAAATACTGCTTTCATAGTGTCCCAGAGATTTTGATATGATGTGTCTTTATTCTTCTTTTCTTCGAAGAATTTTTTTTATTTGCCTCCTGATGTCTTCTGTTATCCATTCATCATATAGTAGCATATTGTTTCATATCCAGGTATTGGAGAAGTTTCTGTTTTTTTTTATGTCATTTATTTCTAATTTCAATCCATTATGATCTGAAAGAAAACAAGGTAGTATCTCTATCTTCTTGTATTTACTCACAGTAGCTTTGTGGCATGAAATACGGTCTATTTTAGAGAAGGATCCATGTGCTGATTTGAAGAAAGTATGTTTGCTCTTTGTTGGATGGTCTTTTATATATGTCTGTTAAGTCTAAATTTTTGATTGTGTTATTGAGATCCATGGTTTCTTTATTCAATTTTTGTTTGGAAGATCTATCCAGTGGTGAGAGAGGTGTGTTAATATCACCTAGTATTATTGTATTGTGGTCTATTTGATTTCTGGAATGGAGTAGGATTTGTTTGATGTACATTGATGAGCCAATTTTCGGGGTATATATATTTATGGTTGTTATGTCTTGCTGATTTATGCTTTGCTTTAAGCAGTATGTAATGTCTTTCTTTATCCCTTCTGACTACTTTTGGCTTGAAACCACATTATCTGAAATGAGGATGGATACTCCAGCTTTTTTTCTGTCAGTGAGCATGGTATTTTTTTTTCCCATCCTTTCACCTTTAGTCTGTGGGTGTCTCTTTCTGTGCGATGAGACTCTTGCAGGCAGCATATTGTTGGATTTTTCCTTTAAATCCAATCTCCCAGTCTATGACTTTTGATTGATGAGTTCAGGCCATTAACATTCAGGGTTATTATTGTGATACTATTCGTATTCCCAGTCATTTGACTCATTTTTGTTTTTTGACATGATTCGGTATCTCCTTTATTTGGCTATTCCTTTAGGCTAGTTCCTCCCATTGCTGATTTGCATCATTGTTTTTAACCACTTCCTCATTGAATATTTTGCTAAGACTGTTCTGTAATGCCGGCTTTCTTTTTGTAAATTCTTTTAGCTTTTGTTTATTATGGAAGGATTTTATTTCGTTGTCAAATCTGAAAGTAAGTTTTGCTGGGTATAAGATTCTTGGTTGACATCCGTTTTCTTTCAGGGCTTGAAAAATGTTTTTCCAGGCCCTTCTAGCTTTTAGGGTCTGGATTGAAAAATCTGCTGATATTCTTATTGGTTTTCCCCTGAATATAATATGATTCTTTTCTCTCATGGCCTTTAAAATTCTGTCTTAATTTTGTTTGCTATGTATTTTCATAATAATGTGCCATGGTGTGGGTCTGTCGTAATTTTGTATATTTGGAGTCCTATAAGCCTCTTGTACCTCGATTTCCATTTCATTCTTCAGATTTGGGAAATTTTCTGATATTATTTCATTAAATAGATTGTTTATTCCTTTTTTTTTCTCTAAGTCTTCCTCAATCCCAATAATTCTTAAATTTGGCCTTTTCATGATATCCCATATTTCTCATAGATTCTGTTCATGACTTCTTATCATCTTCTCTATTTGGTCAATTTTGTTTTCAAGAATAAATATTTTGTCTTCAATGTCTGAGGTTCTGTCTTCCAGGTGTTCTATCCTATTGGTTATGCTTTCTATGGAGTTTTTAATTTGGTTTGTTGTTTTGTTCATTTAAAGGATTTTATTTTTTTTTTTCAGTATCTCTAACTCTTTATTGAAATGATCTTTTGTTTCCCGTATTTTCTCTTTTAAGTGTTGAATGGTGTGATCATTTAATGCCTGCATTTGCTGTTTCATCTCTTCCTTCAATGCCTGCATTTGTTCTTTCATCTCCTTGTTTGATTTCCTGATTGTTTTAATTATGTACATTCTGAACTCCCTTTCTGACATTTCTTCTGCTGTGCTGTCATTGGGTTTTATTGATATAGTATCTAGGTTTTCTTGGGACATTTTCTTCCCATGTTTTCTCATATTGGTCAGACTTCAGTGGGACTCTGAGATAGTGCAGATTTCCTCTATTGGCTTATAGTGTCCCTGTAGATTTCCAGTATATCACCTCCCATCCTTCATTAGCTTGAAGTCTTGGAGGAACTTGGTAATGCAGTGTTTCCAAAGAAAGCTGCTCCTAGCCCGCTACTGGTTCCAGGTCTGGGGGCTGATTCTGGGTGGAAATGAGTGGGCCTGCTCCAAGAACCTTGCTGTAGACAGGACCTGCCACCATTGGATGGAGCTGGACTGCTGGAGAAAGCCTCTCGCTGTCCTGCCCTGGTCCCAGATGCTGACTGTAGGCTGGGGCCTGCCGCTGGGTTCAGGGCTTGGGGTTGGCTCTGTGTTGAAAAGCTCTCACTGGGCAGCCTGCTCCATGAAGCTGGCTGTGGATCTTGCCTGCCACTGGAGGGAGCAGGGTTGCTTGGGGAAGACTCTTGCTGCACTGCCCTGCTCTAAGAAGCCGCCCATTGTCTGGGCCTACTGCCCGGGCTGTGCTTCACCCAGTGGGAGAGACTCACTCCACCACTCTATGTTGGTCTGAGTCTCTCAATACCTCACCTTCTTGAATCCTGAGTTCTAGAGCGAAAGGAGATGCAGTCACCTCTATTCCACCATTTTGGATCTCCGTTCTACTACTTTTGCTATTATTCTGTTCTTCTTTTTCTAGCACTTTGAGCTGTAATGTTAGGTCATTTAGTGGTTGACTTTTCATTCTTTTCTGGATTGTGCTCCATGCAATGAATTTTCCTCTTAGTACTGCTTTGGTAATGTCCCAGAGATTTTTATATGTTGTATCATCATTCTCATTGACCTCTAAGAATTTTTTTATCTCATCCCTGATGTTTTCTGTTATCCATGTTTCATTCAATAGCATATTATTTAGTCTTCAGGTGTTGGAGTAATTTCTCTTTTTTCTTTTGTCATTGATTTCTACTTTCAGTCCATTATGATCTAATAGAACACAAAGCAGTATCCCTTTATTTATTTTTTTTTGCATTTCCTAAGGGCTGCTTTGTGGCATAACACATGGTCTATTTTCAAGAAGGTTCCTTGTGCTGCTGAGAAGAAAGTTAATCCACTTGTTGATAGATGGAATATTCTATATATGTCTATTAAGTCTAGGTTACTGATTGTGTTATTGAGTTCTATAGTTTCTTTGGTTGGATTTTGTTTGAAAGATCTAACTAGTGTTGAGAGCGGTGTGTTATAGTCACCCAGAATTATTGTGTTTTGATCTATTTGATTCCTGAAATTGAGAAGGATTTGTTTCATATACAGGCAGGCCCAATTGTTTGGGTTATAAATATATCCTATGATTGTCTTCCTGATTTATGCTTCCCTTAAGCAGTATGAAATATGCTTCTTTAACTCTTCTGGATTACTTTGGCTTGAAGTCCACTTTATCTGATATAAGGATGGAAACCCGCTTTTTTACTGAGTCCAAGTGCATGGTAGGTTTTTTTCCCATCCTTTCACCTTTAGTCTGTGGATGTCTTTTGTTATGAGATGAGTCTCTTGCAGGCAGCATATTGTTGGGTCTTTGTTTTTAATCCATTCTGCCAGTCTATGTCTTTTGAGTTTTGGCCATTAACAATCAGGTTTATTATTGAGATATGATTTGTATTCCCAGTCATTTGGGCTTATTTTTGGTTTTAAAGTTGCCTTGGTTTTTCCTTGGAGTGGTTTTTCTCTAAGGTAAATCCTCCCTTTGCTGACCTCCATTGTCGTTTTTCATTTCATCCGCATAGAATATTTTCTTGAGAACATTCTGTAGTGCAGGCTTTCTATTTGTAAATTCTTTTAGCTTTTGTTTATCATGGAAGAATTTTATTTCATTTTCAAATCTGAAGGATAGTTTTCCTGGGTATAGGATTCTTGGTTGGCAACGATGTTCTTTCTGAGCTTGAAATATATTGTTCCAGACACTTCTAGCTTTTAGAGTCTGGGTTGAGAAGTCTACTGCTATCTGTATTTGTTCCCACTATATGTAATATGATACTTTTCTCTCACGGTTTGCTAATTCCTATTTTATATTGAATGTTAGGCATTTTCATTTTAATGTGTCTTGGTGTGAATCTGTTGTGATTTTGTGCATTTGGTGTTCTGTAAGATTCTTGTATTTGATTTTCCATTTTCTTCTTCAGGTTTGGGAAATTTTCTGATATTATTCATTGAATATGTTGTTCATTCCTTTGGTTTGTATCTCTGTGCCTTCCTCAATCCCAATACTTCTTAAATTTGGTCTTTTTATGATATCCTAAAGTTCTTGGAGATTCTGTTCATGATTTCTTACCATTTTCTCTGGGCAAGTTTATTTTCAACATTAAATATTTTGTCTTCATTGTCTATCTTCCAAGTGGTCTAGTTCTTTGGTCATGCTTTCCATTGAGTTTTTTATTTGGTTTATTGTTTCCTTCATTTCAAGGAATTCCTTTTTTTTTTTTTTAAGAATCTATAACTCTTTGTTGAAATGATCTTTTGCTTTCTGGAGTTTCTCTTTCAACTGCATGTTGGTAGTTTCATTCATTGCCTGCATTTGCTCTCTTATCTCATCCTTTGCTTCATGAATCATGTTAATCATGTATAATCTGAAGACCTTCTCTGACATTTCTTCTAACATACTGTCATTGAATTCTATTAGTATAGAATCTATATTTTTTGGATCATTTTCTTCCCTTATGTTTTCATGTTGTTCATGTATCTTCCCCTCTAGCAGTGAAGATCTGGGGTATTGCAGATTTCCCCCTATCGGCTTACAGTGGCCCTATAGGTATAGAAAACCTTGTCTTTAAGGGAAGATCAATATTAGCAGTCCCCCATTCAGACACTATGCGATCCTAGACCAAAGAGCCCCTATGAGGACAATAACAATATTGTCATAATAGAATGAGTTCAAATACTATCTTCATTATAACAAACAGATTTGCAATAAGGTCTGCAGTTTCTAATGGAGGACAAAGAGGATGCAGAGGGATGTATGATGCAACTGTTAATGGGATAAGAAAAGAATATAGAGAAGTTCTAGATAATAGAAAGAGTGAGAGTGTAATCAAAAGAAATTGGATGTTAGCATGCAAAAAGTGAGAAAGAGACTCTGAGGGAACAGGTAAACAAAAGTAAAAGAGAGCAAAAAAAGTAATGAAATAAAAACTTAAAATTGTTCAATAAGGAGAAATAAAATAATATCTGTACTCTAACAGTCATATATTATTTGAACATCCCAGTCTTCAGTAGCCTTATGCATGAGAGGTACCTGACAATGAGATTCATATCTCCAGTATGTGTCTCAGAATGGGATTTTCCCCACCTAAATATTGGAACTACAGCTTCCAGGATTATCCAAGATGTCTGCTCTGGGTTCCAAATGTGTTGGCAAATGGGGAACTGCAGCTTAGGTGTGGACATGGTGGGCTGGAGGTCCTGGAGGCAGGGTGCGGTTGGTCACGCAGGGGTCCTGGAGGTTCGGTGTGTTTGATATGCTTACGGGATCCTGAAGGCTGGGGGCAGTCGGTCTAGAGTCCTGGTGATAGGATGCACTCAGTTTGTCTTGGGTTCCTGGCAGTAGGGAGTTGTCAGTCAATGTGAGGACTATAGGAAGGGAATGATTGGTCGGGCTGAGGGATCCTGGAGATGGGGCTCAGTCAGTCCAGCCAGGGGTCCTACTGGGCCTGGCTGTTTTCTCAAAATGACGGCAGCCACGTGTAATCAAACCTGCAGGTACTATGACAGAGAAATTCCAGGCAACAGCAGGCAGCTGGCGCTCCACTGGTGGTCTGCTGACATCTGTCGGATGATAGGGAGGTGAAACTCAGGTGGTGGTGATGGGTAGGTTAAAGGTAGGTGATGGACAGGCATGAGGCAGTCAAATGGCAGATGGTAGGTGCCTGACAGTGAGCAATCTACATTCAAAAAAGTCATCGATATACTAGCCAACTGCAGGTGATCACAGTAGACAAATGGGGTAAACAGCAGGGGATTGATAAGCAGCAAAAACTTCCTCACCAAGAAGCAGATATCCTCTGCTTGAAACCGGAGTTACAGTGTGACAAGGAATGGAGCCTCCCTTTAGTCTGCCATCTTGGATCCTAAAAGAAATATTTGAAATGAAAGAAAAAATAAACCAAATTAAAAACTCAATAGAGAGCATCACTGACAAAAAAGTTCTCATGGAAGACAGAACCTCAGAAAATGAAGACAAAATGTTTAATCTTGAAAATAAAGTTGAACAAACTGAGATATTAAGGAGTCATGAACGGAAGCTCCAAGAATTATGGGATATTATGAAAAGGCCAAATTTAAGAATTATTGGGATTGAGGAAGACACAGAGATACAAACCCAAGGAATGGAAAACCTGTTCAATGAAATAATATCAGAAAAATTCCCAAACCTGAGAAATAAAATGGAAAATCATACAAGAGGCTTACAGAACACCAGGTGCACTATTTACAACAGATCCACACCAAGACACGTTATAATGAAAATAACTCACATACAAGATAAATATAGCATTTTAAAGGCTGCAAGAGAAAAGCATCAGATTTCTTACATGGGAAAATGAATACATATATCTCACATTTCTCAGTCCATACCCTAAAAGCTAGACAGGCCTTGAACAACATATTTCAAGCTCTGAAAGAACATGGATGCCAAACAAGAATCCTATACCTAGCAAAACTAACCTTCAGCTTTGATGATGAAATAAAATCTTCCCATGGTAGACAAAAGTTAAAAGAATTTACAAATAGAAAGCCTGCACTACAGAACATTCTCAGCAAATTATTTCATGAGGAGGAAGTGAAAAATGATACAAATCAGCTAAGGGAGGAACTACACTAAAGGGAAAGCTAATCAAAGGAGAAATCAAATCAAGTTAGAAACAGAAATAAGCCAAAATGACCAGGAATAGAAATCATATCACAATAATAACCCTGAATGTTAATGGCCTAAACTCAATAATCAAAAGACATAGACTGGCAGATTGGATTAAAAAGAAAGACCCAACAATATACTGCCTGCAAGAGACTCATCTCATAGAAAAAGACATCCACAGACTAAAGGTGAAAGGATGGGGAAAAACATATGCACATGGGCTCAGGAAAAAAAGAAGGGGTTCATCATCATATCAGATAAATTGGACTTCAAACATAAGTTAGTCAGAAGGGATAAAGAAGGACATTTCATACTGTTTAAGGGAAGCATAAAACAGAAAGACATAAAAATTTTAAATATTTATGCTCCAAAAAATGGAGCATCTATGTATATCAAACAAACCCTTCTCAATTTTAACAATCAAAAAGACCAAAACACAATAATAGTGGGGAACCTTAACACACCAATCTCACCTCTGGATAGATCCTCAAAAAAAACTGAGCAAAGAAATTATTGGACTAAAAAATACAATCAATGATACACACATAATGGACATTTATAGATTATTTCCTCCATCATCCAGCGAATATACTTTCTTCTCAGCAGCTCATGGATCCTTCTGCAAAATAGACCATATTCTATGCCACAAAGAAGTCATTAGTAAATACAAGAAAAAATATAGATACTACCTTGTATCCTATCAGACCATAATAGAATGTATTAGAAATCAGTGATAAAATAAGAAACAAAAAATACTGCTACACCTGGAGACAATAATATGCTACTGAGTGATGCAATGATAGCAGAAGACATCAGGGAAGAAATAAAAAAATATTCTTAGAGGTAAGTGAGAACAAGAACACAACATATCAAAATCTATGGGGCACTCTGAAATCAGTACTGAGAGGAAAGTTCATTCCATTGAGGTCATACATTAAAAAAATAAAAAGTCAACAACAAAATGCCCTAACATTACATCTCAAAGCTTTAGAAAAAGAATAACAGATCAACACCAAAGAGAAGAAGAAGGGAAATAATTAAAATCAGAGCTGAAATCAATGAAATTGAAACCAGAGAAACAATTCAAAATATTGACAAAACAAAAAGTTCTTTGAAAAAGTAAACAAAATTGATAAACCCACACTAATGAAGAGAAGGAGAGAGAGAAAACCCAAATTACTAGAATTCCTAATGAAAAAGAAAAGATCATGACATACATAACCAATAGGATAGAACACCTGGAAGGCAGAACCTCAGATATTGAAGACAAAATAATTAATCTTGAAAACAAATTAACCAAACAGAGAAGATTGTAAGAAAATATGAACAGAATCTACAAGAACTATATGATATCATGAAAAGGCCAAATTTAAGAATTATTGGTATTGAGGAAGGCACAGAGAAATAAACCAAAGGAATGAGCAATCTATTCAATGAAATAATATCAGAAAAAGAATTTACATAAAGAAAGTCAGCACTACAGAACAGTCTCAGCAAAATGTTCAATGAGGAAGAGATGAAAATCAACGACGTACATCAGCAAAGGGAGAAACTACCCTTAGGGAACAGCCAAATAAAGGAGAAATCAAGTCATGTCAAAAAAAAAAAAAAATGAGCCCAATGACCAGGAATACAAATCATATCTCACTAATAACCCTGAATGTTAATGGCCTGAACTCATCAATCAAAAAACATAGACTGGCAGATCAGATTAAAAAGAAAGATCCAACAATTTGCTGCCTGCAAGAGACTGATCTTATAGAAAGAGATACCCGCAAACTAAAGGTGAAAGGATGGGAAAAACATACCATGCACACAAGAACAACAAAAAAGCTGGAGTATCCACCCTCATTTCAGATAATGTGGACATCAAGCCAAAACTAGTCAGAAGGGATAAAGAAGAACATTACATACTGCTTAAGGGAAGCATAAACCAGCAAGACATAACAATCATAAATATCTATGCCCCAAAGAGTGGCTCATCCTTGTGCATCAAACAAATCCTTCTCAATTCCAAGAATCAAATAGACCATAAAACAATAATACTAGGTGATATTAACACACCTCTCTCGCCACTGGACAGATCCTCCAAACAAAAATTGAAAAAAGAAACCATAGATCTCAAAAACACAATCAATAATTTAGACTTAATGGACATTTAGAGAATATACCATCCAACAGACAACATATACACTTTCTTGTCAGCAGCACATGGATCCTTCTCTAAAATAGACCATATATTATGCCACAAAGCTACTGTGAGCAAATACAAGAAGATAGAGGTAGTACCTTGTATTCTATCAGATCATACTGAATTGAAATTAGAAATAAATGACAGAGTAAAAATCAGAATCTACTCCAACACCTGGAGATTAAATAATATGCTATTGTATGATGAGTGGATAAAAGAAGATATCAGGAAGGAAATTAAAAAATTCTTACAGGTAAATGAGAACAAAGAAAAAACACATCAAAATCTCTGGGACACTATGAAAGCAGTTCTTAGAAGAAAATTTATTTCAAGGAGCGCATTCATTAAAAGAAGAAAAAATCAACAAATAAATGTCCTGACACTATGGCTCAAAGACCTAGAAAAAGAAGAACAGAGCAACACCAAATGTAGTAGAAAACAGGAAATATTTAAAATCAGAGCTGAAATCAACAAAATTGAAACAAAAGAAAAATTTGAAAAAATTAAAAAATGAAGAGTTGGTTCTTTGAAAAAAAATAAACAAAATTGATAAACCCATAGCCACACTAACAAAGAGAAAGAGAGAGAAAATGCAAATTACTAAAATTCAGAATGAACAAGGGAATATTACTACAGATACGAGTGAAATACAAAACAAAATTAGAAGCTATTTTGAAAATCTATACTCCAACAAAACAGAAAACCTCGAAGACATCAACAAGTTTCTAGAGACATATGAATTACCTAATCTGAACCAGGGGGACATACACAACTTAAATAAATCAATTACAAGCAATGAAACATAAGAAGTCATCAAAAGGCTACCAACAAAAAAAGTGTGGGGCCAGATAGGTTCTCAGCTGAGTTCTACAAAACCTTTAAAGAAGAGCTCATTCCAATACTCCTCAAAGTATTCCATGAAATAGAAGAGGAGGGAACCCTCCCAAACTCATTCTATGAAGCCAATATCACCATGATTTCTAAACCAGACAGAGACACATGGAGGAAAGAAAATTTCAGATCAATATCCTTAATGAACATTGACGCAAAATTCTCAACTAAATTTTAGCAAATCGCATACAAAGCAATAGTAACAAAAATGGCATGGTATTGGTACCAAAATAGACAGGTAGATCAATGGTACAGAATAGAGGACACCAACTCAACCCCAATTAAATACAAAGCCATCAAAATTCCTTTCTGTAATGGCACATAGCTTCTGTGAGCAAGAGGGCAGATAGAAAGGGATTCCTTATCTTCAAATCTCTCCCTTCATGCTTCTTGGCTCTTCCTGCAAACTCAAATGTCTCCTTCTTCTCCCCCTCTTTATCCCTCCTCCTCCTCCTCCAACTTCGACTCAGCTGTTTCTGCTTCTATTCCCTGGACCAGACCACCTAGTCCTCCTGCCACAAGGTCCCACATATGCCTGTGTGGAGGGAGTAACCAGCCAAACCATCAGTGGCATGTCCCAGTAAGGAGTATGATATAGCAGCCCCATTCCCCACAAGTAGTGGGAGATAATGTTTCACAATTTTCTGCATTCAAATTGATTACTAACCAGGAAAAAGTGTTAAAATGCCCGAGGTCTCAAGTTTCTGCTAGAACCTGTTAGCCCCTTTCAGATCTTAGTCAAGGCTTACATTGAAATGTAAATGGAGGAAGTTGCAGTGGGAGACCAGTCTCAAACACAAGGCAAAAAAAAGTGTCCATTTTCAATTTCTCCTGGGCTGCAACACAACACTTTATCTCTCCCTTTGCCTCTTCTCTCTGCCCTTCTCTTTCCCATATTCTCATGCTATAATTAATGGCCATTATCATTTTTCTTCTAGGACTCTTGTTTTTCTTAAATGGTATATTTTTGAGCTCACAATTTTTAATCCTACACAACTAGGTTAATGATTTTTGATCAGTTCTTTTTATCAACTCTAGAGTTATTTTTGAACATCTGTTACATTGCAATGGAAATAAGCATTGCAAGGTCTTTGCTTTTGTGTTAAATATAAGTGTGCATAAAAATTAAAATTTAGAAAATGGATCCAAATACTTTTAATTCACATGATTTAAAAAGTTCAATTTAAATTAGGTAAACTAACAGAAGCAAAATGTCTTTAAAATTAACTCACAAGTCTCTAGGTGGTCAAACTCATTAAATGTTGAAGTTTATAAAATGTCTAACATCAATTTTTCTAGGACTTTTCTTCCACAAGAAAGAGTCGGCAAATACTGTTGGTACACTTATCTGATATCTTGGTTTTTTTACAATAAGATGAGTGAATTAGAGTCAACATGTATGGGATTACTCATATGTGTTTGTCAGAGTCATCTTATTAATTTATAAAGTTATCCCATGGAGTAACATACTTAGAAACATTATTCTTTGCATATTAAATGCGTTCGCATTTTTCCAGGTATACAAGTCTTTAAAGCAGAAAATTAAACTGCTATTCTCCAAATTAAACTTGTATATAATGGTAATTTTAAACTCATCATTTAATGTTTTATTATAGGGCCTGTCATCAATAGAATATATGTAAATTTGTTACATTGAGAAAAAAGAAATTTAAATGTAAATGTATTTCTAAAAATTAGTGAGAGCCTGATTTGTTTAAAGGTTAATATCGTGAAACATTGAAGCATTTTGCCACTTTGCCACACAAAAGGAAATTAAAAGCTCTCTCAGTCTTTCTTTGATTCATGTTTTAGATATGTTAAATTGTTAACTAATGTTCATATAGACTCAGGAGTCAATATATGTAAACTTCTTAAAATGACATTTAAGAAAGAGTGTAATGTGCAGTAGCAAAAATGGGACAACAGTGATTGAGATTGGGGTCTCTGATCTCATGACTTTGGACAGTGGTCTTCCTTGAGAGATACACAGAGCTCCTAACATTGCACTTTGCAGCTCTGAAAAAAAAAGTTATGTTAATGTCCTTGTCTCTGTAACTTGCTGAAAACAAAGAATATTTTTTCCATAGTCTTTAAACTGATAAGAAGGCATATATAAATAAAGATTGCTGACATAACTCTTTAGATCTGCATTTCCATCAGAGAACAGAGCTCCTTCTCTTCTCAATTTAATTTTCAATATCTGTGTTTATAAACCTTATTTTCTAGTATTCCTTTGTCCCTCACTGAACTTGAAAATTTGGTCATGCTGGTCATGGCAAAAGAGGAAAAAATTAGCTTCAGGAAAAGCCCCGCCTTACCAGAGATAAGGCTCTGCCTCACAACCCTGCTGCATGTTAGAATGGCACCAAAATAAGTAGGAATTTAACTCATTTAAAGTTGTGTTCAAAAGTTTGATGTTTGTTGTAAAGATTACTGTGATCTCAAACAGGGATATAATGAATAACTCAGTCAAAATTCAAGATACCTATTGCACCAACTGAATGTTTTACTATTGGTGATTCCATTTTGTATTTTCCTTGTAAACTCTAACTGTTGCCTGATATTTTGCAGAAGTACACCGTAGATTAACTTGTAAAGCCGTCACCTATAGGACAGTTAATATAGACTCCAATTAGATGAAAGGCGATAAATAACTGTAAAGTTATAGACATTGAAGTTAAGCCCAGTACTCTTACTTTATGACTGGTGAGAGTGGCTTGCTTGATGGTTAAGATCAAATTTAGAGCTTGAGATTAAATGCAGAGGTCAAGAAAAATCCATATTTGGGTCTTGCCCTGAATGTCGGCCTGAACCCAGGGAACAAGAGAACTCCTCTAAGGAGCTTTGCAACTCTCGGTGGGTCACGCAACTTCCTGAACAAGGAGATTTGTGAGGCCACTAGAGGATGAAAAGTCAATCAGTGCACCTGCTGCAGAGGAGGGTCAAGGAAAAAGGGAGACATCCCTGGTGCCTTCAAGGGAAGCCACCTCATCGAGGAGACCCTGACTAATGGACAGCACTAAAGCTAAGGCTCTCACATTCTCTATGAGTGACCCCTCTGGGAACTCAGCTGACTCTTTAACAGACAGGAACAGGTCACTATGACCAGCTTGATCTTAAACACCTAGCAAAACAGTTAAAACCAAAATATAGCTATTCTTGGGCATTTAAAAAAAATAATAGTAAAATGTAACTTAAGATGTACGTTTGTATTAGCCCACTAGATTAAAGACTAATATCTACAAAAGAGATATTCTTAGGCAAATGTGCCTAATAACTATCCAGAGAAACTGCCAGAGTCAAGTTTTTAGTCAGTTGAAGGCCTACAGACACAGGTAGGCTTAATCTATGTTTGCTAGTATCTCTACTAAATGTTGTGTTTACATTCCTGATAACCTAGACAATGTTGTAGTTCCCAAATAAATGCCTTGTCCTCTCCAGCATTTGCTAGGACTTGTTATGGGAACAACTTCTGAGTTCTTCCACCCCCTGGTGAGGAATTATTGACTTCTGTCATCTTTATGATGTTCATTGGTATGTTTCAGATTCTGCAACATTTATATTGTATCAATCTCATTTCAGTACTCCTGTCTTTTTGTTCTTCTGTCATAGAAGCACCCACCACCAAATGCCTTTACAACCTGCTATTCCCCAACCAGACATCTAGGACCCCTTGATTAACCCGATTTCTAAAAAGGGAACTCTAAACTGCTTGCCCCATACTGTCCCCTTCCAGCTTGAAGAAGCCAGAGTGATCATGGACCCCCTTTCCCTGCAGCAGTAAATGAGTTCCTAAAATTAGAGGGGTGAATAAAGCCAGAATTGGGGACAGGCAGTTAGTGTAGAAATAGGGGATCAGTGAAATCAAGGAAATGAAGTCCTTGAAAACCATCTGCCTCTGGAAGTCTGGAAGTTGAAGACTTCTCCTGGGAGAAAGGGCATTTTACATCTCACCTGCAAAATCAGCCCCAGTCACTTAGGCAGGAAGGAGAGATAAGGTGGGAAAGAACTGGAGAAAAAAAGATTCTTATAAAAACAGAAATGGAGGAATGTAATGTACCAAGCTGCTCTCCCCACCCTTTCTGTTGCAGCCATTTCCCCACCTTCCAACTACTGTCAGTTTGTGAACATCCTAGCTAGCTATTGGTTCATCAGTCAGCTTGCAAGTATCCTTCTCTGTTATTGGTCCCCTGTTAGCCCAGCAGGATTCTTAAAGATAGCTTCACCGCCATCTTTTCTCTTGCTTTTCTCTTCCCTGACTCACTTTATTTCTCCTCCTCACTTTCCACTCTCTCTAGCGCACACCCTTTCTCTTTCCATTTCTCTTCCTCTCATTTTCTCTCTTACCCTGCAGGGAGTCACTCTATTTGCTTAATAAATTCCCTTATGTGAAAAAATAAATAAATAAAAATAAATTAAAAAATAAATAAATAAAATAAATAAATATATAAAAATTTAAAACCTAATAAGCAAAATATAGTACTATTACATCCTCATCAACATGGCCAAAATGTAAAAGGCAGGCAATGGATATATTGAAAAGATAGTAGAAGTGTAAATTGATACAACTACTTTGGAAAATTGTATGGTGGTGAAATTGGAGTTTTGAGGTGAGACTAGATTCCACTCTTCATCAATTTCCTTTTGGCTTCTTGTCTCACAAAATTTGAAGAATAAAATCCATAGACAATGAAAACAGGGAAGAATAAAAGGAATAGGATTTATTTATGTGAGAAAAGATAGAATTCCCCAGATGTGGGAGGAAGTCAGAGAGTCCAAGAACCCACTTTGGTGTGCTAGCTTATGGGTTTGTAAGACTTAGGGTATGAGCATTGATCAAAACCTATGTTAAAACAAGCATTTAAAAAGTATTAGCTATGTCCTTTAGCCTGAACTGCAATCCTTCCCAAAACTCACATATGGGTTTACTTTCATCTTCCATTTTCCTGCCTCTCTGGGACATAGGAGTTGGCTGGAATGATCCCAGGAGTGATCTCATGAGCTTCTACCCTTGAAATAGATCTTGATGGTGCCCATTAATATTTCCACCCTCAGCCTCCTGGTGTCGTCTTGGCATTTGAACAAGACCTCAATTGGGGCCCGTCATTTATGACTGCTGACCATTTATTCATTAGTATTGAGTAAATGTGTCCACATCTATTCCTTATGACCCAAAACTTCCACTCCTAGATATCTATCCAACAAAAATGTGTACAAACAACACGTATGATAATGTCCATGGCACCAGGACTCATAAAACACCTATAAATAACCCAATGTCCAAAACATCTGAGTGAATAAATTCTGTGTGTTGATACAGTGGGAACGAATGTGGCCATGAGAGTAAACTCTTGCTAAACAAAAACCACATGAGTGAATCTCACAAGAATACTCTGTAGCAGAAGTCAGGCATGAAGAATCACCTATGATATAAAGAAGTAGGATGCATGCAACTCTGCAAATGTGCCAGAAGTCTTATAACTTTATATTTAAAATGAGTCAATGTGGCAGCAGGTAAATTGCATCCCAATACAGTTATTGAAATGGCCTGAATCTACATAGTCTTGTGTTCTAGCGTCTGACAGGGAACACTGCGGAGTGGCTGATGGGTGTGGATGAGTGTTTGTCAGGACCAGTGTGTGCAGTGGTTAGCACGTCCTTTTATATCTTGTAACAATTCCCAGTGGTATACATAAATTAAAGGTAAATGTGATATAAAATGTACAGAATTCCAAGGAAAAGATAGTCATGCCAATCCTGGTGGATTGATTCACTTCAGATCTTTTTGATGGTAAATAAAACAAGAGACATGAAGTTTAAGTGTATATGAAAGATTTTCAAACACCATTTAAAGCATTGTCTAATACATACAAACATATACCTCTGTACCATTTCATTATCCAATTTGTCTACAATACATAAAATATATAAAATCTGTGAGACATGTTTGTTAGTACTAGCAGTTACTTGGAAATAAAAGAAAGAAATTCTTACCCTCACAACATAAACACATAATTGCACACACACACACACACACACACACACACACACACTCAAAACATGGTGTCAAGGACACTAGGTGTTTGTTTCTATCAAGTATCAAGTCTGATGGATAGTTAAGGAATTTTCCTTCAGCAGTGAGTTTTGCACATCTTCTGAGAGATGGAAAATACTTAAGGAATTTCTCATACAATCCTGGGATAATGTGGGTTTCTCCCATCTTAGGCTTCTTCCCTTGCCAGGGTTTGCTTTATTCACAGTGAAGTAAGAGGGGTTACATATATAATATGATGGTTCTAAATCTTACTATTTACCCTGTGCCCAGAATTGGGCTAAGTGACTTCCCAGCAGAATTGTGTGCTATGTCAGCTCTACTCAAAGACTCGTGTGCCATCGCCTATGTCTTCATTAGAAATACACATCCATGGGTCCACCTCACACTGCTGAAGTGTCACTGAGGCATTGATCAAGGGTTCAAAAAAGTTCTCTGGGTGAGTCTAATGTGCTCTAAGTTTTGTAAACTATGAGAGGGTCCATCTAATTAATTTATTGAAAGTCCATTCACTGCACCAGGGATTAATTTGCTAATGTTCAGGTTTCAAACCTAAGTTGGAACTTGCTTAGCCTTTATGCCATCCCATCACTATAGCACAAGGACTGTGGCTTGCCAAGTGTCCCTGTACAATGACTTATACTAGAAGCCCAAGGACAAAGCAGATGATACTGTCACCAAAAAGGAGGCGTAATGATGAGTTTCTTCAAGGCCTCCTTCATATCCCTGTACTTCAGGATGTAGATAAAGGGGTTCAGCATTGGAGGGACCACAGTGTACATCACTGAGGCTGCTGCAGTATTGGTGAATGAGTCAGTCACTACAGAGCTAATGTACACCCCAAAACCCATCCCATAGAACAAGGAGCCCACTGAGAGGTGAGACCCACAGGTGGAAAAGGCTTTACGCGTTCCCCCAGCTGAGGACATTCTCAGAATAGAAGAGACTATTTTAATGTAAGAGTAAATAATCCCAAGATAAGGAACACCACCCAGTATGCCAGACACTAAATAGAGTAGGATGTTATTGATGAGGGTATCAGAACAGGACAGCTTGATGACCTGATCAAGTTCACAGAAGTGGAGGATCTCCAGTTCTGTGCAGAAGGACAGCCTCAGCACCATCAGACTGTGAAGCAGACCATACACAACGCTAATGGTTAAGGACAATACAATCAGCAGGACACAGAGGTGGGGGTTCATGATGACTGAGTACCTGAGCAGATGGCAGATGACCACATAACCGTCATAAGCCATTGCTGCAAGGAGACTGTTTTCCACTCCAGCAAAAACCAGGACAAAGCAGACCTGGGTGAGGCAACCTGCGTAACTGATGGTCTTGCTGTGTCTCTGGATATTCATCAGCATCCTAGGGACTGTGCTGCTGCAGATGTCAGTGAAGGACAGGTTGGAGAGGAAGAAGTACATGGGGGTGCGGAGGTGAGAGTCAGAGCAGATGGCCAGGATGATGAGCAGGTTTCCAAGCACTGTGACCAGGTACAGGGACAGGAACAGTCCAAAGAGGATGGGCTGCAGGTTTGGGTCCTCTGAGAGGCCCAGGAGGAGGAATTCCAAGACACCTATTTGGTTTTCCGATTCCATGATGTTTAGGAGACTGATGGAGAAAATAAAGATAATGCAACAGATTACGGATGCCTTGTTTCAGAAAACTCTCACGGCTGTTTTGCAAAGTCACCTCGATGTTACTCATCTTTCCTTCACCACTCCCTCCCTCCCACCTTTTTTTCTTTCTGTTTTCCACTGTCCTACTCTATCAGATCATCCACATTTGCTGACAACCTATTCTTTCCCCACTTTGCACCAACTAATAAGATAGCAAATAGTATATAACTTTTTATCTGAGGTACACCAACTAATAAGATAGGAAATAGTATATAACTTTTTATCTGAGGACTCTCTATATGTTTAAATCTTCAAGGAAAAAACTCTATTATATCTAATTGAACACAACAGCTTCCTTCAGGATTTCAATTCATACTGACTTGCTCCAGTGCTTGCTTTATGAACAACAAAATATTTTTGTGAGAAGCCTCAATCTCCACATTCATATGATAGTGAAAATGCTGTAAAACCTTATGAGAATGTTGCATGGATGAGTAATGAGAATAGAAGCTATTTTAGACTAGTACTTGACATGAACCACTGTTAATATTTCTATTGTGGTTTTATCCTACCAAAGACTTGACCGTACTACCTGGTACAGTTCATAAAGTGACAGGTGGGGAGGAATGTAGGAAGATGAGAGAATGATAGAATACCACTTAAAAACAAATCTTAGTTTGTTAACTGCAAATTTGAAGGAAAAAATTTGATGCCCAGAAACTCCAGCTGAAAATCGTGAGTACATGGAGAAGTAAGAAGAGTGGACATCTCAGTGAATATCAGTGACCCAATGTTTGTTTCTCATGGACAGATAATAAAATATCTAATAATTTAAATAAATAAACTAAGCCACACAGAGTTTTGCACACCTATAATCCCAGCTACTTAGGAGACTGAGGCAGGAGAATGGCAGGTTTGAGGCCAGCCTGGAACATTTAGTGAAAACTTGTCTCAAAATAAAAAAAATAAAAATAAAAGTGCTGGGGATGTAGCTCAGTGGAAGAGTAGTCTTCAGTTCAATCTTTGGTACTGGCAAAAATAAGTCAATAAGTAAAAAAACAGACAACATGTAGGAACAAAAATATAAGTAGGTAAAAGAAAAATGTAATTTGCCTGAGTAGAAATCTATAGCATGATAAAATTTAAATATTTTTAAAAACATATATATTAAAATTTTAATTTCTTTATGCATATCATAAGCAATAACATCAACAATGCTGTTACCCAACACAGAAAAAAAAATGCCTTCTTGCATTTTGTTACAAATGAAGACATGGGTATACACCACTTGCTGTTAAATTATACTGTCATGTCTGCATTTGATAACTGTTAAAGTAATTGCACATTTCTTTGCATATTTGTGGTTGTATATCATCAATCATATTAGGTTTGTGTCTTCTCTCCCCCATGGGAGAAAACAATACCTATTGATAATACATGTTAAAGGGGTTCTGGGTGATATTTCCACACAGGGGTTCAGTGTTAACTTCCCAAAGCAACCACCCCTTTTCCACTCTCCCTCTGCACATGGTTCCCAACAATTAATAATCAGTATTCCACATTCAGGTTGGCATTTTTAGATTCCACATATCAGACAACACTATGAGCTTGGTTCACATTTTAAAATCTTATTTATTGCACATGGCATTTTAAATTTGACTGTTTAAGATAATGTTTAATCACTCGTTAGTATTGGTACATTTTTTCTTTGGTCCATTACCTTTAAAACTTTACTTTATTCCAATATCTTATTACATCACATATAACCCTACACATACATATATATATATATATATATACTATATATATATATATATAGTTGTAAGTCTTACATAAACATGCCTACATATATACACACATACACATACAGACACACAAAATACTCAGCATATAAATATGCAATGTTAAAAAAATTTAAATAACAATTGAAAAATTTTCCGCTGCAAAAAGAAGGATAGAGTGGAATATAAAGTCTACATTATGATGATTCATGCTATTTTGTTATTTGAAGTAAAGAACTCTGGTGGCAAAATATCAATATTGGCTAATTCTGGAAGCACACACATATATTTATTGGTTCTCTTTTCCCTTTTGAAATTTTCAGTGCTGCACAGAGTCATATGGGATAAAGGTAGACAAGTGTGTTGTCTTCCGGTCTGCATTGCTATCCACATGCTCTTGCTGGGTGTATACTCAAACAGGAGATGGTATCAGCCATATCATGAGGCAAGAAGGAAAAAGTAAGATTTTGCATACATACTGTTTCCCCTGCTAACACTAACTCCTCCCTTGCAAATAAATTTTTAAAATGGTTAGAGAAGGTTGGAAGAGTCTTCAAAAGTAAGCAAGATTAGGTGGCTGTTGAGAATAGAGAAGGTCCATGCACTTCAGGGTTGGAGTGAGGTATTAGCAGAATGAAAACTGCCTGCATGTTGGTGCCTAAGAGGAGGCAGAAGACAATGAATGATCAGGCAGAACCTCACAGGTGGCCTAGCTCTTCCCATCTTCCTCACATCCCCACCTCAGAGATGCCCCAGATGAACTGACAAAGGCCTGTCACTACTTGGGAAACAAGCTAGCTGACTTCAGATTAACTGGTGGCAATGCTGAAGAACAACATCAGTTCTGCCCTGTATGTGCAGGGAAACCATTGAGGTTCTGTTCTCAGGAAGTGCCCCACCTCATGTGCAGAGATCATGGTCCTGAGACCAAGGTCAGGTAAACTGGCACTCCCCAGGGCAAGGTGTGGAGCAGGTGGTCACAAGCAGAAGGTTTGCTGTCTCTGTGGCCCTTAGGACTTCAATATGCAAATGTTCTCATTAGTCTGAGTCTTTTAGTCTCCTGTGATTATAGGCAGCATCTCTGTAAGGAGCAAGACTGAGCAATTGAGAACTTTGCTCTGGCTTACTCTCTCACCCAGGGAGACCAAGTGGATGTCTTCTTTCCTTCACCATTTTTTCCTTGGTTCAAATCATTTTTAAGTATCTTGAACCCTTCATTACTTCTTTATTTGATTTGATTCTCTTCTTCCTTTTTAGTATAGTTAAGGACAGCCCCATCCTAACAACACCAAGAGAAAATTTGACACAGCACTTAAGCTTGTAAATACAGTTTTTATGTATGGGTAGACACATTCATGACATCTATAAATTCATGTGATAAAATGAATTTATGCAAAAATGCAAATGTGAGGACTAATAATATGGATGACTCATGAAACATTGATTGGAGTAATGCATATTATATTCATCAGTTACTAATACATGTTTTGTAACCAAAAGCAAAAAGGCATTTTTGCTGTGGGTGGTTAACAGCATTGTTAATGTTCTATGGATGCACTATGGGATGGGTGTATTTAATCTGAGAAATCATAACCAAAATCAGTAATAGCATAACCATCATCCATTAAAATTTTCTTCTGCCCCTTTGTGAAACTTGTGGTCCACCTTCTTTAAGTCAGGATACTTGTTTCTGAGGATCAAAACCAGGACCTCAGGCATGTTAGGCAAGCACTCCACCACTGAGTTCCACCCCCTACCCCATCAGCATTCTTGTTGAGATCCATTCATGCTGTCCTATTGATAGTTCATTGCTTTTTTATTGCTAAATAGTATTTCATTGTTTGGATGTTTCATGGTTTGCTTCTCCATTCACCTGTCGATAGGCAATTGGATTGCTTTCAGTTTGGGGCTATTACAAATAAAGATGCCATGTGCACACAAATCTCTTCACAGTCATGTGCTTTCATTTCTCCTGGTCAACACGGAACATTGAACAGGTGGTTCATTAGGTGAGTGTATGACTGACTGATTCAGAAATGGCCAAAGAAGAGAGGAAGGGGATGAGGATGAGGGAGAAGGGGAAGGAAAGGGGAAATACTGGGGAATGAAATGGAGCAATTTATGTTAGGTGCATAAATGAATATATAACAAAGAATATCACTAATTTGCATAATTATAATTCCCTAAAAATTCCTTTTAAAAAATAATTCAATGGGGGTGCTAGGGAAGAATAGAGTTACTTTGTATTAGGTGGTGGGGATTGAATGGAGGGAAGGTTCTGGGGGTAGGAAGAATAGCAGAGTTAAACATACCTTATTACCTCATGTGGTTATAGAACTGCATGACTGATGTGATCCTACAATATGTGTAATCAGAAAAATGAGAAATTATCCTCCACTTATGAATGATCTGTCACAATGGATAAATGCATTCTTACTATCATGTACAACTGAATAGTACAGATAAAGAATTAATTAAAAAAGTGACCATAAAAAAGGAAAAAGTGGACAAAGTGTTTTCCACCATATTTGCACCATTAAATATCCTTAACAGATTTCTAGTTCCTCCAAATTCTTACTGATTTTTAGTATTGTTAGTCTTTTTAGTTTTAGCCTTCCTAAAAATGCATATTCATGCTCACTATAGTTTTGATTTGCTTTTGCCTAATGACTAATGAGGTTGAACATGTTTTCATGTGTTTATTTTTTACCTGTATATATTATTTTGTGATATGTGCACATATCTGCTATTTTCAAATTTTTTTTATTTCTTTATAATGAACATATGTATGGAGCATGGGGTAATTTTTTCATGTATAAACTGTTTAAGAAATAGTCAATATAATGAGCACCTCCATTATCTTGAACCCTTGTCAAGTATTTGTGGAGAGAAAATTTCAATACTCTTTCTAACTAGGAGGGAGAAGGGTTAGAGAGAGATTGGTCAGTGGGTACAATGTTATAGTTCAGAAGAATACATTCTGCTTTCTATTGCACACTAGGGAAAATACAGTGAGCAATAATACATCACATATTTCAAAGTATTTGGAAAATTTTATTGTTTTTATTTGTGTTTTTAAATTTTGTGTATATTCTGGATGATAGACTTTATTAAAATATCTACATGCATTCTATTGTCATGTACAACATATTAGAATAAATAAAAAAAATTTAAAAAAGACTATTATGAAATAAATCATTTAGAAATATTTTGTTCAAGACTTGGGCTTCTCTTTCTCTTCCCTTAAAATGTCTTCTGGAAATGGAGGTTATATATTTTGATAAAGACAAAATTTTCAATTTGTTACTTTATGAATCACAGGTTTTCTTCTGTGACTCAGAAATCTTCATCTCTTATAAGATTGTAAAAGTTTTCTCCTGTGTTTTCTTTTAGAATTATACTTTCAGGTTTTACTCTTAATTTCATCTAAATTCATTTTTGTACATGACAAGAGATGTGGGAATTTAAAAAAAAATTAAGTATGGATATCTCATAGTTATGTCATATGTTTTGTTGAAAAGACCAATCTTTCTGTTTTGAATTACTTTGTTATCTGTTGCAAAAATCATTTCTCCATATGTACATGATACCATTGATTTACGTTTCTGTATCTACACCAACACCCCATTACTTTTACTACTGCAGTTTTACAATAAGACTTGAAGAAAAGTATCATACATTCTTGGACTTTGTGATTCTTCTTCTTTTATTCCAGCATGGGAGTTGAGCCTAGGAATTCTTGTATGATTGCCAAGTCCTCTGCCATTGGTTTATCTTTCTAACCTTTTTTAATTTCCAGTCGGGATCTTGCTAAGTTGCTGATTCTGGCCTCAAACTTATGATCCTCCTGCCTCAGTTCCCAAGTAACTAGGATTTCAGGGCACTACCATGCCCAACCAATGTGACTCATCTTTTTCACAGTCATGTTGGCACTCCTAAGCCCCTTACGTTTCCTTTTCTACTTATAACTTCTTACCAAAAGGTCTGCCAAGATGTTATTTGGAATTGTAACAAATTCAGGTGCCAACTTAGGAGCAATTGACATTTAAAAAATTGATGTAAAACTATTTGAGAAAATATTGACAAATATATCTGTTAATTTAAGCACTGTGTTCATTAAGAATGATACGAATGATACATAAAGCAAATCACACACCTAATAGAGAAATTTTCAATGCACATAACTGAAATATTATTCAAATAAAGAAATCTAATGAACTACTAAGAATGACAGGCAATTGAATACAAATAAGAAAAGTAGGTATTTTACAAAAGAGGAAAAGTAAGTATTCCATTACAATAGAAATTGCTCAAACTCATAAGAGAAATGAAAATTTAACTAATATTATGCATACACTGTATGGTAAGCCAGCAATAAAAGATATTCCTCACAGAACTATAAATTTATTCAACCATTTTAGAAAATACTTTGAAACTACCCAAAGGAGAATGGACACACCAATGTACCCAATAACCCCATCCGGGTGGAAAACATTCACTTATTTCCACCAGGAAACCTACATAGGATCTTTCCAACACCTTTGCTCACAATGGTAGAAAACTTAGCCTGCAATTCTGATGAAACTCAGTGTTGGGGTACTTTCCCAACCTGAAAAAGACTCTAGGTATGATTCCCAGCACCACAAACAAAAACAAAAGAAAACATACACACAATAGCAGAAGACTAGCTGCTGAACACTGCATCGACATCAGAAGGGAGGCCTAGTTCAAATTTCACTTTACATTATGCATTTTACTCTATGTAAAATTACATGACACTAAAAGAAAATGAATTGGTGTATTACCAACAGGGTGATGAAAACATGTGGTTGAATCCTAAACAAATTACAATGTTGTTGGGCAAACATGATCAGCAACACACAGTGTTAGGATTCAGACAAATTGAAGAATATAAACAAATGATAAATATAAAATTTGACAGCAATGGTGACACAGAGAGGAGAGAGAATGTGACTGGAGGACTCCACGAGCATATTCATTTATTCTTAAACCAGTGATCTGTATGTATGTGTTCAATACAGTACCTCAATTTAAAGGCTACAGATAAGTTTATACATTAATATACACTATTTGAACATGTAAAGTTGAGGCATATTGCATATCACAAATGCATTCTCCTCTATTCTTTTTCTAATTATTTAGCTTTTAATTTTTTCCGATTGCATTTTGATTCATTGTACACAAATGGGGTACATCATTTCTTTTCTATGGTTGTACACAATGTAGATTCATACCAATTGTGTAATCATACATGTACATAGGGTAATGATGTTTGTCTCATTCCACCAGTTTTAATGCCCCTCTCCCTCTCAACTTCCCAGACTTGAGACAGTCTCAAAAATTACACAAAATGCTCATGAATCACTCCTTCAGACATTGCCCCAAAGATTCAAACTCAGTAGTTTTAGGTGAGATTAACAAGCCTGCAGTGTGAACAAAGTCCTCAGGTGACCCTCCCCTGCAGGTGCTCTGTGGGTACCAGTGGAAGAAGTTGTGGGCTGGAAGACACCATGGGGACCAGACAGGGAGCTGTCCACTGAACATGGTGCTGAATGTTTTTCCTGGTGATCAACCACCACCTCCTACACCAAAGAAAACCTCAAATTCTTCCATGAGATTTTCACTGATTTCACCACCACCCCTGGAAAGATAACACCAGAAACTGTTTTCTGTTTATTGCAAATCAAGTAGGCTTCTCTTTTCTCTTTTGATGTTTTCTGTTTCACATCTAATCGCTCCTCCAACAATGGAAGCCTTTCTCCACAGAAAATGGTTTTCCTCATTAGGAAACATTTACAATTATTAAATGAGAAATATACATACTGACTTGATGCACTCTGGGAATTTTTTTAAGTCAATCACCTGAAGAATTTTATTTTACCAAATATTCTCCTCAAGTCTTCCCTCATATCCCTGTTCCTCAGGCTGTAGATAAAGGGGTTCAGAATTTGAGGGACCAAAGAGTATATTATTGAATCCACAGCAGTTTTCCTGGGTGACTCAGTAATTGTAGAGCTAATGTACACTCCAAAACCTGTCCCATAATGAAGAAACAACTAAGAGATGAGACCCACAGGTGGAAAAGGCTTTATATTTTCTACCAGGTGATGGCATTCTCAAAAGGGAAGAGGCAATTTGAGCATATGAAGCAATGATCCCAAAGAGAGCACTACCACACAATGAGATAGAGAAAAAATACACCAAAATGTTATTGATGAGGGTATCAGAACATGCAGGTTTGATAACCTGAGCAAGTTCACAGAAGAAGTGGGGAATCTACAGGTCTGTGCAGAAGGACAGTTTTAGCACCTCCAGAGTGTGGAGGAGGGCATCCACAATGCTTATGAACAGAGAGATCGGAACCAGCATCACACAATGGGAAGGATTCATGATGATGGTGTACATCAGTGGGTGACAAATGGCCACATAGCGATCATAGGCCATTGCTGTGAGGAGACAGTTCTCTGAGACAAGAAAAACCAAGACAAAGAAGACCTCGGAGAGGCAGCCTGTGTAGGAGTGCTATAACTCTGTGAATGGATGTTCACCAGCATCTTTGGGATGGTGCCTGTGCTCAAGCAGGTATCAGTAAATGACAGGTTGGAGAGGAAGAAGTACATGGGGGTATGGAGGCGGGGGTCAGAATTCACAGCCAGAATGATAAGCAGGTTTCCAAGCACTGTGACCAGGTACATGGACAGGAAGTGGCTGAAGAGCATGGGCTGCAGTGCTGGATCATCTGTTAGTTCCAGGAGAAGGAATTCTAAAATAGCTGTTTGGTTTCTTGGTTCCATGCAAAAGATGAATCTAAAGTCAAAGATGGGAGACATGACAAGAAAAACTGTGATTCCTGGGTCCACAACCATAGCAGAATGACCTGGCTACTGGTTAGAAATACTGATATGTCTACTCCACAGCAGATCTACCACAGGGATCCTCCTACCAAGAAGGAGGATCAACAATTCATGAAGCACCACATTCACTCATTTTTGCAAATGGTTGAAACTACTGTTCAAGATACACTCTATTCTTTATGTGAGCCCAAATGATTATTGAAATTTTTGCCTGTGCTTATTTCTCCTTCCATCCTTTCTCTCCCTCACTTTCATTCCTCTGTACTTATAAACCCTGTTTTTATTGAAGTTTAAAGTTGTTCACACCTGCCAATTTCTGAGAATAATATAAATAGTGATGGCTACTTTATCTCAGAAATATTTCACACATTCAAGCAGAAATAAATATATAAATAAGTTTGTGAAGCCTGTCACATCTTCAGGAATCTGCCTTTCTGAGGTGCTAAGTGGAATAAGGTTGAAAGAAACTAAAAACACTAAATGGGAGAGAAATGAAAGCATAAGGTCTTAAAAATACACCTGAAAACAGTAACAATTTGTTGGTGCTCAGAATAAAGAAACACACAGAATAACACTAGCATCAGGAATCCTTATAGAAGTCTCCCTATAAGAGTTCTCCTTCAAGAAGACAGGGGAATCATCACAGCACAAATTATCTGGAGAAATTCATTGACTCACACATTTTAAATGAAATCTAGAGAGGCAAAGACTTAAACTGGGGATGAGAACAAGTCAGTCCATGATTCAACAAGCCTTATGAGGGGCTTTAATTTATGCCAAATTTTGACAATCAATTCACCAGAAACAAAAGACTTTATTCTGGGTCTGTGAGTACGAGTCAATATTCAGGTGTTTTCCTCTCCTCCTTTCTCCCTGCATTCCTTTTCACTCATCCCTCCTTTTCCTTCTGCTACCTTTATTGAAAATATTTTGGTTGACAACTCTCTCTCATGTATTTTTGTAAGTGCTGAGAATGAAACAAACTCTAAGGCATACTTTTCCATCCGAATTAAAGACATTTACAAAGACAAGAATGAATCTTTGACATCTATGTTCTGAAGCAAACCTTCCCTAACTTTGGCTTCCTTCAGAATCAATCTTGTCAAATCGTGGATGTGTTAGTTCTTACTATGAATGTCAATTACACAAGAGAACACCTGGGTAAGGTGAGGTTGGATCATAGATGTGAGATCCACAGTGAGTGCTGGGCCCAGTCTGGGATTGAGCTCAGGTATTCTGACTGCTGCACTGATTCTCATCCAAACTCTTTTAACACCTCTGAATAGTACAGAATATGCATTCCCAAATGACCACTGATGACTCAAATTTCCTATGCAACTTTAATATTTTCTTCCTGACCAATCCTCCAGTTTTAGCTTTGTCTTAATTGTATGTTCATTACTATCCATGAAATTAGTGGTAGTAGTTCAATGGCATCCATCCATGTGTACCTGAGTATAGATTAGAAAATGGCACCTCCACCATTGATACTCATAAAACTCCACATGATCATAAGTCATCTCCTTTAGCAGTTAATGCTAAGGAATGTTGGGGAACTTTTCATGAAAAAACTATTAATGAAATATAGGACTTTAACAAGAAAGTATTATAAATTTGATATCACAAATGCTTAATATATCTATTAGTTTTTAAACTGACTATTTTAAAAGGTACTACTCCAGCTACATCCCAGATAGTTTAATATTCTACTTGAACAGATTGTTGATTATTCTTAAAGAAATGAAAAGAGTCTCTGTCTCATCCTAAAGGAGCTCTTCTCTTAATTTAATAGGTGATATATCATTTTTTTCAAAAATTTACTGAATGAGAGAAAAGATGAAATACTTATATAAGAAAAAGATGGAAATATAAATAATTTCCTGATATTCAGAAAAGTTAATGTAGAAAACTAAACCACTTATAAATTAATCAGGGTCCAACTATGAGGGTCACTTCAAAGAAGTGGTCCTGTCCTCAGGAGAGACAGAGGATGCTAGGATGGCATTTACCATCTGGTGTAACATTGGTCTCACACATTCCGAGCATGATCCAGACTCACTCATGCTTATGAAGGGGAAAATCATCAACTCCATGAGAAGCCTGAATGTTATTTGTACAAGAGGAACTATGTGGTGATGTGTTATCTTTATTGTGGTCATTACTTTTGCAAGGTATACATAGACATAAACACACACACACACACACACACACACACACACATATATATATCCATCATTTTGTATGCCTTGATACATGCAAAGTTTATTCAGTTATGTTTTAATGAACCTGGAAAATCTGTGAAGGTGTTTCATAATGAGAAAATCACAATAGAACGAAGTACCCACGAGAGTGCTCCACTTATCCAACTCTCACACTGACATCTCTTGTTGGGTTCTTTATGGAATGTCATCAATTATCACTGGTGGCACTAGTCATTCCTCAGAGATCGTTAGTGTGTCTGAGTAGTTGAGGAAGGAGCAAAGGAAGGGACCATCCCTAGCATGATGAATGCAAATATCAGGGAAGTCTTTAATGTGCTGACTCCCTCTGGGAATGATGGTCAGGGAGAAAAAAATGAAGGAACCTGAATGAGGCCAATATTCACTGGGCACGGACAGAGTGTGGAATATCAGATAATGAAAAAATTAGATACATGAATCATATTTACAAAGTATTCATGAAGGGACTTTAGTTACCTAGGTGGCTTCCAGAAGAATGGATATGCTACTCACCTGGATATGGAAGACGAAAGATGTGTCCTCAGAAATTGCAGGCAGAGCAAATGAGTCAGTGGAATCCTGGCCAGGCAGGATCTTCTCTGGGAGAAGGCTCAGGGTTGCTTCTTTGCTGGGATAGAGCTAATGATTGAGTGGTTACAATTTCACTCCTATACTCTCTGTACCCCGGGAGGCTCAATGTCCAAAGCTCCTCATTAGATCATATATTTTACTAACAGTCTGATCCCAAGAGTGCACATTCTTAAACACCAACTCTGTAGGAGTGAGAGATTCACCTGAGTGATTGCTGACCCTGAGGCCATGTTTGTACCACTTAATTCTCTCCATTATTTCTGCTCAGTTTCACCTCACAGATTTTGGTTGATATAACATGGTATTTCTCTAATGAATACCAGGAGTAAGTTTATAACAAAGTCAAGGTATCACTATTTAATTAATACTTTCCAGGAAGAATATTTCCATTTAAGGTGTGGACATACATCCTACATAAGTGCATATAAATAACACATTGATAAATATTTATGATACTGTGTTCGTCACCTTTCTGCTTTTTCTATAACAGATTCATGAGGTAAATCATCTGAAATGAGGAATCATTTATTTTGACTCACTCTTGGAGGTTTTGTTTCACGGTTAGGTGATTTGTTGCTTTGTTCCAGTTACAGCTCTGTGCGTGATTCAATGAGTGTGTGGAAAAGGAGGCATTACGGCTTCGGTCTGGAATGTCTCCCCAAGGCCAGTGAAATTGTGGTTCCCAATGCAGCAAGTTTCACATTTGGCACTTTCAGGCCATATCTGTGTCCTGAGGCCAATGTAATAATGAGGACACACGTTTGAGAAACAGGGGAGAGGTTTATTGCTTTGCCAGCTAAAGAGAAGTGCAGGGTACTCCTGTCCCAGAGGCTGTGATTCTGCCCATTAGAGAGAAGAAAGGGTTTTTAAAGAAGACATTCATTCCAGGTTTTGAGGCGAGGGTTCACATGATAATTTTGGACAGAACCATTCCTTAGATCTTCTGGTGCCATCGCTGAAACCTAAATTACTTAGTTCCAGTGGTGGATGTCTATGCTCAAGAACTGATAACTCAAACTAGAAAGGCTAAACAGGAGAAGAGGAAAAGAAAACACATCCATTTTTAAAATAAGCTTTAGGGGCAGAGCAGCAAGGGCTCTATTCAAAGCATGAGGCAGACCACTGTGACACAATGTGCTCTAATTCAGTCTCCAGTATTTCTCCTTCCCTCCCCTCTTCCCTCCTCCTGTGCCCTTCTTTCTACTGTACTGATATTTCTGCAATTTAGTGTTAGTTTTATATTTTTTTATGTTGTCCCCCAAAATATGCAATCTTTCTAGATTCTAATATATTTATGATCACTGATGACTGCAAAAATAACAGGAGTGTTAATACCTGCTCAGAGTTTCATAAGCACCATTTCCAACTGCACCACAACAGCTTCAATATACACTATACTTCACTTTAGGATCTGTGAGAAGAAATCATGGTCCTTTGTATTTAATTGAGGGGGCATTCATTTACAAAACACCAAATGCTCAAATCTGCAGATGCATCCATATGATCACTGAGTGATTGGGTTAGATTTCAACCATTGGTTAATAGGTTGAACTGGCATTCCATGTTAGTGTTCAATTAAAAACTTTTTTATATTTAAGGGTGTCAATATTTCCATATATTTATAAACTTGATTTATAATATGTCAACTCTTTCCACATGAACTTACAATTTACAAAATGTTATTTTGAATTTATGACAAGATGACCTGATAATGACTTTCTTCACTATGTTTACCCTGTTAAGATGGAGCTTTGAGTATGATCATATTTTGTGAATTCTGAAAATAATGAACTAAGCTGGGTGGACATTCATGTGACCTTATATGAAAACAGTTTTCCTGGGAAACACTTGGTGATACTTATTCGAGAATGTAAATATTTTGTCTTAGTCAATTTTCTAGGTAGCAAATGATGTCTCAACTTTTCTAGTAAACCGAAGCAAACCACCCAACTGTTACCATCTAACATGGACTCAGCTAGGACCTCTTAACACCATCTCAGTTCCATCAACAACAGGCAAGTGTGCTGAGGATGGCACAGGCCATGCATATGTGGGGCTGATTCTTCCCACTGAGCTGCATCCTTTCACAGAAGACACTTAACCTACCCTGACAGCCCTTCAGAGCACACTGTTGCAAACACAGTGCCAAGGGTTCCAGCAGTCCTCACAAAAGATGCCATTTTCCTGGGGAATTCCAAACACAGGAAGGGGGATGGCACCTCCTACTGGGCCAGCACCACTGGGAGGAGATGGAGCTGCAGAGGGGCAGGTGCTGCCTCCCCGTGGGCCAGCAGTGGACATCCTGCCTCCCCTGTGAAGGTCTGTGTCAGGGGAGGGAAAGGTGAAGCTCGGGAGTCAATCTGTGCAGTCACTTGCAGGCCTCTGTCCCAGACACCACCACATAAGAGCACATGACACCTGGAGACACGGAGTGGCCTGTTCCAAAACAGGGTGGTGTCAGGAGGGCTGGGAAAATGGATGCCAGTGTCCAAAAGTGTTTTTTAACTATGTTGACTTCTACACATTCTTAATTTTATGCCAAGAACTTATCACAAAAAGTTTTCACTAGGGTTCATCTTTATCACTCACATGACAGATATACTAGTCGCCTGTCATCCAGAGTACATGCATTCCAAGACCCCCAGTGAACAATGACACTGCAGATACCTCTGAAAATAATAATGCATGTATATATTATACATATAATATATACACTATATATAATTATATATAACATATACATATATAATATAATATGTACATTAAATTATGATATATTGCATATATTATATATACATTATATAATATACAATATACAGTATAATATATAAAAAGTAATATACACATCATGTATAATATATATATGTATACATATAGTTTCCTAGACATATATACCTATGATAAAATTTAGTTTATAAATTAGACAAACTAAGATGATAACAACAATAACATAGAAGAATTAAAATACTGTAATAAAAGTTATTTAGAACTTAAAAATAAAATAAAAAGCTTATGAGTTAGGGATGTCTGTGTGCCCCTTTTAAGGTGGGTGGCACAACTGGTGGAGGAAAGGAGGTGCTCAGCTGGGGAACTCCTGACCTTTCCCAACATGTGTTGGCTGATCCTCATCCCAACCTCCCAGGCTGCATCGTCCTCTTCCCTCCACCTCCTTCTGCTCATGTCCATCACAAGGCCTTTCACACAGGGATGCTCCTTCCTGCTCCACTGGACTCCGTCCTCTCTCCTATGGGCAAACATCCTTACACACACTATTGTCACCTTTCATCTCAAAATATCAGGTGGGCCTGAATAGATGGATATGTATACATCTGCTAAATTCAAAAATTGCAGTCCATGTACCATAAACATGTAACCATTTAGACAGACATTATTACTTCATGTACATATGTGACTGTATGAGTGATGTGATCGTACAGTATGTACAATCAGGAAAATGTGAAATTACACTCCATTTATGTATGATTTGTCAAAATGTATAAATGCATCCTACAGTCATGTATAATAGAACAAATAAAAAAAGAATTAAAAATGTAACCATTTAGGGTGAATTCTAAGAATGTTTCCATGAAACTTGAGCTTGATATTGCATGTTATAAAAAGCAGCTTTCAGTATATAATCTTTACTCAAAATGTACTAAATGTTAAACCAACATGTTTAGAATTTCACTACCAAGGTTTCATTCAACATAGTAACATTATATATATGTATGTATATAAATATATTATTCATGCTATGTATATTACTTATACTATATATATGTATGTGTTTATACATTTGTACATATACACATACACATCATAAATTATGAGTCCTTTTTATAAATACTGCAGAGAATTTCATCATCAGGAAAGTCACTAATCTGTGGTACAATGTACCTTTGTAATTGTAACTCCAAATGTTTTAGAATTTGTTATTGTAACAAATGTGGTTTTTGTTTTCTCAGGTGTTGCTGTCATTAAGGCATGGGAAATTAGCACAGTGGAAGATATGACAATTCTTTTATTCAGAAGAAAGGGTCTGGACAGAAGTCAGCTCATCATTACACAGTTACTTTATTGCTTAATTGGCATTAAAATGAACGGTTGAACTGTTTAATAAAAGATGCAAGATTGTACATCCTTTATTGAGGAAAGCAGGGGCTTCAATATCACAACTAAAGAAGCACAGACCACGAGGGAAAATATTGACAAATTAAACCTGTTGAAATTTACCACTTGTGGGCATCTACCAAGTATTATACATCACATGAAGAGGAGACTGAATACTAACAGTTAAATAGAAATATATACCAAATCCAAAAGCCACCATCCCAAAAGCATTAAAAATATGAATTAATTTTTAAAATAGGATTGAAAATAAGTAGAGAAGAGGAAGGAGAAAGGGGGAGGAAGAAGGCAAGGGTAAGAGGAAGTACTAAGGACTGAAATGGAGCCAATTATATTCCATGCATGCATGATTATGCCACAATGAACCCCATTGATTATGTATAACTATAATGCACCAATAAAAACACTTAAAATAGAAAAGCAAGCAGATGGAAATATCGTGAGGCCTGTACCACAAGAGGAAACAAAGGCATATAAAATGTGAAATTATTCTGAAAGCACAAGATATGTATAAATTAATTAAGTAGTATTTTACATACACTATATTATCAGAGTAAATGAAAATATTTTGAGGATGATACGGAATGTCAGGAGTATCTAATGGGAAGATAACTGGTTCAAGTCCTTAGGAAAACTCTTTGGAAATACTAAAGCATGATCAACTACTCTGTTATAGCTGATGATTCCACCCCAAATGAAAAGCTACCTTTGATTTCCTTCTTTCGCCATGGAGAATATTCAAGTACCTTTATTCACAAAAGCAGAAAAATAGATACCACAGTTCACCCACCTCAGACAGGCTGCTTACTCTTAATGTCTCCAGGCACTGTGAATACTGCATTGCTAATAAATCACTAACTGCTGGGAACAGCATGACTGGTTCTGAAGGACAATGATGAGGGTAACAGGAAGACAGTTCAGTCCATTCAAGTCTGAATTTATCAAGGTCACAAAGAAGTGCTTTGATGTAATAAATTGTATAGGGATATCTCCAGGGGTAAAAAACTGCTTTCCTGTCCTATGAAAATGTCAGTTTTGTAGGCTGAAGCATAATCAAGTGCTGGCCATCAATCAAATACCAGCCACATCAATCCAAAGTCAGTGTCCATGATTAACAAGCCTCCTTTTTGTCTTAGTGTCTCTATTTTTTGTCTACCTTAAAATGAAACATGTCACAATATGGCTCACAGAGACAATCCAGGAAACACTGCTCCCCTCAAATCCCCTCTCCAAACAAATAACCTTGACCCCTTGTCTTATATCATGGCCACCATTCAGTGGTACAGGACTGCTTGTTCACATGTTGAAGGCCACCATCCAGCTCACTACAAAATGTAGCCTGGATGACCCAGGAAGATGTTAAGTATCCGTATGAGCTGGATAAAGGCACTCAGTTTCTGCCTCTTGCGTGATGTCTGGGTGTGACACCTGACACCTGCATTTTCTGCAGTCACCTGAAGACCTGGAGGAGAACCAGCCCTGAATGATCCATCTCACAGAGAACTGAGTGAAGTGCTGCTTTCTGTTCCAGCATCTCCCTTCCCTCTGGTCTCCTTGTAATTAAAAGTAGCTTTATTATTCTTTGAGTATATTAATGTTAGATACTCTTCTTATTATGAGAATTGAAGGACTCTTGATAAAGGAATCAAATGAACAGGATCAGGTTCATAAATCACACAATTATCTCAACACGCAAATACTATCAAATTATGAAAATTTGTAGATAATGACCTTAAATATGATGGATGCTATTATTACCTTGAATGATATGGCCCATCATTACCAGGTCCCAAAAACTGATTCACAAGCTAAGAATATTCTGTTTTTTGCCTGACAGTAGAATTAATGATAAGGCAGCAATTCACATGGCCCCAGGCACAGGAAGAGGTTTCTAGCCATGACCAAAGCTTGGTTTAAATACTATCCCTGCTCTATCTGCCTTCCAATTTACTTTATTCTGAGATGCACCACAAAATACATTCTAAAATCAGAACCCAGCTTCAGACCCTGATTCTGTGAGGAAAAGTACTGTGTTAAAAGACTTGATATCATGTCTCTTAACATAGTTAGCATGAAGCAATGGCAAGATTCTATCCAAGTTCAAAGGATCTGGTCATTACGTTCTATACTCATTTAGAAAAATGTGGGGACAAAGTGATCAGGCATTTTGATTCTCCAAGAATCCTGTTTTTTTTAAATGTACTCTAGAAACACAAGTCCAAAGAAAATGACAACACATCATGGTGGAGAAGCTGTCCTACTGATGAGCTTCCTCAGGGCTCCCTTCATATCGCTGTTCCTCAGGCTGTAGATAAAGGGGTTCAGCATCTGAGTGACCACAGAGTACATCACTGAAGCCACTGCAGTCTTCCTGGAGGAGTCAGTCACTACAGAGCTAATGTACACCCCAAATCCTGTCCCATAGAACAGGGAGACAACAGACAGGTGAGACCCACAGGTGGAAAAGGCTTTATGCTTTCCTTCTGATGAGGGCATTCTCAAGACAGAGGACACAATGTGAATGTAAGAGAAAATGATCCCAAAGAGAGGAACACCAGCAAATAGACCAGCCACCAAGTATACCAGGACATTATTGATAAGGATATCAGAGCAGGCCAGTTTGATGATCTGAGCAAGTTCACAGAAGAAGTGGGGGATCTCCAGGTCTGTGCAGAAGGACAGCCTCAGCACCATCAGAGTGTGGAGGAGGGCATGCACAATACTAATGACCAGGGAGAGTAGAACCAGGAGGACACGCAGGTGGGGATTCATGATGACAGTGTATATCAGGGAGTGACAAATGGCCACATAGCGGTCATAGGCCATCACTGCAAGCAGACAATTTTCTAAACCACCAAAAACTAAGACAAAGCAGACCTGGGAGAGGCATCCAGTGTAGGTGATGCTCTGATCCTGTCTCAGGATGTTCACCAGCATCTTGGGGACTGTGCTGGTGATTAAGCAGATGTCATTAAAGACAAGTTGGAGAGGAAGAAGTACATGGGGGTGTGGAGGTGGGAGTCAAAGCTGACAGCCAAGATGATGAGCAGGTTTCCCAGGATGGTGATCAGGTACATGGACAGGAAGATGTTGAAGATGAGGGACTGCAGTGTTGGGTCATCAGTCAGTCCCAAGAGAAGGAATTCTGAAACAGCTCTTTGGTTTACGGTTGCCATGTTTTTGAAGAATCTGAAGGCAAATATGAGTATAGAGGAAATAAAATGGAGAGACAGCTTCAGCAGTATTTGGAAATGCTTTAGCAAACCACACCTGCCCACCCTTGAACTTAGGACTTCTAGACTTCAGAACTTGAGAAAATAACTTTGTGTTATTATGCTGCCAAATCTATGTATGGTACTGGATTATGGCAGCCCTAGCAACTAGGACACCCATAAGGCCCCTCCCCAACATCCCTACAATATTCAGGAAATTTCAGGATATTTGATTACGGTCATCACCATTGTACTGAATTTAAGGCCAGCAGAATGGGAACTCCGTGCACATGTCTATGAGAATGTGTCCAGCAGATGACACACAGTAGACACAAGAGGCACAGGGGACTTGTTTCTCTCTCTCCTGTTTCTTATTTCCCCTCATTGTTTCCCAGGATGAAAGTCTAGTGACATCCTTGCCCTCAAGTTGAAAGGATTTGCTGAGGAACTCTGTTGCCTGGTTGACTTCAAGAGGAATGATTTCAGCACCTCACCTGGATATTGAAGATGGAAGGACTTTCCTCAAGAAATGTAGACAGGCTCAGTGAGGCAGCAGGCTCCTCTTATAGAGGAATCATCTCTGGGAAGAGGCCTTGGTGTTGTGTCCTGGTGGATGTAGGATTGCTGAGGGAGGGGGCCCCAAGCTGACTCCTGCAGTGTCTGTCCCTGGGGCTCAAATCCAGTGCTGCTCATTAGACCAGCAGTCTTAATCTCATCCTGATCTCAGGAGGGAACATCCTTCAACACAAACCCATACCTCCATACAAGTGGAGAGTTGAGGGTGGCTGACTTCCTGACCCCTTGAGGCCCAGCCCACTCCACCCCATTCTCTGCATTGCTTCTTTTCATCGCTGTTGGATGGACAGACACACATTTCACATGGAACTTTTCCAATATATTCCCACCTTCCATTTCATCTTTATAGAAAAGCATCTCTCTTCATGTCATGATATCACAAAAGACAATTCAAATTGAGGTGTGAATATCCATTCTATGTGTTCATATAAGTAATGGGAACATAAATACTAGCAAGCATGATATAGAAATGCAAACATTCATGGCTCCTCATCTTAAAATCCTTTGTATATGTACTAAATATTTGGAATGTTCATTCTCTACAATTTTACACAGAAAATCTAGTCAATTCTCTTTGGTGACTGCTGACTGCAGAAATTAGTTGCACCCTATTTAGAATTGAATTGATAGCTTTTCCTTGTCTAACATATCATAAATCATTGTTAATTATATTTGCCTTGCTATTCCATAAAATTCCAGAACTGATTCCTCCTATCAAACAATAAAATGCACCTGTTGATCAAACGCTCCATTTCTCCCTACTCCCTGCGTTGCATAAGTATTATCCCTGCACTGTCTGCCATCTCAACATGCTTTGCTGTAAGACTACACCATGCAAAAGGGTGCTGTCACTAGAACCCCTTCTACAGGCTCTGCCTCATTGAACCCGAGCTTAGGAATTGTGCTTAGGGAATTGAAGTCATGTGTCAAACCTGCAGAGATAGTCATGAGACACTGAAGGTTTCATAGGAAGTGAAAATGCACCAGGTCATTACATGATCTCCTTTTAGCAAAAGGTGGTGGCAGGAATATCAGGTGATCTGGTTCTCCAGGAATTCTGTCACTGAGACTCACTTTAGAAACCCAAGTCCAAAGCAATGAAGCATCACAGAGGAAACACTTTCCTACCAATGAGAATCCTTAAGGCCTCCCTCACATCCCTGCTCCTCAGGCTGTAGGTAAATGGGTTCAGCATCTGAGGGACCACAGAGTACATCACTGAGGCACTGCAGTCTTCCTGAGGGAGTCAGTCACTGCAGAGCTAATGTACACTCCAAAAGATGTCCCATAAAACAAGGAAACAACAGCAGGTGAGATCTCCAGGTCGAAAAGGCTTTATACTCCCAATGATGGTGTTTCAATCAACAGACATAATGTGAATATAAAATAAAATGATTCCAGAGATAGGAATACCAGCAAACAGACCAGCCACCAAATACACCAGCAGGTTATTGAGGAGGGTATCAGAACAGGCCAGCTGGAGGACCTGAGCACGTTCACAGAAGAAGTGGGGGTCTCCAGGTCTGTGCAGCACCATCAGACTGAACTAGGTCATGCACAACACAACAAGCAGGGAGAGTAGAACTAGTAAGACAGAGAGGTCAGGACCCATGTGGACCCTGTGTCTCACGGAGTGTCAAATGACCACAAGGTGGTCATAGTCCTGTATGGCAAAAAGACAAATTTCCAAACCACTAAAATAAAGAAAAACAAACTTGGGAGAGGCATCCTGTCTGTGTGTGTGAAGCTCTCATGCTGTGTTTGGAGGTTCACTGTCTTTGGAATGTGCTTAAACTCATGTCAGTAGAGCACAGATTGGAGAAAAAGAAGCACCTGGAACTATGAAGAATGGAATCAGTGCTGACAGCTGGAATGATGAGCGTGTCTCTCAAGATGGACCAGGTACATGCACAGGAAGAGGCTGGAGAAGAGGGGCTGACTCAGGATCATCTGTCAATCAAAGAAGAAGGAATTCTGCAGCAGATGTTTGGTTTCTAGCTTGCATGTGGTAGAGGCATATGAAGGAAAAGATGGGACACATGGAGCAGAAGGAACCAATAAACTGGATTCAGGAGTGGAGGCCTGGCTGATGGGTGAGGGCAGCTGTGACTCTGCAGGATGAGTAACCAGACTGAAGCAGGATTGGACCCACCTCAGAAAGATATGGGAGAGAATTAGGTGGGGCTATTTTTTGTTTGATTTGTATTTATTTGATGTTCAACATTTTTATTTTTTGTTTTTTTTTAACTTTAAAAAATATATTTGTGCATTTGTTTGTGAACACAGAGAAGCCCCTGCCAACCATGGATTTTACCACAATATCTCACTTAACATTTTTGGTGTGGCAAACGCAAGGGCCTGGTCCCTCCTTATTAGGTGCTTGCAGCACTGTGCAGGCAGGCACAGAGGCTGACTGTGTCAGTGACTCCTTTGCATTGTAGCCCAGGGTTTAAGCCACATTCTATTCTCATTTTATTTTTATTTTATTTTTACAGAATATATTTTGATCCATTGTACACAAATTGGGTACAACTTTTTGTTTCTATGGTTCTACACGATGTAGAGTCACACCATTCGTGTAATCATACATGTACATAGGATAATGATGTCTGTCTCATTCCACCATCTTTCATACCCCCACCCACCTCTCCCCTCTCATTTCCCCCTAATTAATCTACGGTTCCTCCATTTTTCTCTTACCTCCCATTCCCCCACTTCCATTATATATCATCATCCACTTATCAGTTTTTTTGGGATTGGCTTATTTCACTTAGCATGATATTCTCCAATTCCACCCATTTACTTGCAAAAGTCATAATTTTATTCTTCTTTATGGCTGAATAATATTCTATTGTGTATATATACCACAGTTTCTTTATCCATTCTTCTGCTGAAGGGCATCTTGGTTGGTTCTACAATCTAGCTATTGTGAATTGAACATTTTTAAATATACCTGTTGAACTTTTGTGGTAGAGCTGTTAATTGAGTTGTTAATTATACCTATATGCATGTATATATGTGCATTTTACATATACACATAAGAGAAATCATCAACAAAATTAATAATAGCACATCTATCACCTTCAAAAATTTTCTTATGTCCTATTGTACAGTTTTCTTGTCTGCATGCATTCACTCAGCATACTTACTTTGAGATTCACCACCCTTTCATATCAATAGTTTGTTACTTTTTATTGCCCATAGTATTCCATTTTTTGATACTCCAAGATTTACTTATTAATCTACCTATTGAAGACAAATAAGTTGTTTTTAATTTGGGCCTATTACATATGACATTGCTGAATATTATTGTACAGATTTTTAATATTCATGTACTTTAATTTCTTTTGGGTAAATATTGAAGTGTGAAACATTAGGATCAAGTGGTAGATGTTTTACTGACTGACCAGAAATGGCTATTTTGTTTGGATTTCACATATCATTGGCAATTTATTTTCTTCTCTTCAGAAATGTGTGATGTATCTATTGAAGTGCATATCTTTCTTAAAAAATAACTTATAATAGTCTTTATGTAATGATAATAGCAATTTTGTTATAAATATGTACATATTTATGTAGGCAGATACATATTCATTGTATTCATTGTAAATTCATTCTTTAGGAGTGTATCCCCATTCACATTCACGTCACAGTATTTTCTAGATGCCCACACAAGCATAGGCATAGTTTTCACATGGTCTACTCTGTAAATGTAGATCCTGATATATTTACGGAGTTCCTGATATTAAAACTACCTTCCTGAATAAAAGATTTCAGTCTTGAATTTTGTGATTGAGGTTGAAACCACCTGATATTCAATTTTGCCTTTGATGTGAGACATGTATCACATTTATTTTTATTTCTTAGCACCTTTTATTAAGTAGTCCATCCATTCACTACTATATGAATTCAGCAATACAGGAACGTTAATACATTGATGATTTCTAGACCCTTTTATGAACGACAGGGTTGTAGCCTCTATCCCTGCTTTAATATCATGTCTTACTTCTATAAAACACCAGTGGAGTAAAGCTAACTTCAATGTGGTAATAAACAATTTCTACAAGCTTTTTAATTTACAATCACAATGGTACCTTTTGCAACAGGTTAATTGCCTTTCTGGTGGTTTACAATTTCCCCCAAACGTGATGATGTTAGGAGGTAGGGTTGTGGAGGTACTTAGTTTTCTATGTGGTCATGTATGTGAAACCCACCATGGAATCACCTAGTTCTTTGAGAAACAAACGTCCATTGTTGAACCTCCACAATCCGTGGTGTTTTATAGTAGCAGCTGCTGTCAACTGGGAGTTATGTTCATCCATAAGTAGAGACAAAAGCAATTTTGGATCTCCAGTAGCAATTGGAAGGATTATTACACTGTTTATTATTTTGTCAGTGATTCCTTCAATCCTCAGAAATTTAATGAAATCACAGTACCGCCAGGCCCAACTCTGGATGCTGAGGATGCAGCAGGACACAGACTGAAGGATATCCTTGTACTGTGGGAACTTCCATCCATGAGGAAAGAAACAGTCAGTGAACAGGAAAGATGTGTGTTGTGGATGCCACGATGTGACACCGGACCTCCTGTATGGAGGAGGAATCACCACCCCAAGTGCTAGGAGTGCTGGAGGCAGACTGCTCTTTGCTGTCAGTCATTTCCTGGGACTGTTCCAGCAGAAGAGAGACTCTGCACTCAAGGCCCACAGAGGTGAACAAGTGGCACAGTGGCTGTGTTCTCAGGCACCACTGCAGTGAGCTCTGCAGCGGGCAGGAGCCTCTGGCACTGGAAGGTCTTGCAGCCTGTGTGCGTTGAGGAGGCTGAAGTACCTGCCCACAGACCTGGAAGGTCTAGGAGCCTGTGTGGATGAAGAGGCTGAAGTACCTGCCCATGGACCAGTCAGTGGAACAGGCCCTCACACTGGCTGGGGAGAGGAGGAGGAGCAGGAGATGGGACCCGTCATCATCACTGGCTCCCAGTCTTGAGGGCTGCATGCTGCACAGACAGCAGTGGTAGGAACCTCAGCTGCTATCTCCTTACCTGTCAGCAGGGAAAGCAGAGATGTAGCTGGATCTGAAACTTTCACCGGGAGCTCAGATACTGCAAATTCCACAGACATGTTCGATAGAAGCACCAGTCTACCAAACCCTTGACTGACTATCTGGGAGCTGTCCACAAGTCACAGTGCTGAAATTAATGGTGCCACAGGATGACTTCAATGGAAGGGATCCTTGAACTTCCCCTTGGATTTCCTCCTAGGAGCCACCCATTATCACCACATATTAGCTCCTTCATGTAAAAGTAATCAACTTTCATTTGCTTCTTCCCAAAACCTCCCAAACAAAGCAACATCCCTCCAAGATTGCAGAAATTCCTTTAGATTTATTCAAATCAGTTCATTGTATGAACTTCCACAAAATTATTGATATGACTGTATTATTCCATCTACCCAAAACACTGAATATATTAAAATTACAGGCAACAAAGTTAAATTCTGAAGAAAATGGGTACATAAAGGAGTGGAAGAAAATGGATTACAGGTTAAAGAAGAGGGACTGAGCACTATTTTCCAAGAACTGAGCCAAGCAGTTCCCAACAGTAATCACACACTACCTGAGTGCACTCCAAACTTAATCTCAGATTATCCACCTTGGCATTGTCCATGGTCTGGGAAGAAAAATAGATTCATGGGCCCACCCCACACTGCTGAAGTACAGTCTCTGAGGATTTGGATAAAGGAACAAGGTGATAATAAGCTCTCTGAGTGATTATAATACACAGAAAGATCACAAACCACCTAGCTTTGCAGTCTAATCTACACATGATAATTCACTTCACAGGAATGAGTTACCCATGGGTCAAGGTCCCTTTTGGACTGTGTTTTGTGAAATGATGCTTCCTAAATGACTTCTTGAATGGATCTTTTCGCATAAGGAAAACTAAGTCAGCTTTTTGTCTTTAGGAAAATATTTAAATATGTCCTGCGACTGACTGACCCAGGGATCCAGTCGCCAAGATGGGAAGCAGAACTGGGATGGAGCTGGTGCATGGAAAGAGGAATAACACCCCTTTCCTTCTGCCTGAATGCACATCTGCCGAACACCAACTGAATCAAGATAATTATCTTAATTTTTTAGCTAACTTGAGTACTAGCGTTTGTACCAGTTTTGAGCTAAGATGCTCCTCATTCATTCATAATGCTCAGATGGCAGTATGTCAAATTCTGCAAAAAAAGAATAGAAGCCCAATTCATGGAAGAAGAACGGAAGGTAGTGGATACCATTGCTGTTATCCAAACAGCATGTTTATCAACCACTGAGCACACTCCAGCTGCTGGCAGGATTGACTGTCAATGCATAGTTGACCCATTCTCTAGAAAATTACCTCAGTTCAACAGAAGCCTGTGAGGAGAATCAATGATCACAATCCTGGTGACAAATCTCAGAATATCATGATTCTGTAAAACAGGACTTAAGATAGGAATGATTTGAGGAGGGCATACACAGGGCACTATAAGTGGCTTGAGGAGTAGGCTGGTCTTTGGGCTACAGTGAAATATTTATTTAATTCCTTTATTTCTCCTATCATTCTACTGTCACTCAAATTTTCCTGAGAAAAGAAACCCCAAGCCTCTATAAGAAGAATCCTTTCCTTATGTTCTGCCTCTGTGAAGGCTCATCAAAAAATCAAGTTCAGAAACAAAATGTAGGTACGCCAGTACCAGAAAAGACCAAATTAATTTCCAAATCTAAGTTGAAACACCCCTAGCCAGTGTGATATCTAATCATGGCAGCATAAAAACTTGGTGGGAGAAGAGTCCAAATTTGTGCTCACCCACTGTTCCTGGGTGTTTCATTCTAAAATTCAAAAGTATAAAGCAGACTACACAATCACAAAAGAGGTGTGATGAGTTTCTTCAGGGCTGCTTTCATGTCCCTGTTCCTCAGGCTGTAGATAAAGGGATTCATCATTGGAGGAACCACTGTATACATCACTGAAGCTACTGCAGTCTTCCTGGGGGAGTCAGTCACTGCAGAGCTAATGTACACCCCAAATCCTGTTCCATAGAACAAGGAGACAACAGACAGGTGAGACCCACAGGTGGAAAAGGCTTTGTACTTTCCCCCAGAAGATGACATTCTCAGAACAGAGGAGAAAATTTTAATGTAAGAGTAAATAATCCCAAGGATAGTAATACCCCCAACTATGCTAGTCACTAAATATACCCAGATGTTATTGATAAGGGTATCAGAACATGCAAGGTTGATGATCTGAGCAAGTTCACAGAAGAAGTGGGGGATCTCCAGGTCTGTGCGGAAGGACAGCCTCAGCACCATCAGACTGTGCAGCAGAGCATCCATAATACTAATGGAAAAGGAGAAGAGAATCAGCAGGACACACAGGCGTGGGTTCATGATGACTGTGTACCTGAGTGGATGGCAGATGGCCACATAATGGTCATAAGCCATTGCGGCAAGTAGAAAGTTTTCCAAACCAACAAAAACCAGGGCAAAGCAGACTTGGGTGAGGCAGCCTGTGTAACTGATGGTCTTGCTCTGTCTCTGGATGTTCACCAGCATCCTGGGGATTGTGGTGGAGATGAAACTGATGTCAGTGAAGGACAGGTTGCAGAGGAAGAAGTACATGGGGGTGTGCAGGTGGGAGTCAGACATGATGGCCAGGATGATGAGCAGGTTTCCAAGCACTGTAACGAGGTACATGGACAGAAATAATCCAAAGATGGTGTTCTGCAGTTCTGGATCCTCTGAGAGCCCCAGGAGGATGAACTCTACTGTATCTGTTTGGTTTTTTGATTCCATTGCATTGAACAAGCTGATGAGGAAAATACAGGTCACAGAACAGATAATCAATGCACAAGGATCCCTGAATTTAGAAAAGTGTACCATCTTTTTTCCAAGGTGAAGGAAATAGTACTAATCTTTTCCTCTACTTTCCCCTTGCTCTTTCACTTTTCAACCCCTTTTCCTTCCATTCTCCACACTCCTGAACTATCTGACTGTACAAATTTTATTTCCTTAATAGTCCCTCCATTCCCAAAATGTACCAATTAATGGGGATAAAAGAGAAAACGATATGTAGATTTTGCCTTGGGGATTATCCAAATCCTTAAAAAAGCAGGAGAACCCAAACCAAACAATATTAGCTATAAATCAATAATAACAACAAAAATCCACTTACTGCTACCTCCAGTGCTCGCTTTGTCAGTAAGAAAGTGGTTTCAACTGTGAGAAGCCTCACTCCCCATGATGGGAACCACCACAGGACATCATAGGAATGGTGCAAAAATGAGTAAAGAGAACACAATCCTTAAAGAATAGTGCTTGACACATGAGACGTTCCTAACACTTCTATACCTTGGGATGGGGAGTGAGAGTGGGAAAATAATGAAAAATGAAAGAAAGATGTGACATTCTTGTTTCATAACTGCAAATGTCAGGGAAGAACCAATGAGCTGAAGATCTCACTGAGAATCTTGCATGTAGAGAGAAGCAGGAAGAGTTAAGCACTCTAGAAATCCAGTGAAATTCTTGTATATGTCTCATATTTCTGTAATAATAAGTCTAACAATTGAAACAAATTAATCATAACCTGTTAGGGAAACAGAAATTATAATAACAATGAAAAGAGAAAAAGTAATTTATCTATCAAGGCTATTACACTGGGATAACAAAATATGAGTAGAGTGGATGAATAGGGGGATGGAGGAGAGGAAGGACAGGAAAAGTAGTGGGGAATGAGGAGAGTAAATTGTATTCCATGCATGTGTGATGATGTCCACCTGAACCCAATATCATAGATGACTACCGTGCACTAATAAAAACATTTTAAAATGTTTTCTTGGAATCTGCCTTATTTTCCACATGCTCTCTTTCAAAATATTCATAAATGGGAAACCAGTCAGTTAAAGATCAGTTCTACACAGGGTATTATGAATCGGGAAGGAAAAAATAAGAATACGACCATATTAATTTTGCTCCTTGCCAATTGAATCGAAAATCCTTCAAAACTGATAAAAAGCAGATTGCTGTTGAGTGTGGAGTACAGCCCTGGACTCTGGTGTCAGCAAGGTCTCAGTGGAATGAGAGCTGCTGGGGTGTCAGTGCATAAGAGGAGGAAGCAGGGAGCCTGGTGGGCACCCAGGCAGACTCCTCCTAGGTGACCTGGTTCCACCCCTGCTCCCCACCTCCTCACCTCACAGCTGCCCAACATGGGCTGGGAGACAAAATACCTGTCAGTTCTGACAAAACATCACCTAGCAGATTTCAGATGACCTTGGTGCCAACACTGAGGAATGATCTTCAGTTCTTGCCTGGACATGAAGGAGAAGAATAGAAGCTCTGTTCTCAGGGAACGCAGAGAGACAGTGCAGCACCTGCCTCCTGTGCAGAAATCCTGGTCCTGAGCCTAGGGCCTGGTGAGTGGCGCACTCCGCTGGGCCAGGCCTTGTGTGCCTGGTCACAGGCAGAATGTTTATCATCTCTGTGGCCCTTGGGGCTTCAATATCCAAAGCTCCTTATTAGTCTAACCCTGTAGTCTCCTGTGATAACAGGACAGGCCAAATCCTTAAGGAGAAAACCTGAGCAGTGAAGAACTTTGCTTTAAATAGTTTATTGAATAAATCAGGGTAATTGGCGTCCACAACATCTTAACCATTTTCAGTTCTTTGTGGTGAGAAAATTCCAAACCCTCTCTTCTGTGTATGACTTGGGGGGATGGGGAGAGGTTGGCCAACGGGTACAAGACTGTAGTTGGATGAAGGATAAATCCGCATCTATTGCTCAGAATCGTGAATAGAGTTAACAATGTTGGATCATGTATTTCAATCTACGTCCTTGTTTTTATTGTTTATGGTTGACTTTGTAAATTCTATATATATTTTTTACCAAAAATGACTTACAAATGTTTTCTCCAAGTCAGTTACTTTTATTTTATACTGTTTTAAATGTTATTAGAAATTTTAAAAACTCAGTATGTTTTCTATTTGTTCCTCTACATGTCATAGCTTTTTATCTCATGAGTCATTTTCTTTTTAATTATTTTTTATTTGTTCTAATTTGTTGTACATGACAGTGGAATTCATTTATGCATTTTGATAAATCATACATAAATGGAGTGTAATTTCTCATTTTTCTAATTATACATATTGCATCACATGAGTCAGGCAGTCATACATGTACATGAGGTGATAATGTCTGTTTCACTCTACTGTCATTCCTTCCCCACACCCCTTCCCCTCCCTTCACTACCCCTCTATCAAACATAAAGTAACTCTATTCTTCCCTATCCTCTCCCTTGTTGTGAATCTTAGTTTTTCTGTCATAACTCTGAAATCCTCACCTGATCTAGGATTGGAAATAATTTCTCCTATGATTTCTTCTAGACTTATAATTTTAGTTTTTACATTTAATTCCATTGAAGTTCATTTTTGTACATGACAATATGCTTAAAATAAACTTTTTTTTCAAAATTGGGTGCATTATGATAATACACAATAGGGGATTTGTTGTGATATATTCATCTGTGCAAGCGACATAATTTGATCAATTGTATTCAGATTTGTTTTTTCTGTATGTGGGGGAGTCGATATTCAATAGGTTGAATATAATTTGTTGGACAGACTTCCCTTTCTCCTCTGAATTACCTTTGTGCATCTTGTAAAAATCAGTCTTCCTTTCATGTGTGACACTATTGATCTATTTGGATGTATACCAATAGCACACTGCTTTAATGACTGTATTTTGGGAATCCAGGTAGCACAAAGTTTCTGATTTTGCTCTTCATTTTTAAAAGTGTCCTGGCTCCTTTAGGCATTCTGCATTTCCTTTTCAACTTGTTACTTCTTACCAAAAAGCCTGCTGACATTTTGGTAGGCATGGCAATGAATTTGTTTATTAATTTGAGAAAATTGACATTTCTGACTCTTCCCATTCATGCACACACAAAATGTGTCCAGACTTTCAGATTTTCTTAAGGAATTTCCCCCAGCAATGACTTATAGTGCCTCTGTTCAAGTCTTTCATATCTTTTTCAAATTTTCACTGTTTCACTCTTTCATAGTTATGACTATTGAAAACTTTCAACCCAGTATCTATTCCTGATTACAACAAAGGAGGAAACTTCCTCAATTATAAAAGATCACTATGAATATCCTTCAGCTACCATCATGGTTAAGGTGAAAGACTGATGATTCCCCTTAAAGTAAAGCACAAAATAAGGATGTTAGGTCTCCTCACTCCTGCTCATTATTCTACTGGAGTTTCTGGTTAGTAAAATAAGTCATGGAAAAGAAACAGAAGTATTCAGATTGGAAATTTAAAAGTATTATGGTCCTCGTTCACAAAGTCTTTGTGCATGTAAGAAATCTGAAGGGAAGGGGAGGAGTTTCTGGAAGTTGTGTGCTAAGGAAGTCTTCAGGATAAAGATCCACCTGCAGGGAACAATTGTATTTTCACCATGAAGGGAAAACTCAGCTTACTCTGTGTTTGGAATTTCAATATTAACCTTTCCTACTTTCACAGAATTATTAATATTCTTTCTTTTTCACATTTGAGACCTTGGGTTGTTTATCAGTATTGCCACAGTGGATGGCAAATCATAACAGAAGCAGTTAATCTGTGATACCTTTGAGGATAAATTGGGAAAAAATGGGACTTGTTGGTTATAACAAAAATAAAAAACATTTTAACTGATTCTTTGGTTGCAATAATTAAAAGAGGCTACAGTTGTATAGACAGAGATAAACTAGCCCTCCTGGTCAGAAATGAGAAACCACAGGGAAACATCAATGAACAGTTTATTTTTTGAAGAATTGGGAGTACCACTAATGAATGTATTATTTCACAAAAAGAAGCGGGGTATAAAATGTATTCAGCCACCAATCACACACCAAAGATAAAAATAAACTCCAAGTGAATTCCTGCCTCAAATAACAAGACAAAACTATAAGCCGTTGCATCAAGGTAAATATAGGTCCCTTAACAATGTCTAGATCAACTGCAATCAAAGCACTCACGAAAATATTTATGAATTTGACTTCTGCCTAATGTAAGCACTGTGTTCACCTAAACTACATTACAAATGAAGTATAAAAACAAGACACAATCATAATGGAATCTTCAATGCTTATAAATGACAAATGTCCCAATTAAGCGAAGACCTATTTTTATTAATACATTTTATTTACACATGATTGCAAGGTTCACTCCAACACTTTCATAAATTCACAAACATAATTTGCTCATTTCAGTCCCTAATAGTATCCCATTATCCCTCCTATCTCTCCCTACTCTTCTCCTACTCTATTTGTCTTCCTTCTATTGATTCATCTTTTTAATTGCTGTGTTTTAGTTGCATGTGAAAGTGGAATTCATAGTGACATACGCTTACATGCACAGTGGAGTTTGATGACTTTCATTCCACTCTCTTCCTTCCCCTCTCCTCCACCTCCTATTTCTACTCCACTCTTCTCCCTTTATCTTCATAAGCTTCCCTTTAGAGAAAATTGGAGTCTTGTTTAAGAGTGCTTTCAAAAAGTGAAAACAGGGCAAGGAGTAAACAACTTGCATGAGAAACTTAGTGGTCTGGCAATGCCCCTTTTCAAGGACATATAAGCTCTCTGCCTGAGAACAAAACAAAAATAACTTAAAGACATCTGGTTTCTGCTCTCAAGGTCTGGCTCCTGGCCAGATCCAGGTCTGGAGACCAAACGTACTGAAGGCACTGAGCCCAATGGCTCCTGACAATAACTTTATATGTTTACTCCTGTGTATTTAAGAGAGATGAGAAGAACTCAAAGGTGACAAGACTGCTTTCTTTGGTTGTGTATGCTGTGAAATGCCCGTGAGGTCTCTCTGGTGTTCAGTTGGTATGTTACCTGGGGTGATTTTCCTTTTGTATATACTTTACATGTCTTAATAAACGCTATCTTTTCCTATATGGCTTGTGGTGGTACATTCAGTGGATTGACCCATATAAATTATAAGTCTGTGCACAGCAACAGGAAATACGTTCCCAGACATTCCCCCACACCCTTTTTTTCTTTATTGGTGCATTATATGTGTCCATAATGGCTGGGTCCCCACACCCTTTTTGAAATGTCTTACTTCTCTCTAGCTTCCACCTCTGAGAGAGAACACTGGATCCTTGGCTTTGTGAACTCTTACAAACTAGTGAGAAGAAAAGTCAGTCCTACACAAATACCATAACAGATATCCCACAAAGGGGGAAATAAAAGATTTGTTACCTCTGAGAAAACATTCAATCTTATCATAAGAGAAATGTGAATTTAACTATTTAATACCACTTGAGTGTCCTACTAAATGAAAGAATGTTCATGATTTGGACCCCAGGAACATCCTAACAGAGCGTCAGCTGGTTTAACCACTTAGGAAGAGGCTTTGGACCAACCCAAAAGAGAAGTGGAGCTGTCTCATGCCCAGTAACTCCACTGCAAGTGGAAAGCTCTGTTTATTTCCACCAGGAGATGGACACGAGACCTTTCAAAAACCGTTATTCAAAGCATCAGAAAGCTTGCTTTTGAACACCATGTCCCTATCACACTGTATTTTGTGATATCATTGCACAGCATAAAACCAGATGGCACTAAAGTGATTGAAAAGTGATGCACCCAGCAACAGGCTGGAATCTCAAGAACACGCTGATGCAAAAGACAACCCACAGGCAGAACTCATACATGAAACAATTTAACAGCTCAACAGGAGGCAATTATTAAATAAATATACCTAATAAGCTTTGTATGTATGCATACAGGGATTATAAAATGATGCAGTTGATTCTTATTCCTTATGTATATGTATGAGTGCATGAATGTATGAGAGCAGAAGGTGTGAGTGGGAATCCCCTCAGGCATATCCTTTGCATCTCTTAATGTGGTGTTGCGTATGCTCTCATAATACATACACAGGCCCACGGACACATTCTAGATGCCTGCTTTACATGTGATGACAATATCAAAAAATTTTTCTCCTATTAATTATTTTCCTCAGGGCCTCCTTAATGTCTCTGTTCCTCAGGCTGTAGATAAAGGGGTTCAGCACCTGAGGGACCACAGTGTACATCACTGACCACAGCAGAATTCCCGGGATTGTCTGTCAGTACAGAGCTAATGTACACCCCAAATCCTGTCCCATAGAACAGGGAGACAACTAAGAGATGAGACCCACAGGTGGAAAAGGCTTTGTACTTTTTGCCAGTAGATGTTATTCTCAAAAGAGAGCAGACAATTCGAGTATATGAGAAAATGATTGCAGAGACAGAGCTAGCACCCAAGATGGTAAACAGAAAATGAACCAAAATATTATTGATTAGGGTGTCAGAACAGGCCAGCTTGAGGACCTGAGCAAGTTCACAGAAAAAATGGGGGATCTCCACAGCTGTGCAGAAGGACAGACGCAGCACCATCAGACCATGCAGCAGGTCATGCATAGTGCTAATAGACAAGGAGAAGAGAACCAGCAATACACACAGGCAGGGGTTCATGATGACTGTGTACATCAGGGGGTGACAAATGGCCACATAGCGGTCATAGGCCATCACTGCAAGGAGACCATTTTCTAAACCACCACAAATCAAGACAGAGCAGACCTGGGAGAGGCAGGCTCTGTAGGTGATGCTCTGATCCTGTGCTTGGATGTTGGCCAGCATCTTGGGGATGGTGGTTGTGCTTATACAGAAGTCAGTGAAGGACAGGTTGGAGAGGAAGAAGTACATGGGGGTGTGGAGGTGGGGGTCAGAGCTGACAGCCAAGATGATGAGCAGGTTCCCCCGGATGGTCACCAGGTACATGGACAGGAAGAGGATAAAGATGAGAGGCTGCAGTTCTGCGTCCTCTGTCAGCCCCAGAAGGAGGAATTCTGAAACAGCTGTGTGGTTTCCAGCTTCCATTCTACCGATGAAACTAATGTAAAGATGGGAGACATCACAATAAAATCCGTGGTTCTGGGACCACAGCATTAGCAGCATCAGCTGGGAACTTGTTAGAAAGCTGATGGTGGGAACTCACTTCAGTCCTACTGATGATGAGCTCCAGGGACAAGGATTGACAAATCTTGATTTAAATTATGAAGAGTCCACAAATTAGCAAACTCTCCCTCATATTCTAAAGTTTGATAATTGCTTCTCTGGAAAACCTCTCTCTTCTGTATTGCAAATGCAAGTTAGATTCAAAATCCTTCCCTGTACTTACCTCTGCTTTCCATCTTTTCTCTCCCTTTTCCTCCAGGTGCACACTTACTCTGGCCAGTGTGTATTGAGCACCAACTTGCTCTCATGATTTAGGAAGTGTTGAGAATGAATAGAAATGACTTGGCTTTATTGTCTCAGAATTATGCTATACCTTAAAATAGAAAGGCAAGAATAAAGCCATGAAGTTTCTCTCATGTTTAAGGAGGTTCTTCCCCAAGATCTTAGATGGCAGCAATTTGTAAAATATTGAAAGAGAAGTAAACTGAAAAGCATGTGCTGTCTAAAAGTATGATGATGGCAACTGATTTTGGGTGCTCAGAAAAATGAGACTTCAAAGATAACGCTGACATTGGTGTCCTTTCAGGAACCTCCCTGTACAACACAGATCTCCTTCTGGCCTTGAGGTCATAAAACATCTGGGGTAAAGTTAGAGTCCAGGTTCGAGCACTTGCTTCCTTAATGAGCAGGGCAATTTTTCAAGGGGTTCCTCAGCATCCTCCTCTGCACAGCATCATGGGGTCATTGCAGTGATGAGGAATGAACGGACAGAAACCAGCCAGCACAGGGCTCATTATCTGGGACCCTCACAGTGATGTTTCCCATTGGAATTTCATTCCATGACAAAATAAATAAAACAGATACAGTAAAACACCAACATCTGTTACTTCAGGGAAAGGGCAGATGACAGTATTATGAAATTTAATTTCATAGTATGTCTGCCATAGTTACAGTTTAAAATATTCTGTAGTTCTATGAAGAGTTAGGCAAGAGTTAGACCCACTGGATCTTCCTGGGTCTGTACTTCCTTCCTCACCAACTTCACAGCCAGAAAGGTGAAAGAAAGATAAGGTGAAGCTGACCAACCCCTGTCCCCTCCACCACCACGAGAACACAGCTAAATTCCAGAGAACTTTATCATATTCATCCTGATTGATGTAGGGGCAGGTATGGAAAAGAGGAATGTGATTGCCAACAGTATGTAAGGAGAGTTGGTATTCATCTTCTGCACATATTTCCCTCAGTTTCACCAGGAAGAAACTGTGGTGGACACCTGCGTGTTTCCAAAGAATTGACTGAGAGACCTTGGCTTACCTGGCTGGCATCAATGTAGAGTGAGTCTCCTCATCTCCCCTATATGTTGGATCACACAGAAGATCTGGCCTCATGAAGGCAGGGGGACCAGGTGAGGCACTGAGCTCCATGCCAAAGACATTATCTCTGAAGGACTCTCAGGCATGGCTTGCTGACTGGGAAGGGACTCTGGAGTGAGGCAGTCACAGTCTTTGCTGCTGCTCATTAAGGAAGCAAGTGCTCGAACCTGGACTCTAACTTTACCCCAGATGTTTTATGACCTCAAGGCCAGAAGGAGATCTGTGTTGTACAGGGAGGTTCCTGAAAGGACACCAATGTCAACACAATGTTGTTGTGTCCCTGGAGGCTCAATATCCAAAGCTCCTCATTAGACCGAAAGGTATTGTTTTTTGTGTTCAAGGGCAATGTGAACCCCTAAAGACCAATAATCTAGAAAGGAGGAACTCAGAACAGCAAAGTCCCTTCACCCCCTACCTATCCACTGTTTGCCCCCTTTTTTCTGCCCACTCACATTCTATGCACCCCACGTGTCGGACCTCTCTGCTCTAACTGAATTTCAGTCTTCCTTTTTAGGTACAAGCAAAGCCATCTCTGGCCTGATTCTATTATTGGATGTAGAAACATAGTTTTGATGTGTGTGTGTGTGTGTGTGTGTGTGTCTACAAAATGTATTTGTAAATATAGTTGATGTACTATTATAATGCCAAAACCTAGAGGAGTTTCTTCCTGAGTCACTGAATGTTGCCTGGACCTTAGTTTTTCATGTTGTGTAGTCAATTCAACTGATTCCAGTCAAAACTCTGCAACCGGTTCTGTGTTCAATAGCATCACGTGCACAGTTCATTTCAGAGTTTTCTCCCTTGAGCAGTGCAGGTGAACTGAAGCCTCAACCACTGCCTAGACGCACGACTGTGGAACTGCTAAAAATGTCAGGAAACTATTGAAGCAAGATGCCAGGCAAGCTCACTGTTGACTTGATGGATGGATTTGTGACAGGGAGTGTCATCGAGTTCCAGAAGACAGTAAACTGAATTCTGGAGAAGAGACCAGTGAGGGGTGAGGCCAACTGTGAGCCAGAAAGATGAACAATCAGGCCAGGGCCTCGCTGGAGGGAGGAGAGGGTAACTAGAGGTAGTGAGAATGGGGAAGTCCTCAGGAGTTCCACCATCAGGAAGAGGACACAGGACAGTACCAGAGCAGAATGAGAGTTCCAGAGGGGGGATTTCACACACATTTGGAGTCAGGGTGTCAGACTTTGGAGTTGACCTTACAACATAAGGAAAGGTGACCTCTGAGTGTCAGTGCCAGATGAGCATGCTGGCATGTCAGCAAGGTTCCATCAGGTGCTCTGAGAGCTTCCACCTGAAAGCTGCCCCAAAGCCATCCTGGTCATCAAGACCTTCACGTCCCTGTCTCCAGAGATGGTACACAGCAATCAGCAGCATTCAGACAGGACCCACTGTCAGGACCTGAGAACATGCTTCCAGGAGGCTTTGGTGTTATGCTTATCTTGTGAATTTATTTCTTTTGATTATTTATTGGTTTATTACAATTATATATAATGGTAGACTTCTTGCTCTATACTCATACATGCAAATACATAATTCAGTCTATTTCATTACCCAGTACATCCCCTCTTCCTTTCTTCCTCCCACCCCAGTCCCCTTGCTCTGCTCCACTGGTCTCCTTCCTATTTTCATTAGATACTTCCACAAAGCATATAATCCTTGCTTTTCTGAGTCTGGTTTATTTCATCTTGCATGAGGCTCTCAAGCTCTATCCATTTCCTTGCAAATAACATAATTTCGTTCTTCTTCATTACTGAATAAAACTCAATTGTGTTAAAATGCCACATTTTCTTCATCTGTTCATCTTTTGATGAAAACCTCCTCTGGGTTGTACTGCTATAAGCATGGGCATGTGTGAATCACTACAGGATGCCTGTCTGAATACTTGTGGATGAATACTGGGGTGAGGAATAGTGAGTCATGTGGTGGTTCTGTTCTCACTCTTTTGAGGAATATCTATGCTTATTTTCATAATAGTTGTACTATTTTACAATCCCACCAATAATGTAGAAGTGTGTCATTTTTCCTCACATCCCACCAGTTATTATTATTTGTATTCTAGATGATTGACATTATAGGTGGAGTGAGTTGAAATCTCTGTGTAGTTTTGATTTGCATTTTCCCTGATTTCTAAGAATGTTGATCATTTTTTCATAAAACAGCAAATGAAAGAAACAGATACTACTCACAAGAAGAAATACAAGTGACTTATTTAATGTGCCTTTCTTATCAATTGTAAGTTAAGGACATTATTACCTCATTTACATATATGACCACATGACTGATGTGATCCTACAATAGGTACAATCAGAAAAATGAGGAATCATACTCCATTTATGTATGCTTTGTCAAAATGCAAAAATGCATTTTACTGTCATATATAACTAATTAGAACAAATTTTTAAAAATTTTTTAAAGATTAAGCTCCTCTCCTCAAGGTGATATGTTGCACATTTTTTCCAAAACAAAGAAGTTAGAAGAAGATGAAATATGCAAAGATTTAAAGACCTAAAGAAATTAGCAGCAATCTTTATTGTGTCTTAAGCTGTATCGAAGGATGATAATGGTAAGGTGTCCTAAGACAGGTGTTCATACTGCTTGTGCAGCTGCTGGAGGGGAAGGAGAGAGAATATTGCAAAGAAGAAAAGAACACTGACAAAGCACAGCTTCTGGGGGGCTGGAAAGTTAGACATTTGATCAGCACACACAGCCTAGCAGGGAGCCCACACTCAGTGAGTGTGGCCTTCACTCTCTAAGTTATGAGGACTACTAGCTGAGGAAGTGTCTTGACAAATCCTTTACCTTTCTCAACTTGGGGCTGGCTGATCTCTGTCCTGGAAATACCATGAGTTTGACACCTTGCCCTTCCCCTTTCTCTGCTCACACCTGACTCAAGTGCCAGTCACACCTGGGTGCACCTGTCCTTGGTACTGGATGGGACCCATTTTTTCTAGGTACTTCTTTTCCCCCTTGAAAGCATATTTTTTGAAAACGATGTCAATGTATAAAACCCACGCCAGCTTGCTCTGAAACATCATCACCTTTAACACAGCTACACAACAGACCATTTCAGACGAGCTTTCCCAGAATCTTGCTAGAGATATGGAAGATCTATTTCTGCTTTTTACTCAGAATACAAGAGTGACCCTCAATTAATTCTTCCTGGAGAATAATGACAACTATCAGATAGCTCTCAACCAATTTTAAGGTAACCCTGTCCCTAAATAATTATTTTTTTTTTTCAAATCCAAAAAACTTCTTGGAAGTTTATTAGCTAAGAGACAACTTTTCACAGAACAGTGTACCTGATATCAAAAGACTTAAAAACATTATATTAGGAATATGGATATATGTTCCCACAATAAAATGCAAATATGCAAAAATTACATTCCTACCTACAACTGGAAATAAAAACCTTAAATTCCACAGGCCAATGTTAGGGGGAAATACCCTTCACTATTTTTTATTTTTTTACATTTACATAGGGTAATGATGTTTCTTTTTTTCCCTTCCCCCCCACCCCTCCCACCCTTTTCCCTTTATACAGTCCTTCTTTCCTTCATTCTTACCGCTCTCCTTAGCCTAACTCTAAACCTAACCCTAAACCTAATGCTAACCCCTCCCACCCCCATTATATGTCCTCATCCGCTTATCAGCGAGATCATTCGTCCTTTAGTTTTTTGAGATTGGCTTATCTCACTTAGCATGATATTCTCCAATTTCGACCATTTGCCTACAAATGCCATAATTTTATCATTCTTCATTGCGGAGTAATATTCCATTGTATAAATATGCCACAGTTTCTTTATCCATTCATCAATTGAAGGGCATCTAGGTTGGTTCCACAATCTGGCTATGGTGAATTGAGCAGCAATGAACATTGATGTGGCTGTATCTTTGTAGTATGCTGATTTTAAGTCCTTTGGGTATAGACCAAGGAGTGGGATAGCTGGGTCAAATGGTGTTTCCATTCCAAGCTTTCTGAGGAATCTCCACACTGCTTTCCAGAGTGGCTGCACTAATTTGCAACCCCACCAGCAATGTATGAGTGTTCCTTTTTCACCACATCCTCGCCAACACCTATTGTTGCTTGTGTTCTTGATAATTGCCATTCTAATTGGGGTGAGAAGAAATCTTAGGGTAGTTTTGATTTGCATTTCTCTTATTACTAGGGATGTTGAACATTTTTTCATATATCTGTTGATTACTTGTACATCTTCTGTGAAGTGTCTGTTCATTTCCTTAGCCCATTTGTTGATTGGATTATTTGTATTCTTCGTGTAGAGTTTTTTGAGTTCTTTATAGATTCTGGAAATTAGCGCTCTATCTGAGGTATGGTTGGCAAAAATATTCTCCCACTCTGTAGGCTCTCTCTTCACATTTCTGATAGTTTCCTTTGCTGAGAGAAAGCTTTTTAGTTTGAATCTATCCCAGTTGTTGATTCTTGCTTTTATTTCTTGTGCTATGGGAGTCCTGTTAAGGAAGTCTGATCCTAAGTCAACAAGTTGAAGATTTGTACTACTTTTTCTTCTATAAGATGCAGGATCTCTGGTCTGATTCCAAGGTCCTTGATCCATTTTGAGTTGAGTTTTGTGTAGGGTGAGAGATAGGGGTTTAATTTCATTGTATTGCATATGGTTTTCCAGTTTTCCCAGCACCATTTGTTGAAGAGGCTATCTTTTCTCCATTGCATATTTTTGGCCCCTTTGTCTAGTATGAGAAAATTGTATTTATTTGGGTTTGTGTCCATGTCCTCTATTCTGTACCATTGATCTACCTGTCTATTTTGGTACCAATACCATGCCGTTTTTGTTATATGATGTGTCTTTGTTCTCGTTTACTTCTAAGAATTTTTTTATTTCCCTCCTGATGTCTTCTGTTATCCATTCATCGTATAATAGTGTATTATTTAGTCTCCAAGTATTGGAGAAGTTTCTGTTTTTTATTCTGTCATTTATTTCTAATTTCAATCCATTATGATCTGATAGAGTACAAGGTAGTATCTCTATCTTCTTGTATTTGCTAACAGTAGCTTTGTGGCATAAAATATGGTCTATTTTAGAGAAGGATCCATGTGCTGTTGAGAAGAAAGTGTATTCTTTCTTTGTTGGATGGTATATTCTATATATGTCCGTTAAGTCTAAATTGCTGATTGTGTTGTTGAGATCTATAGTTTCTTTATTCAAATTTTGTTTGGACGATCTATCCAGTGGTGAGAGAGGTGTGTTAAAATCGCCTAGTATGATTGTGTTGTGGTCTATTTGAATTCTGTAATTGAGAAGGATTTGTTTGACGTACGTGGATGAGCCAATGTTCGGGGCATAGATATTTATGATTGTTATGTCTTGCTGATTTATGCTTCCCTTAAGCAGCATGTAATGTCCTTCTTTATCCCTTCTGACTAGTTTTGGTTTGAAGTCCACATTATCTGAGATGAGGATGGATACTCCAGCTTTTTTGCTGTGTCCGTGTGCATGGTATGTTTTTCCCCATCCTTTCACCTTTAGTCTATGGGTGTCTCTTTCTATGAGGTGAGTCTCTTGCAGGCAGCATATTGTTGGATCTTTCTTTTAATCCAATCTGCCAGTCTGTGTCTTTTGATTGATGAATTCAGGCCATTAACATTCAGGGTTATTATTGTGATATGACTTGTATTCCCAGTCAATTGACTCATATTTGTTTTTGACATGATTTGGTTTCTCCTTTATTTGGCTATTCCTTTAGGCTAGTGCCTCCTGTTGCTGATTTGCATCGTTGTTTTTCATCTCTTCCTCATGGAATATTTTGCTGAGAATGTTCTGTAATGCTGGCTTTCTTTTTGTAAATTCTTTTAGCTTTTGTTTATCATGGAAGGATCTTATTTCATCGTCAAATTTGAAGGTAAGTTTTGCTGGGTATAAGATTCTTGGTTGGCATCCGTTTTCTTTCAGGGCTTGGTAAATGTTGTTCCAGGCCCTTCTGGCTTTTAGGGTCTGTATTGAAAAATCTGCTGATATTCTTATTGGTTTCCCTCTGAATGTAATTTGATTCTTTTCTCTCGCGGCCTTTAAAATTCTGTCTTTATTTTGTATGTTAGGTATTTTCATAATTATGTGCCTTGGTGTGGGTCTGTTGTAATTTTGTATGTTTGGAGTTCTATAAGCTTCTTGTATTTGGTTTTCCATTTCATTCTTCAGATTTGAGAAATTTTCTGATATTATTTCATTGAATAGATTGTTCATTCCTTTGGTTTGTTTCTCTAAGCCTTCCTCAATCCCAATAATTCTTAAATTTGGCCTTTTCATGATATCCCATAATTCTTGTAGATTCTGTTCATGATTTCTTACCATCTTTTCTGTTTGGCCACCTTTGCTTTCAAGATTAAATAATTTTTCTTCAATGTCTGAGGTTCTGTCTTCCAGGTGCTCCATTCTATTGGTTATGCTTTCTATGGAGTTTTTAACTTGGTTTATTGTTTCTTTCATTTCAAGTATTTCAGTTTGGTTTTTTTTCAGTATCTCTAACTCTTTATTGAAATGATCTCTTGCTTCCCGTATTTGGTCTTTTAACTGTTGATTGGTGCGATCATTTAATGCCTGCATTTGCTCTTTCATCTCCTCCTTCAATGCCTGCATTTGCTCTTTCATCTCCTCATTTGCTTCCCTGATCGTTTTAATTACGTACATTCTGAACTCCCTTTCTGACATTTCTTCTGCTGTGCTGTCATTGGGTTTTATTGATGTAGTATCTAGGTTTGTTTGGGACATTTTCTTCCCTTGTTTTCTCATATTGGTCAGTTGTCAGTGGGACCCTGAGATATTGCAGTTTTCCGCTATTGGCTTATAGTGTCCCGGTAGATTTCCAGTGTATCACCTCCCAGCCTTAAGTAGCCTGATGTCTTGGAGGAATCTGATAAAGCAACGTATCCAAAGAAAACTGCCCCTAGCCCCCTACTGGTTCCATGATTTGGAACTGGCTCTGTGCTGAAATGCTCTCACTGTGGGCCTGCAGCTGGCCGTGTGGGAGGAGCTCACTGCCGGAGTGTGGAAGGCTACCTTGGGAAGACTCTAGCTGCCCTGCCTGGCTCCAATAAGCCACCTCTATCTGGGCCTGCCCCCCGGGCCGAGCTTTATCCAGTGGGCAGACTCACCCGTGGCTCTATTTCAGTCCGAGTCTCTCAATGCCTCCCCTTCTTAACTCCTGGGTTCTGGAGCAACAGGGGGTGCAGTCTCCCTCTAGGCCGCCATCCTGGATCGCCCCGAGAAGAGAGCCTGCAGCCGGAGTGGGCAGAGCCGCCTGAAGAGGTGTCTGGCTGCCCTGCCCTGATCCCAGAGGCTGTTTGCAGATCGAGGCTCTCCTTTGGTTCGGGGGCTTGTGGCTGGTTCTATGTAGAAAGTCTCTCACTGGTCGGTCAGCTCCGAGAGGCTAGCCTTGAATGGCACCTCCCACCGCAGGGGTCCAGACTACTTGGGGAAGTCTCTGGCTGCCCTGTCTGGACCCTGAATCTGCTTGCGTGCCAGAGTACGCTGAGCTGCACTGGCTCCGGGACTCGGAGCTTGTTCTGGTCAGAAAGGCTCTCACCAGCGGGCCAGTTCCGTTCTGAGAACCTGGAGAAGCTGGCTGTGTGGGCGGGGCCCACCGCCGGAGTGTGCAGGCTGCCTGTGGATGACTCTAGCTGCCCTGCCCGGCTCCGATAAGCCACCTCTATCTGGGCCTGCCCCCGGGGCGGAGCTTTACCCAGTGGGCAGACTCACCTGTGGCTCTATTTCAGTCCGAGTCTCTCAATGCCTCCCCTTCTTAACTCCTGGGTTCTGGAGCGACAGGGGGTGCAGGCTCCCTCTAGGCCGCCATCTTGGATCGCCCCTAAATAATTATTTAAGGAAGAATTAAACTAATTATAACAAAAAATAAATTTTATTTTAGTGATATCTATCTATCTCCTGTATAAACAAGGGCTATTGCACACACTTTATCCCCCCCCAAAAAAAAACCATGAACACTAAGGGATAATTCATTCCATGGCTCAGTGTAAGGTGATCCATTTTTTATTATTATATCAAATATTTCTTAAACAGTTTTTTAAAGTACTTAATGTAAGTATGCTTCACTATCTTTGTAGAATTTCTTTCCCAGCCTTTCCCAATTTCGTGGTCTTGACTTCAATACATATATTTTCTCATCACTACCACAAATTTAAATTATGTGTGTTTGTTATCACTGCTGTTGCAGAAAGTTGCAAATTAGCAGAAAACTTGTTAACCTATTCATATGAGGTACCTATAGGTTGTAATTTTTAAAAAGGTGCTGAGGATTGTTACCACAACCAAATTAATTGTAGGAGGAGGGTTGCTAAAATCATTAACATATAAGACATAGTGCAGAGAGAGATTCGATAATCTTATTGTTTCAATAAGAGAGTGCAGAAAAACATCAGCAATTTATTGAACAGCTTACTTATAACTGAATTGGAGGTGAAAAAGGATATGGATTTCTGACACACCTAGAATGCAAAAATAGACTTCAGGAAGTTTCATGCATTAAATGAAAAGGCAAAAATCCAAATTCTTTAATGTCAAGAATCACTGAGCCTAAAACCTTTAGGAAAAAAGTCTACATAATGAAGCATGCTAAAACTGAGCTTTCTTCCTCCACTAGACACTGCAAACTTGATACAAAAGGAACCACACACATAAGCAAAAGAATATTGGTAACCCAGATAACTAAAACAGGATTGACTTTCCAGCTAGATAGAACATCTTTTATGTATTAACAAAAAGACACATGCTCAGTGGAAATATCCTTATTTTCAATGCATATAAATCATGCAGAGTCATGGGTCTTATTGTGCCATTATCACATATGCCTGCCACCTGCTTGACTCATTCCTATCCTCCATGACACCCAATTATGTTCCACTCTCACCACCCACAGATACCCTTGCACAAGACCCAGAGTTCCAAACTCCTACTGGAACAAAAATGGCTGCATGGATCTGATTTCTGTGTCTACTGCTGTCAATCTTGGAAGAATGAAATTATATTTAAGGCCTGACTACATAATGTGGAAAAAAAGATCATTCTCCCCCAAAAACATTTTCAACAGTGGATAACATTCAACCTCTTATCATTTAGGTCCATGTTCACAAGTGAGGGGCTTTAGCATAGGGAAGACTCATTTTGAATCCACCATACAACTTAAGACACAGTTGTCTTCTGCGTGACTCTGTGCAGAGGGCTGTTACCCATGGGACAAGGGAAGGACACTCTGTTTTATGTCTCTGGATGCAAGTCCAGACAAACTATCTGCATCTGCTGTGACCATCAAGGTCTCCGAGGAGCAGATCGTCCTGGGAAGAGGCCACCTCATGCAGGACTCAGTGAAGCCCACATGCCTGAAACTACACATTTATTTCTGAAATCACTGGAATGAACAACTATTTTTGTTGTCTCAGTACACTAAAGTTAGGTTTTCCTTTTCTTGGAGAAATGGTGGCATCTTCACAGAAAATATCCCAATATTACAAAAGTATCTGAAACTACTAAGGTAATCAAATTATGTAAATTTAATAAATAATGAAACTGTGCAGGTTGGGGTTCTGCTTCTCTGAAACCCAAGCAATGAAAATTATTTGGAAAATTGAAATTATGTGTTAAATATCTCAAGTTAGATAAAATAACATTCAGGTTTCAAGTCAATTTAAAATGCACATGGTCATGATTTTGTTCAATCCTTTTAGAAAAATGTAATGATCAGAGTCAGGTATTTGTGCACCAGGAGTCCTACCACTGTGACCCACTCTTGAAGTCCAAATCCAAATCACTGGTACTTCATAGAAGAGAAACTGTCTTTCCAATGAACTTCCTCAAGGCCTTCTTCATGTCTCTGTTCCTCAGGCTGTAGATAAAGGGGTTCAGCACTTGAGGGACCACAGAGTACATCACTGAGGACACTGCAGTCTTCCTGGGGGAGTCAGTCACTGCAGAGCTAATGTACACCCCAAAAGATGTCCCATAGATCAAGGAGACAACAGACAGGTGAGACCCACAGGTGGAAAAGGCTTTATGCTTCCCTTCTGATGAGGGCATTCTCAAGACAGAAGACACAATGTGAACATAAGAGAAAATGATTCCACAGATGGCAGCACCAGCAAATAGACAGGCTGCAACAAGTATTACAATGTCATCAGTTTAGGGCGTCAGAACAGGCCAGCTTGATGACCTCAGCAAGTTCACAGAAGAAGTGAGGGATCTGCAGGTCTGTGCAGAAGGACAGCCACATCAGCATCAGAGTGTGTAGGAGCATATCTGTGGTGCTGATGAGCTGGGAGACCAGAACGAGACGAAAGCAGAGTGAGGGCTACATGATGATTGTGTACATCAGGGAGTGACAATGGCCACATAGCGGTCATAAGCCATGACTGCAAGAAGAAAATTTTCCTTGTATACAAACACTAGGACAAAGCCAGTCTGGGTGAGGCAGCCTGTGTAGGTGATCGTCTGGTTCTGTCTCAGGATGTTCACCAGCATCTTAGGGATTATGCTTGTGCTTAAGCAGATGTCGTTGAGGGACAGGTTGGACAGGAAGAAATACATGGGGGTGTGGAGGTGGGAGTCAAAGCTGATGGCCAGGATGATGAGCAGGTTTCTCAAGATGGTGACCAGGTACATGGACAGGAAGAGGCTGAAGATGAGGGGCTGCAATGCTGGGTCATCTGTTAGTCCCAGTAGAAGGAATTCCAAAACAAGTGTTTGATTCATGGGTTCTATGTTGCTGGTGGATCTTACAGAAAATATGGGATGAAAAGAAATGAATGGTTTCTGGATGAAACAGCAACACTATCTCACTCAAACTAGGTAGAAATGAAAATTCTTCACACCACTGTGGACTTGCTGATGATAAGCTCAGGGAGTGGGGACCAGCTATCTGTCTTTTAATAAATAAACTAGGGCTGGAGCTGGAGCTTAGTGGTAGTGCACTTGCCTGGCTTGTGTGAGGCCCTGGGTTCAATCCTCAGCACCACATAAACATAAATGAAAGATCCATTGACAACTAAAAGATATATTTAAAAAATACAAGAAAATACATAAAGAAGATGAATTTTATATCTCTAAGGGTTAATATTTGCTATAAGAAAAAAATTCCCTCCCTCAATGTGCACAGTGAACATGAGAGGATATGAAAAGGCTATTATATGCTCCTCTTCCCCCTCCATTTCCTGCTCTCCTGCCTAAACTCACTTCCACTCCATCGGCCACCAACACTTTGACACTTTACTGAGTGATGATCCTGTAACTAAGAATAAAGCATTGGTTTGCCTACAGAATTTTTCACTACTTTGAAACAAAAAGAAAGGTGAGAATGAAATTATCAAATATATCCTATGGAGCCACGGTCTTCAACAGGGACGTGACTCAGATCATCAGAAGAGTTCATGAAATTACATGCACAGTGGTTCATGGAACTGCCAGCACCTGAACCCAGGAGGACCCAGGACACACGTGCACAGGTCGTGTTTGCCAAAGACAGATGGGGTCAGTCAGTGTGTCTGACTGCGGAGTTGGTTCTTGTGACCAATCTCTGGGAAAGCTTACAGGTAGTATGGATCCACATTGCTAATCAAGCTGTCAGATTTCTTAATCTCCCTTTATAGCTGTAATAGTAGCTTCCTGAACAAAGTCCCTTGTTTTCTCTTGTGGTCAAGTTATGTCTTCTTCTATCCATTAACTGATGTAGCAAGAGAGCATCCACCCAAATGGATACATGCAAATACTATGCACTGTTCCCATCACTCTAAAACTCATTGGCTCTTCCTGGAAACTTGAGCAATCTGCTTCAGCAATTAATTCCAAGAGATTTGAGGGAGTATATGGATGACATTTTTTTAATTATTTTTTTTTTTATTTTTACAGACTACATTCTTTATGTATTCCTGTGAGGACTTCTTTGCTTAATGAGATAGATAGCAAATCATTAAATAAGCAAGCAAACAGAAAAATAACTAAATGGCAAAAAAAAGTAGCATGCAAGTACCCCTATGGAAACAGACGGAAACAAAAAACTACTTTTTTTAATCTTCAGATGATAAGTGTAATAAACTGTGGACGTGGATAATCAGGCCTCCTGACAGGAGCATCCTTCGGCAGCAGCAGTCTTCCTCTCATGGGAAAGAGAAGCAGCTATGTCAGTTGTTACCATTTGGTATAATACCAGACTTGCAGGTCTGAATTTAATCCAGCCTCCTGCATCAGCTTTATGGATGGGGACAATGTTAAACTGGCTGAGAAGCTGGGTGTCCTCATCTGTATGTGGTGAGCTGCCTGCTGGATGTTCTCAGCAGTCTCCGTGTAGTGGTCATTACACAGTGTGTACATCTCTGACCACCACACTGCACACCTTAAAAACACAGAACTTTGTATTTGTGCAATTGTATCCCAATTAAGGAAAAACTTCCTGGGGACGTTTTAATGATGAGAAATGAGTACTGTGAGTGAAGCAGCCAGCACAATTCTGGGCAGCCCAGACTCTCCTGCTGACCTGTCCTGTCCCCTGGTGTGGATGCAAGGCATGGGTGGGGGTGTGGGGTGTTTGTGTGTGTGGGTGCACATGTGCGTCTTCAAGAGCAACAGCACATAATGCTTTTCAGCTCTTGGAGTGATGTATTGAAGAGGGGACAACATCTCTACCTTGTGAATCAGATTTCAGGAAGGAGTTTCTGTGCTGATGCCACCTCTAGGAATACAGGTTTTGCAGAAATTAAGGAAGGAAAGAAACATTATTCATAACAATATTCATCTGACCTTGACATAGGATAATATGCAAAGCAATGAAATGACTTTGACCAAAATTATGAATAATTAAACTAAGAAAATTATATGAATACATTCTACTCCATGCAAAATTTTTGAATATTTTTGAACCTACACAAAGGCATACATTTTCATTGGGATTACTCATCATGATTGAGCCCAGACAAACAGGAATGGCAGCAACCATGAGTTAATAGTATAACATACACACACTTTCTCATCCATTTTAGGTATTTTTATTACAGTGATTACTATGTTTGTATTTATTTATTGCATGTATTACTATGATTATTTCTTTTCCTCTCCCAGGAAACCCCACACTAACATTATAGACATGACTCTCCTGAACTTCTCATTATGCCTGATATTGTTCTTCCCGATAGTAACTGCATTATGTTGCACTTTAAGAGCTTTATGTGAAGAGAACACTACTCTGTGCACATTTACAATTGGTATGCTTAAGCGTTTGTTTTATTGATTAATGTTGATATATTTATTCCTTAATCTCACATACTAGACTATTCCACTGTACTGTTAGAAGACAATGGGATTCTACATTCCATAACTGCTGGGTGTTATAATTACTGCTTTTATTTATGACTGCACATGCAATTCAGAGCTATCCATATTGGACACAATCTCATTCCAGATGCATGCCTTGAGAAGGAAAGAGGAGGAATGGAAGGTCAATATGTATGCTTCTTATTTTATTACTTCATTTAAAATGATAGCAGCAGATAGAAAAATGTCAGGCATATAATCCCAGTGACTAGAAAGGTTGAGTCATAAGGATCACAAATCCAAAGCCAGCCTCAGAGACCCTAAGCAACTCAGCAAGACCCCATCTGAAAACAAAACATAAAAGGGGTTGGAGATGTGGTTCAGTGGTCAAGCACCCCTGGTTCAATCCCTCTTCCAAATAAACCTCAATTCTTGGAAATGGCCTTGGGTGCTTGTGTGTTGCCATTGCTGTTGTTAATTACACCGTCTCTGCAGCTCCAGTTTAAAATATTTGGTAGTTTTATGGTGAAATCATGGGGACTGGGAAGCTGCTGGGTGAGGCTTTCTGCATTTCCCCCTCCCTACCTGGAGTCCTCAGCCCCCTTCAGGAACATGATGGAACCGCACTGCAGAATGAAGGATGAAGAACCAGCGAGAATACACAAGTTGTGTTAAATTGTCAACTGCAATACCACAGAATATAGCTGCAGGTTGAGAGCATTCTTTGAAAAGGTAATTAAGTTAGAACGCAGACTTTAGGGTGAGCCTGGATCCAAACTGATAGGCATCCTTATGAGAGATGAAACTAAAGACGGTTTGGTGGCTTATGCCTGAACCACCAAGCTGATGGGGAATGAGGACTGGAGTTCACAATAGAGTGAAGCCCTGTCTCAAACAAAGAAAAGAAGAAGGAGAAATGGAGGAAGGAGAAAGAGATGGAGACAGAGGAGAAGAAGGAGATTGAGCCTGAGGATGAAGAATAAATTAGGAAACAAACACCCACAGAAGGCAGACCACGAGAAGACTTTGGGAGAAGCCCACCAGCTCCATCTGCATGCCCAGAAGAAAGGCTTCCAGAGGAACCCACTCTGCTATCACTCAACCCTATCACTGAGATGCCCTATCACTCAACCTCTAGCCTCTTGTCAGTGAGAAAATAAATTTCCACTGTGAACTCAGCCAGCAGTGTCACTGCTATGGTAGCCTTGGCAAACGAGTACATTGCCCAGTCTCTCCCTAATGTCACCAAAAGAAATCAAGTAAATATTTAGACTGTTTTAAAAGAGCCATCATGTAAAGAAGGGACAGATGTCTCTTAAGGAGGAAAGCAGTCTTGGTTTCTACAGAGAGCAGGTGACCTTGGGCAAAAGAAGAGCTGATTGGAAGTGGGAGAAACTATAAAGAGAATATCTCAAGAAGGTGGAGTCTGGTAGCAGAGTCACAGGAACCTGCTTCTCCTCATCCTCTGCCTGCACTTCCCTCACTGCTTCCCTGGGAGGAAAGGAGCAGAGCCCCTGCCCTGTGTCCAAAGCCTCAACCAAGGGACTTTGAGCTCCCTCGCTGGCTTCCCTGGGAATGATTCAGCACCTCACCTGGATGTGGAGGCAGAAATGTGTTCGCAGGATGGAAGACACACTCTGAGCCTGTGGGCTCCAGTTCAGGAAGGACCCTCTCTGGTTGAAGGCACAGCTGCTGCTTCCTGGTTTCCTGGGCTTCTGAGTGAGGTTCTCACTAGCTGACACCTCCAGTGTCTGTGTCCCTTGGGGCTCAATACTCACAGCTCCTCATTATATCAGAAATATTACATCCTTCTGATCCCAGGAGTATATATCCTTAAAGCTCTCAGCACTGGGGAGAAAAAGAGAAAATTTTATTAAATTTCGATTTTCATTTCAGATCTTGGAGATGGTGCTCCATGTTCTTATTCATTTTAAAACATTCAACCCTTAACCTCTGAATCTGGCTTACTTCACTGAACATGACGTTCTCCAGTTTCATCCATTTACCAGCAAATGACATAATTTCACTCTTATCCATAGCTGAGTAAAACTCCATCATGTATATATGTCACATTTTCTTTATCCATCCATCTATTCACAGGTACCTGGGCTGCTTCCTTAACTTGGTTAATGTGAACTGTACTGCTTGAAATATTGCTATACCTGTGTCACTATAGTATGCTGATTTTAGTTCTTTAAGGTAAATACCAAGGAGTGGGATAGTTGAATCTTATGATGGTTCCATTCCTAGTCGTTTGAGACTGTTCACAGTGCTTTCCAAACTGACTGTACTAATTTGCAGTCCCACTAAAAAGTGTGAGTGTACCTTTTTCCGCACATCCTCTCCAGCGTTTCATATCATGTTCATGATGTCCACCATTCTAACTGGAGATGCATCCAGGGAGACTGCAGGTTTGATTGCACAAAGCCCCTGCAATCTTGGGACACAGGCCAGGGCCTGGAGGTCCAGTGTCAGGGTGCCTACAGGTTTGGCTGCAGGTGGGTCTTCCTGCTGGGAACACTAGTGGGCGCCATCTTGCTCCTTCTTCCCCGGGCTGCTTCTCTATGTGAGCACATCTCTGGTGGTTAAAGGTTTTCTCTCAATAGCAAAAGACTAGCAGGTTCGATGAAAAAAATAAAGGGAGACTAGTAAGTTAGATAACTGGGAGAGAGGGAGAAGCAGGAAGGATAGGAAAAGGGAGGAGCCATGGAATGACATGACCAAATTATGCTACATACATGTGTGACTATACCATAGTAAGTTTCACGCTTATGTGTATCTATAAAGCACCAATTAACAAATTACAAGTAAAAGAAGGAAAAGCAGTAGAGTTGACGAAGAGCAACAGGGAGAGGGAAGAGTGCAGGCTATGAAGAAGTACTGGGGACCAAAGTAGAGTAAATTTTATTCCATGCATGAATAATTATGTAAAAATAAATCCCAATATTATGTGTAACTACAATGCATTGATAAACATAAAAAAATTACTTAGACACAGACAACTGCTAGCCAGTGTCTGGTTTGATTTTAGACTAACTTCAGTTGGGTCATTAACCACTGTGGTCAAAAACCACTGTTGCAAGATACCTTTGCTTTGCTGTAATACTTCCCCTTGCCTCAACCTCTTTGAAGAAATCCATAGTTTGCTGTTACCATACCCAGTTCAACACTCCACCAAAATTAAATATTATGATTGTTGGTAAAAAAAAATGTAATTGGGGTGAAGATGGTAAATATGATCCCATATTTGAATAAGTTGGTCTTGAAAATTTTAGATTAAAATTTTTATAAACAAGGGTTTTCTTTTAAATCCAATCTGCCAGTCTATGTCTTTTGGTTAATGAGTTTAGGTCTTTAACATTCCGGGTTATTATGATATGTGTTCAGGTGATAGGATTTGTGTTCCTGGTCATTTTGGCTTATTTTTGTTTTTTAACTTAACTTGGTTTCTCCTTTAATAGGTTTTTCCTTTAGGGTAGTTCCTCCCTATGCTGACTTGCATTGTTTTTCCCTTCCTCCTCATGAAATATTTTGGGGGGGTGAGAGAAGAAAGGAAGAACTTTAGGATACATAGAAGGAAATGAGATGGGGGTATGAAAAATGGTGGAATGAGACAGATATCAATACCCTATGTATATGTATGATTATACAGATGGTATGAATCTACATCATGCACAACCATAGAAACAAAGTGATGTACCCCATTTGTGTACAATGAATCAAAATGCAGTGTGTAAAAAATTAAAAGCTAAATAAAAAAATTAAAGAAAAAAAGAAGGGTTAACACACTGTAAAATAAGTTCATACGCATGAAATAATTTGAATCCTTAATTCTGCGTCCTCTACTGTACTGGACTTCCTTTAACTTGTCTATTTATTTATATTTAATTGGCTTTATCTATCCATACATAAAGGTGAAGTTCCCTGTGGTATATTTATACATGCACATAACATGAATGTTTTAAGAATTCATTCAAGAACTATATTGAATAGGAAAGAAAGGAGTATGAATCAGACATGACTTTCCTATGTACATATATGAATATACTCTACGTTCATGTATGCCTAAAGAGAACAAATAAAAAATAAAAAAGATCTATATTGAAAATCAGTAGTGAGGATGGGCATCCTTGTCTTGTTTCTGATTTTAAAGGAAATGCTTTCAATTTTTCTCCATTTAGTATGATGTTGGCTTTTGGCTTTGGGTTTGTCATATATAGCCTTTGCAATATTAATTTATTTCTTTTTTTTTAATTTTTTTCATTTTTATTTTTGCAGACTGCATTTTCATTCATTGTACACAAATAGGGTACAACTTTTCATATCTAGGTTGTACACTATGTAGATTCACACCATTCATGCAATCATACAAGTATATAGGGTATTGTTTGTCTCAGTCCACTATCTATCTTTCCCCCATCACCTTCCACCCCATTTCCCACTACACAATCCAAAGTGCCTTCATTCTGCTCTTACCCACCACTCCAGTTATTTATCATCATCCACCTACCAGAAAAAACAATGAATCTTAGGATTTTTAGAATTGGCTTATTTTACTTAGCATGATATTCTCTAACTCCATCCATTTACCAACAAAATACCATAATTTTATTCTTCTTTATGGCTGAATAATATTCCATTGTGTATATATACTAGTTTCTTTATCCATTCATCAATTGAAGGGCATCTAAGTTGGTACAATCTAGCTATTTTATTCCTAGCTTCTCCAAAATTTTTAACATAAGTGTGCTGTATTGTATCAAAGGTGTTTTCTGCATCTATTGAAATGAATATATGAGTCTTGTCCTTAATTCAATTTATTTGGCCAATCACATTTATTGATTTGCATGTGTTGAATCAATCTTGCATCTCTGGAATGACATCCACTTGATTATGGTGTACTGTCTTCTTCATGTGTATTTGAATGTGGCTTGCTAATATTTTATTACGAAATTTTGCATCTATGTTCATTAGGGACAGTGGTCAAATTTTCTTTCCTTAATGCTTAATTCTTTGGTTTATTTCCTTAAGTTGAATTCTTTAATTTCTTTCCTTAATTCTTTGGTTTGGCATCATAGTTATATTGGCTTCAGACAACGTACTTGGAAGTTTTCTCTGTCTTTCAATTTTGTGGGATGATTTGAGAACGTGTGTGTTAAATCTTCTTGAAAGGTCTGCTACAGCTCAACCAAGAATTCATCTGGTCCTGGATTTTTTCTTTGTTGAAAGGTTTTTAACTGCTATTTTGAGTTCATTGTTTGATGCTGGTCTGTTTAGGTTTTCTGTATCTTCCTGCCCCAACACAGTGTCCAGACTATGTGTGCCACTGCTGGAGGACAGGAGGAAGAACCCACCAGAGAGAGAAGAGGGACACCCAGGTGAACAGAGTGCACCTGGCACCTCAGTGACTGCAGAGGTGGGGATGTGAGCATCTCATCACTACAAGTAACTCAGCAGAGGACTTACAGTTGGCATGTTGGATGTGCTGAGCACGTAAACTAGTCAGGGTAATTGGTTGAGGAAGGGGTTCCAATTCAACAAGTCCTTACTTTCCCAGTTGGTGTTGGCAGGCACAAGGCCATGAGTGTACCTTTTCCCTCCGCATTCTCTGCTCAGACCTTAATCCAGCACAGTCAAACTCAGCTCACCTTTGCTCTGCACTGGATCCTACACATCATATTTTAAGTATTCTTAAGTGTAACTCCTAAAAATTGAGGAAGAATTAAGCCACGTATGACCCCCCAAAATGATTAATTTAAGAATTATTTATCTATTTCTGGTATAATTGCAGGTGACAATATAGAGAATGTAATCCTCCCCCAAAACATTCAGAAATACAGTGATCCCCATATTATGAACGGTGGACTCTGATCCAATTTTATTATGATACTTAACAAATTCTAAAATATTACGTGTGATCAATATGAACTAAGCATGTCAAATAAGTATGTTTCATTACCTTTTTAAAGTGACACTGCCAACTGTTCCCAGTTTTATGGTCTTATCTTCAATACATGTGTTTCCTCAACACTATATAGATCTCAGATTTAAATTATGGCTGTTCCATATTGTTGCACGGAATTGCATATTAACATAAAATCCCTTAACCTGTGATACAAGCTATCTATGTGGTTGTAAGAAAAACAATGACTAAGGATTGCTAGCAATCATCTTCATTTTAGGAAACTGGCATGCTACAATAACACATAGTGAGACATTAGGGCAGGAAGTGGGCCAAGGGAAGGGTCCTTAGTTTTCCGTCTGTGGCATCACATCCACGTATAACCCCTGCATCTGTGCAACCAACTGGAGACGGAGCAGAACAAGAGCTTGGAAGTGTTCCATGACTCCCTAGTCCCCAAAACTCTCCATGCTTAAATTCTGAAGTCCTCGTACTGAATAGCCATCCTCTGCCTTGGCTTAAAAGATTAGACTTAGGGTTACTTTTTCTTATGAGAACTAATGGCATCTTCACCAAAGCAGTTTCACAAAATGAGGTCAGGCCACCGAAATAACCTATGTGAATTCCATAAATTAAAAGACTGAGTAAGTGCTTGATAACATGACAATTAGGATACATTTTTCCAGGAAACACCTCAGCAATTTCTTAAGTGAATATGAAAGGTCAGTTCCTTTGCCTAACAGTTGGTCCACCTGTGGGAACTAACACATGAGGTTGCGGCCTTGGGAATAGGCTGAAGATGGTCTCCAGCTATGAGCAGGCCTTGCTTAAACAGCTCCCTGCCTTACACACCTCTATGACTTTCTCTCTCAAAAACTGATAAAAAATACATGAGTAAAATATAATTGCAAAATAAGGCTCTCCTTGATATAGTCAGCTTTGATATTGAAATAATTTGTCAGACATGACATGGCTATTCCAGAAGCAAAATCGGATTCGAAACCCAAGTTGAAATATTATTATACACATCAACTAATGTCTTCTGGACGAATCTGGTGATGAATGCATCCTGCATTCTGACTCACCAGTCTTTCTGCCATTTTAACTCATTCTGGTCATTCAGAAAGAAGGAAGAGGGCATGATCCTGGAGAAGACAGTTCCATGATGAGATGTCTCAGGACTCCATTCATGTTCCTGTTCCTCAAGCTGTAGATGAAGGGGTTCAGCATCTGAGACACCACAATATACATCATTGAAGCCACTGCAATCTTCATGGAATAGTCAGTAACTGCAGAACTCATGTACACACCAAAACCTGTCCCATAGAATAAGGACACAACTGAGAGGTGAGACCCACAGGTGGAAAAAGCTTTATACCTTCCACCCACTGATGGGATCCTCAAAAGAGAGGAGACAATTTGAGTATAGGAGAGAATAATCCCAATAAGAGGAATTCTAACAAATAAGCTAGACACTGAATATATCAAGAGGTTATTGATGAGGGCATCAGAACAGGCCAGCTTTATGACATGAGCAAGTTCACAGAAGAAGTGGGGGATCTCCAGGGCTGTGCAGAAGGACAGCCTCAGCACCATCAGAGTGTGGAGGAGGGAATGCACTGTGCTAAGGAGCAGAAAGAGTAGAATCAGCAGGACATAAGGGAAGGGGTTCATGATCACCATGTACCTCAGGGGGTGTCAAATGGCAACATAGCAGTCATAGGCCATCACTGCAAGCAGACAATTTTCTAAACCACCAAAAACCAAAACAAAACCATTCTAAGTGAGGCAGCCTGTGTAACTGATGCTCTGATCCTGTGCTTGGATGTTGGCCAGCATCTTGGGATGGTGGTTGTGCTTATGCAGATGTCAGTGAAGGACAGGTTGGAGAGGAAGAAGTACATGGGGGTGTGGAGGTGGGTGTCAGAGGTGACAGCCAGGATGATGAGCAGGTTTCCCAAGATGGTGACCAGGTACATAGACAGGAAGAGGCTGAAGATGAAGGGCTGCAGTGCTGGGTCATCTGTCAGTCCCAGGAGAAGGAATTCTGAAATAGCTGTGTAATTTGTAGATTTCATGCTGTTGGTGAATATTAAGGAAAAATGAGGTGAATGTAAAATAATGTGAATGTTTTCTGTATACTAGAAACAGCAGACCCAACTGGGAACATGCTTAAGATACAAAAATAATCTAGGAAACACTGGACATCCTATAAAAATCTCACGGGATGAAGAACAGCAATGTATCTTTTAACAAATTCTCCCAAGGAAGTGGCTGTAACTAGAAGCCTGGGAACCAGTACTCCAAAACTTTTTTCTCATTTATATTGTGAACCCCAAACATATTAAAATCTTTGCTTACATTGTCCTTCCTCTGTTCCTCTTGTCTACAGCTCCTCTAACTTGCATACTTAGAAAAGTAGGAAGGAAACATCAGTCATACAAATATTCCTTTGGCCTGGACATATTATCACATATATATCAATAAAATTGAATTAAATAAAAATGAGTTAAGTGCATGAATCACAAAAATTATGAATACTTAAACATTGAGAAATTAATATGAGAAAATTCTACACCACGACATAATTTTAAGTATTTCTGCCCTCACATATGTATGTATGTTTTCATTATGCAATATGCATGCATAATAGAAAGCACAGAGAATCAAGAGGAGTTGGCTACCAACAGTCAACAGTAAAAACACACTTCTCCATTCTTTCTTTAGTCTTATTTATTGCCAAAAATAATAGAGGCATATTTGAAGCCTCACTTCATGTACATGCAGAAATTTATCTTGTGGGGAAATGACCACTTTAGTATGATATACTTTCCTTCCAATAATTCTTTCATTATTATTACATTCAATAACATTATTGTATATGAATAATTTACACAGTGTTGCCTATTAAACTTTTTATATGAATTGAAGCCCAGTGTATATGAGATTCATAATTGGCATTTGTAGAAAGTATAGGTTTTTGTTGATTTTTTTATGTTTAGTCCCCTCTCTTGAAATTTACTACAATAATGATCTGCTATATGGTCACAACATAATTTATTTCAGTACTCCCTAATAACTGTAGTGGCTACTGCTTTTTATTTTTAGCTATATGTCCCATGTACAGCCACACCTGGGAGACACTCATTCTAGATGGCATGGCTTGGGAAGGGAAGGGAGGAATGGTGGGTAGTACCTAAGTGTTGGATTCTGTATGCTTGTTATTTTACTACTTCATTTAAAAAGACCAGAAACAGGGCGGCAGATGTCACTCAATGGTAGAACACTTACCCAGCATGCACAAACACTGGGTTAGAGTCCAGCGTGTAAAAAAGAAGACTTGAAACAGATATAGCAAAATATCAACATTGTTTAATTGTGTAAAGAGATGGAGTGTGGTCATGTGTTGCCATTGTTGCTGTTAATTACACCGTCTCTGCTGGTCCTGTTTAAAGTATTTGGTAGATTTTAGAAAGAGAAACATGGGAACCAAGAAGTTGTCAGCAGAGGCTTTCTGCATCTCCAGCTCTCCCCCCAGAGTCCTCACAGCCCCCCTGCAGGGACAGTTCCAAGCTCTACTATTGGCGTTAGCCAAAGACCAAGAAGCAATTAGTACAAAGCTCTGTGGACAATGGTGGATCTAGAACCAGCAAAGAGAACAGGCAGCACTGATTGTTACTGGCTGAATTCTGTCCACCCCAATATTTTTATGTGATAATCTTAACCCCAGATATTGCAGAACATTTCCAAATTTGGAGATGGTTCTTTGAAGAGATGATTAATTTAGAATGTGGTCATTAGAATGAGCCTGAATCCAACATGACTGGGGTCCTTATAAGAAGAAGACCTTAGGACACAGATACCAAAAGAGACCAGAGCACACCCAAGCACAGGAAACGGACATTTATACGCCATGGAGAAACCACTCCTGCTGGCTCCTTAATCTTTGAACATCTACCTCCAGACTATGAGGGAATGTCCTTCCAATGTAGAGCACCACCATTTGTGGTACTTTGTAGCAAATTTACACAACGACCAAAACCCCTTCTAAACACCACCACAAAACTCCAACTAAGTACCATAATATTATGAAACAGTCATGTTTGAGGAGGGCTCATTTCTGCTCAGAATGAAATGGATACCTGTCCTTGAGGAGAGTACAGACCATCAGAATCAGAGCTGGGTGGATACTGGTGGAAATATACAGGAGAACATGTCAAAGGATGACAGTCAGAGATGGGTCTCACTGGGGGACATGTTTCTGATCATCTTATGCATGCCCTCTCGTTCCTGCTTCCCAGCAAGACACTGTAATAAAATACCTGTCTGGATCATTTCAAAGCACTTACCTGGCTGAGTTCACTGACCAAGATGCTCAGCATCTCCCCTGGATGGTGAAGACAGAAGATATGTTATCAAACTGAGCAGACATGTTGATTGGGTCAGTGAGCTCCTGGTCAGGAAGGACCATCTCTGGGAGGAGGTTCAGTGCTGATTCCTGGCTGGAACAGGGCTTTTGAGGGAGGAGATCACAGGCAGACTCCTGTAGTTATGTATCCCTGGGGCTCAAACTCAAAGCACTCATCAGTCTTGTGCTCATTCTGATCCCAGGAGACAACATCCTTAAAGACAAATCCATACCTCCACACAGATGGGGAGCTGAGGAAGACTGACTTCCTGACCCCTGAGGCCCAACATACAAGACCCCATTCTCTCCTTGGTCCCTGTTCTTTGCTGTTACATGGACTGGCACACATTTCACTTGGCACTTTTTCAGTAAATTCTAATCTTGGATTTTATCTATACACAAGAGCATCTCTATATACTTTCATAAATTTGGAAAGCCTGATTCAATTCCAAATGTAAAATATTTATGCTGTATGCAGGAATAAATAATATAAATGCAAATGTTAACAAAGATATTATAAAAATGCTAAAACTAACAAAATCTCTTTTTAAAAGCCATTAAATATTTGCTGAATATCTGTGAATTTCACACTCTCTCTATATCTTTTATTTAATTTATTATTTGGTGGTGGAGCTTGAACCCAGGGTCATGCACATGCTAGGCAAGCACTCTAGCACTGAGTCATTTCCCCAAGCCCTTTTCATTTAATTTTGAAACGAGTCTCACTGCATTGCCAAGGCTGACCTTGAACTTGCAAGCTCCCATCTCATCCTCAAGTAGCTGGGACCACTGTGTCTAGCTTCCTTCTATATACTATACTGTAGATTCCAATCTGTTTTCTTCAATAACAGAGTGCAAAAATATGCACAGGACTGTTTCCCACTATTTAGACTTTTATAAATACCTTTTCCAACTCCATCACAATGCATTCAATGTCCAGTTCACTTTTCTTATATTAGGGAATTATGAGATAAAATTATGGCTCTTTGTTGTCAATTAAGGTGTTATTTCAATTGCAAAGTCACCAAAAGCAGTGGTATGTAGACATGTCCCTGCACTCTGCACACTTAGGCAGGTTCCAAGCTTCATTTAGTAGGTGGAAACATTGGTCCATGTTGATGCTCATTGTATACCTTTTAAAACTTATCTAACTTTTATAATTAAGAACTTCAATATTTCACTTCTTTATCAATACAAACTGCATCATGTTAATTCATATTACATTAATTTATAATTTTAAACATAGATTATCTAGAATTTAAAACAAGATGCACTGTGATAACTTTCATGGCCATCTCAACCTCATTGAGACTTTAATAAAGGAATAGTTGATAATATGGGAATCAGCAATGGGATTGTAAAATGAGTTCCAAATTTCCATGAACTGCAAAGGAAATAGTAACACAGGCAAACGACATGGGGAGTGGGCTGAAGCCAAAGTGAGGTCGGTGGACTCTCGGGGAGCAAGAGACCCCAGTAGATGGAGACCCAAAAGTATGAGCGAGACCAGTCACGCTCATCCCCTTTAGTTAGGTGAAAAAAATCTCCAGCATATGCTGGAACAAACCATAATCAATTTAAATGACACCCAACTTAAAAACCTTTTGGCCAGAATACTTAACCAGAAAGGAACATTCTGAACTCCCAATATCAAACAGCTGATGTGAGATTTCATTTTTAAAAAGTTGCTTAGGAACCTGCACATCTATTCCCAGGAACATAGTTTACATATTCAGAGCTCAACCAGGGCACATCACTATCTTCTCTTCTCAGAGAAGAGGGGCATATGCACCCTACCTTTGGGGTGTACTTATGTTTGCTGTCATCACATGAAACTCCTTGTGTCTTGCATTTGATGCATCTTGGAATACTTTCCAGTGGTTAAAGTCAAGAACATGCCCAGGGAGAACTAAGGTACCATTTCCCCCTTGTGAGTGGAGCTCCCTGGACCACTGACTGCTGATTGAAGGACTCTCTAGATTTATTTCCATCAACAAGAAAGTACTTGCTCTTTGCAAGTAAGGAGGACATGTCTTAGGAGGAAATTGGCAGTGACAGATGTAGAGCTCATTTTATTTTCAGTCTTTAAAAATTTATTTATTGTTTATTGACATAATATTTGTAACCACATATCAGATAGAGTGGGATGTTTGGATTCTCAGATACATTGGGTGTTGAGCTACTTGGGTACTTAGCATTAGCACATACATCAACTTAAACTTTCATGTCTCATGGTGAGATCACTCAAATTTCTCCCTTCTAACTATTTTTAAGGTGTTTAACACATTACTGCAAATTACGTTCACCCTATTGAGCCATCAAACACCATAATTGATTCTTCACATCATACAGTAATGTAGCAACTGTTGATCAACCTCCCTCTCTCCCCCTTCCCTCTGCTTTGTTCAGATACTATTCTTGCCATGTCTACCTTCTCCAAACTGCCTTTCTTTAAGAGTGTGCTAACAATAGGATCTCTGCAATAGGCTCTGACTCTGGACAAGAAGACTGTCAAACCGCTCAGAGTTCTCCATGAGGATTGGGAAGTTACAGGAGAGTTAAAAGGCATCTGGTCATTTTATTATCTCATCAACTTAGGAGAATGCAGTGGCAGAAAGTGCAGGCATTATGACTAACCAGGAACACTGTCCCTCTGCCTCACTCTAGAAACACAAGTCCAAAGGAAATATCACAGAACAGAGGGTGTCCTACCCATGAGCATCCTCACAGTGACTTTCATGTCCCTGTTCCTCAGGCTGTAGTTAAAGGGGTTGAGCATCTGAGGGACCACAGAATACATCACTGAAGCCACTGCAGAATCCCTGGAGGAGTCAGTCACTGCAGAGCTAATGTACACCCGCAAACCTGTCCCATAGAACAAGGAGACAACAGACCGTGAGACCCATAGGTGGAAAAAGCTTTATGCTTCCCTCCTGATGAGGGCGTTCTCAAAACAGAGGAAACAATATGGATGTAAGGGAAAATGATTCCAGAGAGAGGGAAAACAGCAAATAGAGCACCTACCAAATACACCAGAAGGTTACTGATGAAGGTATCAGAACAGGAGAGTTTGATGACCTGAGAATTTCACAGAAGAAGTGGGGGATCTCCAGGTCTGTGCAGAAGGACAGCCTCAGCGCCATCAGAGTGTGGAGAAGGGCAAGCACATGCTGAGGAGCAGGGAGAATAGAACTAGCAGTGCACAGAGATGACAGTTCATGATGACTGTATATCTCAGGGGGTGGTAAATGGCCTCATAGCGGTCTTAGGCCATCACTGCAATGAGACAATTTCCCATGCCAACAAAAACTATAAAAAAGAAGACCTGGCAGAGTCATCCAGTGTAGGTGATGCTCTGATCCTGTCTCAGGATGTTCACCAGCATCATGGGACTGTTCTTGTACTGAAGCAGATGTCATTAACAGACAGGCTGCAGGGGAGGAAGTACATAGACATGTGGAGGTGGGAGTCAGAGCTGATGGCTAGGATGATGATGAGGTTCCCCAGGATGTTGACCAGGTACATGGACAGGAAGAGGCTGAAGATGAGGGGCTGCAGTGCTAGGTCTTCTGTGAGTCCCAGATGAAGGAATTCTGAAATAGCTCTTTGGTTTCAGGTTTCACGTTGGTAAATTATCTGAAGCAAATGATGGAGTGAAACTATAATAGTGTGTGTGACCAGCAGTAACACCATCATTTGGAAACAAGTTAGAAAACAAACTTGTGGACCCCTTGATCTTCATATTTCTAACTCCAGAACTGTGAGTATTTAAAATTTAATTGTTAAGTGACCATGACTCGGCTGCCTGGTTATGACAGCCCTAGTAATTAATGCACTTACAAACCCCTCACCAACCTGTCTGCAGAATTCAAGTCTGCTTTGTAGCAATCATCATGATTGAGAAAGGGCTGATTTCCACTCAGAAGGAAATGGACCCTGTCTCATACAAAATGAGACCAGCAGCCTGAGAGCTGAGGAGCACCAAAGCAAATATATGTGTGTAGAGGATGAGACAGGGGTCAGGAGGGTGTGATGACTGACCCTCATCATGTTTCTCCCTCCCTTGTTTCTTACCCTCAATGCTGCTTCACATGAACAAACTCTGGTGATACACTCAGCCTGGTTTCCCAAGCATTACCTAAGGGACTCGAGTTCATGGTTGCTTCCAGGGAAATGATGCTCAGCATCTCACTCGGACATTGGAGATGGAAGATCTGTCTCAGGAAGTGCAGAGAGACCAGGTGAGTGAACACGCTCCTGTTCAGGAAGAGTCATCTCTGGGAGGAGGCTCGGGTGCTTCTTCCTGGCTGGGGCAGGGTGGCTGAGTGAGGAGGTCACAGGCTGCTTCCTATCACCTCCATTTCCCTGGGGGCTCAAATTCCTAAGCTCCTCATTAGATCAGAAACTTTACTCTCGCGGTGACCCCAGGAGTGCATATCCATGAAGACCAACTCTGTAGCAGTGAAGGCTCTGGAGGGATAGATTCCTGACCCCTGAGTTCAAATCTCCACCTTCATCTGTCTTTTCTGTTCCTGCTCATTTCCATTTCTTGTACCTGGAAAATAAAACTTCTCTAATAAATTTCAGTATTTATTTTAAGTTACCAATGAATCCCAATTTCTCATATCAAGAATACCTACTTTGCTGGGAGTGGTTGTGCACACCAGTATTCCCAGCAGGTCTGTAGACTGAGGCTGGAGAATAGCAAGTTCAAAGCCAGCCTCAGCAACAGCAAGGTGCTAAGCAACTCAGTGAGACCATGTCTCTAAAAAAAAAAGTACATAAAAAAGTGTGGGGTTGGAGATGTCGCTCTCTGGTTGAGTGCCCCTGAGTTTAATGCCTGGAAACCACCTCCCCCACTAAAAAACACTTATTCTTATATGTAAAGTAGAAAAATACACTTTGCATATATGTGGATAAATTTTCAATTTAATTATAAATATTAACTAAGTTAATGCATAAATACAAACATCCAATGATGTCTTTTCCTATATATCATTGATATTATTGAACCTTAATTTTTCTTTTATATTTGCACAGAAGATTCTGACCCTCATGTGTGATCAATATTAACCACAAAACGTATACTCTAGACTGTGACTCCCTGGTTAGAACTTCATGCATAACTTTTCCAATATTCAAAAGGGTTTCCATGGTTTTCTTCACCTATGGACACTGTGGTTTTAAATTATGGTCCTTCATCTTAATTTAAGTTATAGTGCATTTACAAAATTAAAAAAAAAGTACTGCCAGGCTTAGGGTATCATGCTGTAATCCCAGAGACTTGGGAGGCTGAGGCAGGAGGACTGCAGGTTCAAGGCCAGCCTCAGCAAATTAGGGAGGCCCTGAGCAACTTAGCCAGACCCAGTCTCAAAATAAAAATAAATATAAATGACTGGGGTTGCAGCACAGTAGTAAAGCAGTCTTGGGTTAAATCTTCACTACAAAAAAAAAAAAAGACTACTATGCCAAAGTGTCCATTGCCTCAGCACATCTGATTAGATTTCAACCAAGATGGCATTGTAGTGTCTTTATCAACTTATCTACATTTGGTTTTAAAAAGGAAAAAATAATAATAGATAACATATAGAAAGGTATCAATGTGATTATTTTAAAAAACAAAAGGTCAGTTTACTTTCGCATATCAGAGAAAACATTCTGCCTTAAATGTTTTCTCTGATATGTGGATGATAATTCATCATGAGGGAGTGTTGGGAAATATAGAAATACTTCCTATTAGGAGGAGGGAAGTGAAGGGAGGGGAAGAGATATGGGGGTAGGAAGGATAGGAGAGTGAAACAGACATCATTACCTCATGTACATATGTGACTGTATGATCAATGAGATCCTGCATTATGTACAATGAGAAATTATACTCCATTTATGTATGATCTATCAAAATGCATAAATGCAGTATACTGTCTTGTAAACCTTATTAGAACAAATTAAAAAATAATTTTAAAAACAGGTCCATGACACCATCAAGCACAAAGACACTCACATAAAAATACAAGGTAAAATTATTCTAATTGCCAACACAAAATGCTGGCTTAATGTAATGAGTGGGCTGCAGTCGGTTCTGTGAATCTGTTTCCATAAGCAAGAAAGTATTTTGTTCTTCTTTCTAGGTAATGAGGACGAAGTGCCTTTGGAAGAGAGGAGTTCTCAAATACACATGTAGAAGTCCCTTTTAGAAATGTATTCACTTATTTTCAGATGCCCTATCTTTGTACAAATTTCTGAGTAACAGCGTGCTATTGTGACTCTTGTCTGGTACTGATCAACTCATCTGATTTATCTCAGTGCCTTCCAGGTCTACTGTTGCCAATGACAGATTTCATGCTTCTGATGGTTGGACAATATTGTTCTTCGTATATGTACCTCATTTTCTTCATCCATTTCTGTGTTGATGGGCATTTAGAATGATTCCATATACTGACTATTGTGATTAGTGCTTCAAAAAGCATGGAAGTGCAGTGGTGTCTACTTTGTTCACATGTTGATTTCATTTTCTTTGGTTTTATACTAAGCATTGGAATGCCTGGACTGTATGACAATTCTATTTTTATTTTTTGAATAAAAATAAATATTCTATTTAAATATTATTATATTTCAATATTCTCCATAATAGCTTTACTAATTCACATAATCACCAAAAGTATAAAAGTGTTTCTCTTTCTCCACATCTTCAGGAGCCCTTGTTATCTTTCATCTTTCATAGAGATCACTCTCCACTCAGTGATATATTATCTCACTATAGTTTAAATTTGAATTTTTCTTTTGGTTAATGATATTCAGTATGTTCATACATCTACTACCTATTTTTATTTCTTCTTTTGAGAAATGTCTTCGAATCATTAGTCCATATTTAATTGGGATCTGTCCCTTAACAATATCAGGAGACATGAAAAACAATATTCAGTCTGTTTAATTCACAACAGTAGAAAAGTTTCACCTATATGGGAAAGATTGCCTATTTTCATAGTGACTGTAAAGATAGAGACAACTGAAAATTCGTGGGTAGTTGCTGAACCCCAAACCACAGACACTTAGAAGTGCAAAGATGAAAATTATAACAAAGACACAGAAAGCACTTATGACCTTGAAATATTACTGTCAAAAAGAAGGAAATTGAGGTAATACATTCTGCAGGCATATATACAGGAGTGATAACAATGGCTTCAAAGCCTAGCAAATAAATTTTAGACAAATATGTGCAATACAATCAAAAATTTATTCAATTTCTGTCTGTATCTTATAAAAATTTCAAATTGCATTTAAGTCCCATGTGATAATCAAAAATAGGAAAATTCCCTGAGAAAATCATATATTGACATGAGTAACATTCACCCTCTGTGTGAGTCCGCATTTTCATCACTGTGACCAAAATAATGGACAAGAAAACCATAAAGGAGAAGAAATTTATTTTGGATCATGATTTCAGATTAACACAGCAACAGAAGACTCTGAGTGCATGGACAGCCTAGCATGGTAATGTTGAGGAAATGTTTTCCTGTCCTCGCCAACTTCCACAACTCTCCTTCTTCTGAGATTCATCCATACGACACCTCTAAATTCGATCATCCCCACACTTACACTCAGCTTGATGGATCCTGTGATCTTTGACAAAAGAGTAATTCTGAAACTTCTTTCTGAAACTGTACAAAAACCAAAGCCAAGTTTGAGGTTCAAGTAGAAGTGCACTTAGTTTTCTTTTTCTTGCAACCAGATGACCAGGGAGAAGTGATCTTCTACCAGAGCATTGCTTAAATATTTTCTGAATCTGTTTACATCCTGCAAACTTATCTTTTTCTAACATTGCACCTAAAAAAACTTAACTAGAATTAGAACTTTTCCTGTATGCTCTGCTTCTGTGAAACCAGAGCAAAGAAACTGTTTAGAGACTTCAAGTCATATGTCAAATATCACAGAGCTAGACAAAAAGAAAGGTTAGCTTTCAAGGCAACTCCAAAATCCATGCGATAATTGAGCTTTATTTTCCATCTAGGAGAATGCTGTGATGGAAATGAGGCACGTAGGCTCACCACGATCTTGTCACTGACTTTAGAAACCCAAGATCAAAGCAAATGAAATATCAAACAAGAAAGGTTATCCTACTCAGGAGCTTGCTCAGAGCCTCCTTCATGTCCCTGTTCCTCAGGCTGTAGATAAATGGGTTCAGCATCTGAGGAACCACAGAGTACATGACTGAAGCCACAACAGTATTCCTGGGGAGTCAGTCATTGCAGAGTTAATGTACACCCCAAAACCTGTCCCATAGAACAAGGAGACAACAGACAGGTGAGACCCACAGGTGGAAAAGGCTTTATGCTTCCCTTCTGATGATGGAATTCTCAAGACTGAAGACACAATGTGAACATAAGAGAAAATGATTCCGGAGGTGGAAATAGCACCAAGTACAAATGCTGCAACATATATCAGGATGTTATTGATGAGGGCATCAGAACAGGCCAACTTGATGAACTGAGAAAGTTCACAGAAGAAGTGGGGGATCTCCAGCACTGTGCAGAAGGACAGCCTCAGCACCATCAGAGTGTGGAGGAGAGAATGCACGATGCTAATGAGCAGGGAGAGAAGAATCAGCAGGACACAATTGCAGGGGTTCATGATCACCATGTACCTCAGCGGGTGACAAATGGCCACATAGCGGTCGTAGGCCATCACTGCAAGCAGACAATTTTCTAAACCACCAAAAACCAAAACAAAACCATTCTGAGTGAGGCAGCCTGTGTAACTGATGCTCTGATCCTGTGCTTGGATGTTGGCCAGCATCTTGGGATTGGTGGTTGTGCTTATGCAGATGTCAGTGAAGGACAGGTTTGAGAAGAAGAAGTACATGGGTGTGTGGAGGTGGGTGTCAGAGGTGACAGCCAGGATGATGAGCAGGTTTCCCAGGATGGTGACGAGGTACATGGACAGGAAGAGGCTGAAGATGAGGGGCTGCAGTGCTGGGTCATCTGTCAGTCCCAGGAGAAGGAATTCTGAAATGATTGTGTGGTTTGTGCTCTCCATGTTGCTGAAAAAGATGGAATAAAACAAATGAATGGCTTCTGGATGAGGAGAGAGAGTGTCATATCACACTTTGGTACCAATGACAATTCTTTGTACCACCATGACCATAGGATAGGCTCTGAGGATAAGGACCAGAAATCTGTATTTTAACAAGCACTATAGATGAATTTGATATCTCAAAACACTGAGAACAAGTGCTTTAAAAAACAAAAGGAAAAAAAAAAACTCTTATTACATATACCGTGTACTTGAAGAGAGAAAAATGTACTTTTTGCTGACTTCTCTCTCAGTTCCTCTTCTCCAGGCTTTCACTAACTCCTTACTTCCATTGCTGGGAACCAAGGCTTCTCCAATCATTCCTTAGTGATGAGAGTGTAACAAAGTATAAGACATTGGGTTTCCTTTGAAATTTTCCTATATCTTGAAGCAAAAAAAAATTGAATTCACTACCTTCTGAAGCCATGGTCTCCAACTGGTGTGCCTCATAATCATCAGATGATTAGACAGGGTAGATCATGGCCCTATCAGGCCCACAGACATAGGAGGACATGTTGTGGACAAGACATACAGTTAGTGTTTGGCAAAAACTGGACTAGTCAGTGTGTCTGATTGCTGAGTTGACTCTCATGATCAGTCTCTGCTAAGGCCTCAGCAGAGCACAGAGTTCACTTTCTTAAACCACCTTTCAGTTTTCACAATTTCCTTATGTCACTAGAATAGTTTCTCCTAAACAAAGCCCCAAGTTGTCCTCTGCTTTCAAGTTATGTTCACTTCTACCCATTAGGATAACTATAGCAGTTGAAGAGCACCCATCCAGATGGTCATGAGAAACAGTGAGAACATACTGACTTTGAACCTGAACTTCATAAGACTCTCCCTGGAGACTGAAGTCATCTGCCCTAACAGTTAAGTGTGTGGATGACATGCTCCATCATATCCTGAGGAAACTCCTTCCATTAGTAAGACAGGCAGCAGATCATTAAATTAAATAAATGAGCAAACAGCAGAACAGCTACAGAAGAGAAAGAAGCAAATGCATATAGTACTATAAGAACAGAAAGAATCCAAAACTATGTGTTATCTTTAGATGACAAACCCACAAGGTAGCACAGTTTTAGATCACCAGGCTACCCATCAGGCATGTCCCTTGACAGCAGTGGCCCCTCTAATGAGGAACTGTAATTCCAACACTTAGCATTTGGTATCATATAAGACTTGCAGACAGCCTGGTAGCACTAGCCAAGGATAGCAAGGTCAAGGTCAACCTGGGCAACTCAACAACAGCCTGTATCAGTAGAGAAGATAGAAAATGCTGAGGACGTAGCTCATGACAAGACACTTGCTTAACATGTTTAATGACTGGAATTTGATCCTCTGGACCGCACACACATACACACACACACACACACACAGAAACACAAAATATAGACTGGTGCATCTGAATTAAATCCTGGATTCTGCCTTACCTTTAGGGATTGAGTGGTCTTAACTGGGTGTCAAGACTATTTGTCCTCTTTTTATAATGGGAGCTCTGATTGATATGTTTATTAGCAGCAGCATGGTAATCTTTCAGAAAATACACTTCTCCAAGCTTACCTTAAATATCACAATGCTTACCTTAAATATTCACATATGATATTTTTACAATCATATCTCTATAAAATTAGGGAAAAAACTTCTTGTAAATTTTAAATAATGAGAACAGAATACAAAAAAAATATCCAGCACAGTGTGACCATGGGAGTCTCTCCTACCGACCTTTCCTGTACTCTGTGTGTGTGTGTGTGTGTGTGTGTGTGTGTGTGTTTCTGTGTGTCTATGCATGTGAGTGTGTATACATGCACATGCGTGTACGTCTGCTTCACATGAGCAGAAGTACACCTTGCACCACTCAGAAGGAGTAATACATTGAAGTGGTTGAGTGACAAGAGAGAACATCTCTAGACTAATGAATGCAAATTTCAAGAAGGAATTACTATGCTGAAAATACTTCTGGGAATTTTAGTTACATAGAAAATTAAGGAAGAAAAAAAAATCAATGACACCAATATTTATTTGTCCTGGACACAGGGCATATATAAAAACAAAAAGGAATTAAATAATATATAAGTTAAACACAAGGATTCCAAAAATTATGAATACTTAAACTAGGAACAAATTGTATGAATGAACTGAACACCATATAAAATTCTAAAATATTTTTTGAACCCACAAAGGTGCATACATCTTTATTATGGATTATACATTCATGATTCAAAGTACAGAGGATTGTGATAGCCAAGATATGGAACCAAAGTGTCCATCAACAGATGAATGGATAATGTCATAGAGATAGACAGATATTACACACACACACACACACAACACACACACAACACACAAACACACACACACACATGGACTTTTATTCAACCCTAAGGAAGAATGAAATTATGTCATTGCTGGTAATTGGAGAACAACATACCAAGTGAAATAAGCCAAACCCTGAAAGTCAAGAATTGAATGTTTTCTTGCATCCATAGTGAAGGGTGAAGGAAGAAATAAAAGTGCCTTATAAAAATAGAAGAGAGACCAATAGAGTAGCAGAAGGGGGTCAAGACAGAACCAAGGATTTTGTCCTCATGCAAAAACACAGCAGTCTTATGATGCAATGTTTCTCCAAAAGGCAAGGAGCAGAAGACATGGATTTTGAAGAGAAAACAGAAGAATAGAGGATGGTTTCCTCCCTTTTAGTTGTTTATAGTTAAGTTGATATTAAACATTGATTTTGTGATCTTTTGTAAATTGATTTATAAATCACTTTTTCTATTAAAAATATTTCTAACTTGCATTACCTTACCATACAACTATCTAAAAGGTGGATGTGTTTGTATTTCTTGTTTCACACCTTTAAAACAATAAGATGCATTTTGCACTGTAATTTAAGAGTTGTTATTTACTTTATTTGAAAATTATAGGTTTGAAAGTAAATAAGAGAAAGAGAGAGCAAGGGAGGTGGCAGGGACTGGGGTATAAAATTGTCCAAATAATGCTGTGTCCTTGCACAACTGTATCACTATGAATCCCACATTTATGTGATTATAATATATTAATTTAAAATATAAGAGAAGAGAGACCACCAGAGTAGCAGAAAGGGATCAGGGGAGAGAGGAGGGGAAGGAAAGGAGAGATACTGGAGAATGACATTGATCAAAGTATGCTCTATGTATGTACGAATCTGTCACAATGGGTCCCTCCGTTATGTACAGTGTAAAAATGTTTTCAACAACAAAAAATATACAGTACACAGAATCATGAAGGGTGGATACCTGTCAGTCAATATGAAACAACATGCATGGATCACATCCCAGCCTTGTGTATGGGAATGTAGTAAGTGGCACAGGTGTGACTGAAGACCCTCTCCTGATCTATGCACACACACTTTTACATCTACTCTGTCTCGGGAACCACCACACTCTGTCATACACTCCCTGTTACCTCTGGTATTATTCTTTCAAACAACCAGTACACTGTATTGCATTATTTTTGTTTTGTTTTGTTTTTACAGTCTGCATTTTGATTCATTGTACACAACTTTTCTTTTCTATGGTTGTACATGATGTAGATTCATACCATTCATGTAACCACACAGGAACATAGGGTAAAGTTTTCTGTCTCAGTCCACCATTTTTCATACCCCTTCCCCCTCCCTCTCATTTCCCTCTATGTAAAGTTCCTCCCTTCATCCCTCACCCCCAACACCCACCCTCATTATGTATCATTATTCACTTATTACATTCTTAACAGCTTCATGTAAACAGAAGCCATTTACAGTTGACATTTGGGTACTTCATTTTATTGATCAATAGTGGTATATTACTCCTTCTTCCTTAACCTTAAGTACTAGAGTATTCCACTGTATTATTAGAAAACTTTTGTTTTTCCTTTTCTTTTTTGGTTTGAAAAAATATTGTAGTTTAATATGGACTCTGAGAAAATAAAAGTGCACCCTAGAAACACGAAAAGGAGAGAGTACAGACAAATAGTGTGTAATCACAGCTGACATAACAAAAGAGAAAACATCTGAGCTCCTCTGTGTCACTTACATTGAGCTCATGGTGAGATCCACACAATGGCTACAATTGTTCAGTTCAGGTTTCATTCCCTAGTTAAACTCACATGGATTATATTTCTGAGGGATTTACTATGCTTTAATACGTTTGTTTTATTTTTGTTTAGTTTTACTGGTTCACTGTAAGTATACACAACACTTGGAGTCATTCAGCACATATGTACACACACAAAACATCATTGGTTCAGTCTCATTCACTCTCATTCCCCAGTAGAAAACATCTAGTTCTATATTTGATAACTAATGCATAGCAAGGTTACTGCCTTTCACATGTGACCACACATACAAGAGACCAGGGTGGGGCTGTAACCATCACGGTGCAGACACTGTGAAGGGAAGGAGAGGAATGGAGGGGAAACCACGGGAATGCACTCTATGTGCTTCTCCATCTACTGGTTCATTTAAAAAGATTGAGCCTGAAACATGAGTTCATGTATTTCCTCTGGAACTATGACAAATTTTGTTGTTAAAAATGAATATATTTCAAAGACTATTCCATCATTATTGATGATCCCATATGTTAAAATTAACCTAGAAAGTTGTTCAAAATTTTACTGAGTAAAGAAGGGTTTGTACACTGTCACCTTTTTTTTAAAATAGTGGTATATATATATATATATACCACTATATATAATATATTATATATATTATATATATATATATATATATATATATATATATAATTTGGACAGATATATTTTAAAACCTTAGCAACAGATACCTTCAGATGGTGGATTTATGTAAGATTTTTCTCTTTCTTACTAACTCTTATGTTCTTATTTTCCTATCATACTGTGTATGACTCCTATAAAAATACTAATATTGATATACTTGAATAAAAAGAGCTGAAATCACAAGGTGACAAATTTTATGCTTCTGGGGCGAGTAGGTAGTCATGTGCTGCTGTTCTTATCTACACAATCTTTCAGCTCCTCTAAAAATGTTTACTAGTCTAAGGAAGGAAAACATGAGGAAGCTGGTGGCACTTCCACCTTTGTCCGCAGAGACCTTAGAGACCCAAATGCTGGCACTGGACAGGTCTCACTGTGGAATGATGAATCAGGAAGTGACCAAGGGAAAGAGAGAAAATGGATGCTATGGGCTGGCTTAACACTCAACATTCATTCTGGAAAATCTTGGTTTCCAAAAATCACAGTACATGACTGTATATGGAGATGGTTCCTTGAATTTGTTTAACAGGTGGCCATGAGAGTGAGACCTATTCCAACATGACTGGTGTCCCAGGATTAGAGTCAATTAGGGCATAGATGCACACAAAGGAAGGACCACATAAACACCCTGGGAGATGAGGGTCATCTGCCAGGTGAGGAGAGAGGCCTCAGGTGAATGAAACACACTGGACACACCCATTCACTCTACATCTAGCCTCCAGAATCAGGGGGAAGAGATTTCTGTTATCAATCATCATAGTCTGAGCCACTTTCCTTGGAAGTTCTACAGAACTAATATCCAAAACTTCAACTCTAGAACCAAAAGAGTTAGCAGTATGTAATTAGCAGAATAGTTCTAAGGAGTGATCACATTTCTCTTTAGGAGGAAATGGACCTGCGGCTGTCCAGAGAGAGCAGGTACCCAGCAGAATGGGAGCTGCTTGGATGTTGGGTAATGTGTGAAGAGAATGTGTCAAGAAGGGGAAGTCAGGAGCAGTCTCATGAACCTGCTTCTCCTTGTCTTGTGCCCCAGATACCTCACCACTTCCCTAGGTAGAAACCAGAACAAAACACCTGCCATCCTGTCCAAATCATGAACTAAGGGATTTTGGGTCTTCTGGCTGACTTCACTGAAATGATGCAGCTTCTCACCTGGAAGTTGAATAGAGAAATGCATTCTCAGGATCAGAAAAGTGTTCTCAGGACCCTCAGAGTCAGTGGGCTCTGGATCAAGAAGGAACATCTCTGGAAGAAGGCACAGCTGTTGCTTCCTGGATGCCCAGAGCTTCTCAGTGAGGCTTTCACTAGTTGACACCTGCAGTCTCTGTGTCCCTCAGGACTCAGTATCCACAGCTCCTCATTATACCAGATCTGGTACTGTCATTCTGATCCCAGGAGTGCATGTCCTTAAAGAACAAATCTGTACAAGAGAAGAAATCAGGGTGGTGATCTCCTGACCATGAGTCCAGGTGTACATCACCCAGTCTTCTCTAATGCTTCTGCTCAGCTCAATTTCATGAACCTTGCCCACAATCACATTGAATTTCCCTAGGAAATACTCATCTTCCAATTCACCTGTCTCCATTCATTTCATCATACAGGAAGCCTAAATGAATTTCTGGTGTGAAAATAAAACTTTCATACATATAGGTATATATATATATAGGTATATATATACATATAAGTATATATAAATAGAAATAAGATATCATAAAATTGCAAACATTCAAAGTGGCTCTTCATGACTGTGTTATTTTCAAATCATAAGCTTTTGTTTGCTTCCCATACTCTTTTATTTGGTTATTATCATTTCCTTGTATATATATATGAGTTCATTGAAAAAAATTTTATATATATTTGCTATAATTAGCTTAACATGACAGAAGAATGCATTTATAAGTTTTGATAGACCATACATAAATAGAGTGTAATCTCTCATTTTCCTGATTATTCTTACTGCAGGATCACATTGGTCATGCAGTCATACTTGAGGTAATATATCTTTCACTCTACTATCATTAGTGAAAACTTTGATCCCATAATATTTCAACAACTATTATTTTTTAAAGTTCATTTGGGAGGCACAACACATAGTAACTAGACCAAGAAGGATTTAACCTAAAGGATTATCAAGTATTACAAATGGGGGAAAATTAATTAAAAAAGAAGTAGACATCACTGCAAAATATAGAAATAGTATGGAAAATCTGCTCAGACATGCCAGAGGTGCTCTATGTAAAACCATTTCAGGGGCCATTGGGAAAAGCAGTCAACAGCTGGGTGTTCTGTTCTCCCATGAAAAAAGGGAGCCTGGCATGAAGAAGACACCCATGCTATGAATACAAGCACTAAAAATATGTGATTTACCTGAATTTTGTACTTTTCATGAAAGATTGTGAAAATGTATTCTTATTTTATGTTTTGTTATAGTTTACTATTTTTATTCTCTAAATTTTATATATAAGATTCTTATCACCACAAGCTTGTTGTCACATGCTTAGAATCTCACTGGCTCAGGAGGCTGAGGAAGAAAGTTCACGAGTTCCAAGCCAATCGTAGCAATTTAACAAGGATCTAAGCAACTTACGGAGACTGTTTCACTGTGGCTCAGTGATGAAGCACTCTGGGTTCAATCCCCAGTGCAAAAAAAAAAAAAAAGACTCCTACCTTTTTTCATTGACTACTTCTCATTATATTAAAATTGGCTATGATTTCATAATTACACTTTGTAAACTCTCTTCCAATTCTGTCACAATATTTCCAGTGACACTTTTCTTCATTTTGGGAGATTGTGGAAAAGAATTATTGTTCTACCGTTTTATTGAGGTGATAAATCATTCACAGTATCACCAAAAGTTTAAGTATTGTCAGTTTGTTCAATTTCAGGAGGTTTGATTCGATCTCAAACCTCATTTAATAGAAGGAGAAGGAAGAAGGGGTTCCATGGTAGTAATGGAGTAATGGTGGTAATTAAGGACTTCAAAAACTGGTGTTTATTCACTCATTTAACCTATGTTAACTTATTTCTATTTAAACTCCTAATCTATAACTTTCAAAGTTATTATTTTAAAGGAACTTCTAAAAATGATGACATTATAATGTCTCTCTTCCCCATCTACTACCCATTAAACATATGAATAATAGATAAGCTATAAGAAGACATCAGAAGTGCTACAAAATAAGACCAAGTCTTCCACATTCCTCTCAGAAATGGGTAAATGTAAAAACAAGATGAAATTTTACAGGTACCAAAAAATAAATCAGACAACATGTGGAATGGGCATAAGCCCAGGGGCCTCCTGAACTTTTCCCCATAATAAAGAAGAAATTGATTCTTCTTCCCAGGTAATGAGGACACAGTTCCCAAAGAAGAGAGTAGTCCACAGGGAGAAGTGAGGCTTCTGTATTTGAGAAATATGTATGGACTCAAGATCTGAGCTGACTCGTGATTGGCATAGGCAAGGGTGACCCAGACAGATGAGAATTCAGGCCCAAGCCCATTGGACTGACCTCAGGAAATTGTGGGAGAAGAAATGAGGGTTGTGGGTGGATATCCCTTTTGAGGAGTATTGGCATAAATGAAGAAAAATAGAGAACTGAATGGGAGCATTGAATAATCAGAGAGAGAGAGAGAGAGAGAGAGAGAGAGAGAGAGAGAGAGAGAGAGAGAGAGAGAGAGAGAGAGAGAGAGAGAGAGAGAGAGATACAGACAGAGAGAGAGAGAAGGTAAAGAGAGATTTTTCACAGGTACATTCAAGCCTAGAAGCCTAGACAAGGGTGACTGAGTTCTCTGTACAAGAGTTGTTTGAAGCTAGTTTATATACAACTGAGCACATTTCTTTCTCATAAAAAATAAATAAATAAAAGAAAATCCTCTTGGAATCATGAAGTATTTAAAAATCATTAATGATAGAACTACCCATTAAACAAATGCAACTAAACTGTTTTATATAGACATTCTTCCAACTACTCTTTAAGAGTCATTTACAAGAAGAAAAAGGAAATATTCAACCGAAACTGGTAAGAAATATCCCAATTCATTGTATAAGTCCACCATAACAAGGATGCCCACATCAGACAAGATAAGCTCAAGACTGAAATAAACACAATTTCAGGCTTTAATTAATGCACTCACACACCTGTACCAAATAGTTATTGAATTTTTCAATAATATATAAAATCATACAAAAACTGATGTCCCAAGTGTTGTTTTGGTTAATGATGGAAAGTTATTTGGAAGTAAAAGAATCATCTCTTTCCCCTCACAGAATGCACACATTCATATTGTCCCTCTCTCTCTATGTCTCTCTCTCTCTCTCTCTCTCTCTCTCTCTCTCTCTCTCTCTCTCTCTCTCTCTCAAAACATACAGCCTTGAACTTTAGGTGTCCATTTATCAAAAGTAGCCAATTTTACGTTATTTCAAGTATTTCACTTCAGCAATGAATTTCAAATATATTCTGAAAGATGGAAAATAAGTAACATTTCATGCATTCCTTGGATAAATTGACTTTTAAGTCTCTCATGTAAGAATTCATCTTATTCCAATGTTTTTATTATTTCTAATAAAATAAAGGGAGCAATTAAGTATGGAATATGATGATACTAATTTATTGATATTTGCTGTTTGCCAGGAAATGTGCCAATCTTCTTCTCATAATTATATACCCTGTTCCCACTTCTCAAGAGGCAATCCTCAAACTATTCACATTCTCATCCCCCATGGTATTGTTCCACAGGCACATTCCTGCGTACACCCCACACAGATGAAGTACCATCTCTGAGGACTGGACTGAGGGACCTGTGTTTCCCATGAGCTCTCTGTGCTTCTCATGCACAGTCAAGTTTGTGAACCATCTGGATGCTCCCTCTAATCTCCTCATGTATCCCAATCACCTTGCCAAGGGCACAACTATGGATTTGTCTGGACTATGATATGTGAAAGGATGCTTTCTGAATGACAAATTGGAAAGGTCTTTACTCTTTTGAAACAACACCCAAGGAAAGTGTACTCATCTTTCTATCTCTAGGTACTATGTTGGAATCTGACACCTGCCATCGGTCCCAGCAACCAGAGACCATGAGGGGATCCAGCACCAGAATGGCGCTCACTCATGGAAGGTCATTGAACCTTACTGTGATGTATCTTCAGGTACATCCTCTGAACTCTATTTATGCAAGATTGTCTTCTTAGTTCTTTGAGGAAACTTGAGTGGCAGCAGTTTTCTTTTATTGGATCTAGAGTCATCCTCACTGGTGAAGTTCAAATATTTCATAATCGTGTCAAATCCTGGGGACAGAATGCACACTAATTTCATGAATGAGAATCCAAGTGCAGTGGGCACTGCTGGTGGTGTGCAGACAGAACATGTACCAACCACTGAGTCCACCCTTGCTGAAACCAGGGTTGACTGACAGCAAAGAATACTGCTCTGCTCTCTTGAGAAATAAATACCCCAGCCCAACAGAAGCTCCAGGGACAAATCTGAGGATGTTATGAAGTATAAAACAGATCTTAAGTGGGCATATTTTGGGAAGCCATAATATGGAACTATCCCTAGGCTGAGGAAGAGGCTATTCCTTTAGCTATAGTAAAATCCTTGCTTAGCATCTTGTCCTACTGTGCTAATATTCTCCTGAGAAATCCACCACCACCCCACTAAAATCACCATAACAATCATTTGCTCAGAGTCTGTCTCTATGGAAGCCAATGAAGATATCAATCTCAGAAAGGTCACATGAATTTTCAAACTTTCCCATGCTAGAGAATGCCTAGGTCAGGTTTCAAACCTAAGATGGAACACCCTTAGCCTTTATGCCATTCAATCACCATAGTATAAGAACTGTGGCTTGCCCAGTGTCCCTGCACATTGACTTTTACTAGAAGCCCAAGCACGAAGCAGATGACACAGTCCACAAAAAAGAAGTTTAATGATAAGATTTCCTCAAGGCTTCTTTCATGTCCCTGTTCCTCAAGCTGTAGATAAAGGGGTTCAGCATTGGAGGGACCACAGTGTATATCACTGAGGCTGCTGCAGAATTTGTGGAAGAGTCAGTAACTGCAGAACTAATATACACACCAAAACCCGTCCATAGAACAAGGAGACCACGGAGATGTGAGACACACAGGTGGAATAGGCTTTATGCCTACCTCCTGCTGAGGACATTCTCAGAACAGAAGAGACAATTTTAATGTAAGAGTAAATAATCCCAAGAAGAGGAACACCACTCAGTATGCCAGACACTAAATAGAATAGGATGTTATTGATGAGAGTAGCAGAACAGGACAACTTGATGACCTGATCAAGTTCACAGAAGAAGTGGGGGATCTCCAGGTCTGTGCAGAAGGACAGCCTCAGTACCATCAGACTGTGCAGCAGGGCATCTACAATGTGGATGGACAAGGACAACAGGATGAGCAGGACACACAAGTGGAGGTTCATAATGATTGAGTACCTGTGCCAATGGCAGATGGCTACATAACGGTCATAAGCCATTGCTGCAAGGAGAAAGTTTTCTATTCCAGCAAAACACAGAATAAAGCAGACCTGGGTGAGGCAGCCTGAGTAACTGATGGTCTTGCTCTGTCTCTGGATGTTCACCAGCATCTTGGGGACTGTGGTAGAAAAGCAACTGATGTCAGTGAAGGACAGAGTGCAGAGGAAGAAGTACATAGGGGTGTTTAGGTGAGTGTCAGAGCGAACAGCCAGTATGATGAGCAGGTTCCCAAGCACTGTGACCAGGTACATGGACAGGAACAGTCCAAAGAGGACAGGCTACAGTTTTGGATCATGTAATAGACCCAAGAGGAGGAATTCTCTTGTGTCCATTTGGTTTTCTGATTCCATGCTGTTGAGGAGTCTGATGGAAAAAAAAAAATTCAGGAGATGCCACAGACCACAAATCCCTTATGTAGAAAGATCTCAGAGTTGTACTGTCCCCGCAGGGTGGCTCATCTTCCCTCTCCTTCTGCATCTCTCTGCCTTCCCAACTTCAGAACTTCCTGCTGTCCCCTCTCATGCACTTTCCAATTATCCATATTTTACTTGACAAAAACCTGATATTTTTTTTTTACATTGAACCAGAAAAAAAAAAGGAATAAAATAGAAAATGGTACATGGCTTTTTCTATGAGAATTCTCCAAATCCAAAATAGGCAGAGGAGGGAACGATGTTAAATCTAAATCAATGATAACAGCTTCAATCAAGTCTTCACCTCCAGGGCTTGCTTTGTAAGCAAGAAAGGATTTGGAACTGTAGCAGGAGCCTCAGTCTCCTCAATCCTAAGGTGGGGAAAACATTTTAATGTGTCTGGGAACCATCCAGAGATGAGGAACACAAAATATTTTTGAATAGTGTTTGATGGATGAGGCACTTTATATTTCTATTATGATTTGTTTCTGCCATGCCCATATCCAGTCTACCCCACAGAGGACAGTATTTTAGGGAAGGGATGGGGTGGCCAAACTGTATGGCAATGAAAGAACAAAACCTGCTCTTAAAAAAAAAACAAAAAACAAAAAAACAAAGAAACAAAAAAACAAAAAAACAAAAAAAAAACAACTCAGGTCTGTTTATAATTGCCAATTTAGCTGGGCACAGTTGCACATGCCTGTAATCCCAACTGCTTGGGAGGCTGAGGCAGGAGGATCATGAGTTCAATGGCAGACTCAGCAACTTAGCAAGGCCCTAAGCAACTTAGTGAGACCCTGACTCAAAATTTTATAAAAGGTGCCAGGGATGTGGATCAGTGATTGTGTACCCCTGACTTCAATCACCAGGACTGAAAAAAAAAGTAAATTGAAGGGTAGGATCAATATATTGAAATTTCTACTGAGAATTCTCCACATGTAGAAAAGCAAGAAGACTAACAATTTAATGAACATTAATGACCTCAAGATTTGTTTCCCATGAGTAGATAATAAAATATCTAGCAATATAAATAAATAAACCAGATCTAGATGTAGCAACAAAATAACACAAGTATCAAGAAAAATAATTTTCTTAACAAGATATCTATAGCATGATAAAATTTATTAATTTTCCAAATCACACAAATAAAACTTTTAATTTCTTACAGAATATTTCAAATATTCAATAATCACTTATAAATAAAGACCTGAGTATCAATCTCTCACCATTAAAGTATACCATGATTGCTTGTATTTTTACTGTAACAGAAATATAATATGAGACATTGATTGTTGGGATCTTCAGTCCTACTAAGATCACATGTTTTCTCTACCCCAAGGGATCCACTGTACTGAAATTCATATTGACTACTCCCCTGCAGCTTCAATGTATTGAGTGATTCTATCTGAAAGCCATGTTCTTCTTTCACATTCTTTTTCTACTTTTTTTTCTTAAAATTCACTTATACTCTTGGTACATATTAATGGGGTTGAGGAGATATTGACATACAGGTATATAGCAAGGACTGATCAAATTCAGGCACCCTTTTCCACCCTCTCTCTCCACACCTTCCAGACCTCTAGAAATCACTGCTCTACCCTCAGGCTAACAATTTTAGCTTCCACAAAGAGATAGACCACGTACTCATTTAACATTTTAAAACTTTATACTGTACATGGTATTTTTATCATCAGTCCTTTAAAAATAATGTGTTTTGTCAATTTTTAATCTTATTTCTGGTATATTTTTCTCTTGTTCAGAAGTTTTAATGTCCTTACCTGGTTCCAATGTCTTATTATATCACAAATGTATATAGGCATATATTACAGAAAAAATCCATTGCAAATCTATACACACATATGTATATGTACATTACATACATAAGCACATACATATGTACAGGGGATATAATAAACAAACACACTTACAGGCATAAAAACACTCAAATGTAAAAATGTGCAAGGTGTTCAGTATCAAATAACATTTGGAGAAAAATTAAGTAAACATTGTGTTTACGTCTGCAAATTCGAGAGTGAAGTGGAACATAAAGGCTATGTTATATTGATATATAGTATTGTGATATTTTAAGAAAATGACATTAATGGCAAAATATTATCACTGACTAATTCTAAAAGTATATGTACATGTTTATGTGTTCTAGATTTGTTCTGTTCTGCCTTTTACATTTTTCAATATTTCATAAGTTAGTGTGGAGAAATGGGTAGACTAGTTTATAGCCTTGGGACCTGCCTGTACAATATATACATTTATGCGTGTATATGATTTATGTATGTATATTTTCTCATACATGTACCCTGCTTCCTCTTAGAATATTTGTCAACAGGAGACCAGATTGGCCAAAGATTTGCTCTGCAAAGGTGTACTACAAGCTTAGAGGAGAAAAATAAGGAACAGTGAAACATAGAACTTTGTTCCTTTGCCAAATTAGTTAAAGACAATGTTAGAAAATTCTAGCAAACTGAGCAAAGGAAGGTTGCTGTTGAGTATGCAAAACATCCCTGGACTTAAGTATCAAAATAATGTATTAGCAGATGAGAGTTGCGAGGTGTTAGTGGATTAGAAAAAGAGAACATGGAGATGACAGATGATCAGGCAGAAACCTGACAGGTGACCTAGTGCTTCCCATCCTCTTCATGTCCTCACCTCACAGCTGCCCAAAATAAATGGACTAGCAGACAAAGACCTGTCACTAATGGCAAAACTTAAGCTGGGAGACTTCAGATTACCTGGTGCCAGCACTGAGGAATGACATTCATTTCCTTTCTGGATGTGAAAGAGAAAGGTAAATGGAAGTACTATTTTTAGAAAATGCAGATAAAATAACAGAATGAATCAAACAACATTGCCCTATGTAAATTTATGATTACACAAATGGTATGCCTTGACTCCATGTACAAATAGAGAAACAACATGTATCCCATTTGTTTACAATATTAAAAAAGGAGAGATAATAGTTAAAAAAAAAAAAGTAAATGCAGAAAGACAGTGTGACACTTGCATCTTATGGAGAAATGATATTCATGAGATCAGGGCCAGGTGAACAGCATACTCCCCTGGGCAAGCTGTAGAGTGTGTGTGTGTGTTTGCAGGCAGACTGTCATCTCTGTGGCCCATGGAGCTTCAATATCCAAAGCTCCTCATTAGTCAAACTCAGTCCCATGTGATTTCCAAGCAGCACAATTCCTTAAGGATCCAGGCTCAGGGGTGGAGAACTTTACTTTGGCTGACTGTCTCTCCCGGAAAGGCCAAGTGGATGTCTTCTTCCCTCCATGTTTATGCTCACATCTGCTTCAAGTACCATGCACACACAACCCATCTTGCTTCTGTTATTGGATTTTAGTTTTCTTTTTGTATTCAGGGACAACTCTGTTCTAACAACAATATCAGGAAGACTCATGCCATATTTCAGACTGTAATATACTTTCTTTATATAGCTGAATATAAACATTACCTGCATATGATACTACAATAAATGTATGCTAGACCACACACACCCTGAGGCTAATTCTATGGATGCCTCATGGAACATTGATTCCACTCTTGCATTTTATATTCAACAGTTAAAATTATATTTGGGGTCATCGAGTGGAAAATGTGGGGAGACAGGCCTATAATCCAGCTATCAGGAAGCTGAAGCAAGAGGATTGTGAGTTCAAGACAGTCTCTATATCTTAGGGAGATGATAAAAGAAAACACAATAGACAATACCTTGCAAGAAGAAGTACAAATTCATTCTATAGAAAAAAAGAAATAAAAGGACAAATCTAGCTGTCTAAAAAGACAGTTCACTGATCTCATTTTAGTTACAGTTTTTAGCACTCTTAAATGAATGAGATTTATATGTCTTGAGACACTTTTAACCAAAAAAAAAAAATAACAAAATTAATGCAGTGTGAAAATACAGTATAAAAATACAGAAACAGACATGCTAGTTACAGTAAGGAATTTAATTATGATATTCATTTTTTAAATTTAATTGTATTCTATTTGTTCTAATTAGTTGTACAGACAGTAAAATGCACTTATATATTTTGCTGTATCACACATAGAGTGTAATCTCTCATTTTTCTGATTAAACATGTTGATGTTCATTTTTTAATGATCCACAATTATGTTTCAGATAAACATAGATTGCTGAATTGAATGAAATGCATAAATCTGTAGCAAAACATTTTACTTATTGAAAATTTCCAAATAATGAACAATATTAAAGTTGGTTCGACATCCGTATCATATTCCTGGGTTCTTCAACACTGTTACATGAGGAAAAACAAAAGCAAAGCAAATGAAAAGCTGAAATTAGAATCACTAATGTTATAAAAAATGGGAAACAAACAAATTAAATCTAGCAGCCATCTGCAAGAGGACAGCAATGATACGGATGTAAGAATAAATAGAGAAATAAAGAAGTACCTGCAGGTCCATCACAGTAGGGTTCATTGGCCTTCCTGGAATGAATGCCACTCTGGTGCTGGATCCCCTAGTGATCACTGGGGCCCTGGACTGATGGCAGGTGTCATATTCCTACATGGTATCCAGCGACAGAAAGATGAGTATATTTTCCTTGGATGTTGTTTCAAAAGATAAAGATCTTGCCAATTTGTCATTCAGAAAGCATCCTTTCACGTATCATAGTCCAGATAAATCCATAGTCGTGCCCTTGGAAAGGTGAATGGGATACCATGAGGAGATTAGAGGCAAGCATCCAGATGGTTCACAAACTTGACTGTGCATAAGAAGCACAGAGAGCTCATGGGAACACAGGTCCCTTGGTCCAGTCCTCAGAGATGGTGCTTCATCTGTGTGGGGTGTATGCAGGAATGTGCCTGTGGAACAATACCATGGGGGATGGGAATGTGGATAGTTTGAAGATTGCCTCTTGAGGAGTGGGGACAGGGTATAGAATTATGGGAAGAAGTTTGGCACACTTCCTGGCAAACAGAAAATATCAATAAATTTAGTATCATCATATTCCATACTTAGCCCCTCCTTTTATTTTATTAGAAATAAAGAAAACCTTGGAATACGATGAATTCTTACATGGAGACTTAAAACTCTAGTTATCCAACTTGACTGCTTGAAAAATTACTTCTTTTTCATCTTTCAGAAAATACATGAAACTCATTTCTGGAGGGAAATACTGGCATTAACTGTAAAATTTGATCCTTGAGATAAATGAACCCCTAAATCTCAAGACACTGTAATTTGAGAGAGAAAGAGAGAGAGAGCAAGTGAGCAAGCATTAGGGAGGAGATGAGACTTTTCCAAAAATTGAAAAACTATTGGAACATGTATGTAAGTGTATTATTTAAAGACTGAAATTGTGTTTATTTTTGTCTTGTACTTATCGTATCTGACCTGGGCATCCTTATTATGGTGGCCTTATTCAATAAATTAGGATATTCCTTACCAGTCTTCGCTGAATTTTTCCCTTTCCTCTTGAAAATGACTCTTAAAGAGTGATTGGAAGAATTTCTGTATGAAAATGTTTAGTTGCATTTTTTATGGGATAGTTCTATAATTAATGATTTATTTTATTTATTTATTTTTATGAGAAAGAAATGTGCTCAGTTGTGTATAAACAGCTTGGAACAACTCTCATGCAGAGAACCCAGTCACCATTGTCTAGGTTTGAATGTACCTGTGGAAAATCTCTCTCTCTCTCTCTCTCTCTCTCTCTCTCTCTCTCTCTCTCTCTCTCTCTCTCAATATTCAATGCTCCCATTCAGTTCTCTATTTTTTCTTCATTCATGCCAATATTCCTCAGAAGGGATCTCCACCCACAACCCTCAGTTCTTCTCCCACAATTTCCTGAGGTCAGTCTAATGGGGTTTGGGCCTGAATCCCATCTGTATACTTCAACCTTGACCTTGCCAATAACCAGTCAGGTCTCTGCTCCTGGCTTCTGTTAACTTCACTCCATGGCTTATTGGAGGGAGAATTTACAAATCCATCCACTAAGCAAGTTTTAACTCAACTAAGTTTTAAGCAAGTTTTATTTGCTCCTGGGACAATTTCCCAAAACTTTCATGAGTTGCATGTCCACAGCCATGGTCTAGACAGTGCTCAGATCTTGAGTCCATACACATTGCTCAAATACAGAAGCCTCACTTTTGCCTGTGGACTACTCTCCTCTTTGGGCACTGACTCATTACCTGGAAAGAAGAATCAATTTCTTGATTGAGGCCCCTTGCCTTTTGCCCATTCCACAAGATGTCTGATTTATTTTGTTCTAAGTGGGATGTGGAAGATTTGGTCTCATTTTGTAACCCTTCTGATGTCTTCTTATAACTTATCTATTATTCAGGTGTTTAGAAGATTAATGGGTAGGAGATGGGGAAGAGAGAAATGACAATGCATCTTTTTTAGAAGTTCTTTAAAATGATATATTTTGAATATTATAGATTAAGAGTTTAATAGAAAGAGTTAGCAAATGGTAAAAAGAGTTAATAAAACAAATTATTCAAGTCCTTAATTACCAATGTTTTGAGTTGATTACTACCATGGAACAACTTCTCCAGCTATTAAATGATGCCAAGATCTAAGCAAACATTCTCAAAATGGCATATCTGATACTACTAAAACTTTTGTTGATACTGTGCATTAATTATCTCCTCAATTAAAAATGTAGAACTATAGTTCTATTCCACAGTATCCTGAAATGATGAAAAATGCCCACTGGAAATATTGTGACAGAATTGGAAGACAGTTTACAAAGTGAGATTTTGAAATTATAGTCAATTTTAATATAATGAGAAGGTGTCAATGAAAAAAGGTAGGAATCTTTCTTATTTCAGCATTAGGGATTGAACCCACAGGTGCTTTACCACTGAGCCAAAGACTCAGCACTTTTAATTTTTTATTATGAAACAGCATCTCCCTAAGTTGTTTAGGTCCTTGCTAAGTTCCTGAGGTTGGCTTTGTAATTGTGATCCTTCTGCCTCAGCTTTCTGAGCCACTGGAATTACTGGCATGTGCCAACAAGCTCAGCAATAAGAATCATATATGTAAAATATTGAGAATAAAAATAATAATCTACAAAAAATGTAAAATAAGAATATATACACATAGTTTCTCACCAAAAGTACAAAGTTCAGGCAAATCACATATTTAGTGCTTGGATCCATGGCATGGGTGTCTTTGCCATGCCAGGGTCCCTTGGTCTGTGTTAGACCAGAACACCCAGCAGTGTTAAAGCAGTTGGCTGCTTTAACAAGTAGACCTTGGAATGGGTTTACACAAGCACCTCTGACAAGACATCTGTCTGAGTAGATTTTCATATTTTATTTCTATGTTCTGAAGTGTTGTACTTCATTCTCATTAATTTTCATCCCTTTGTAATACATAATAATTCTTTATTTTAAATGCTTCTTGATCAAATATCAATGTGGTTTGTCTCCCAAATGAACTCTAAACTTCTACAGTTGTTGAAATATTATATGATGAAAATATTCACTGAACTCATATACATATATATGGAAATGATAATCACCAAATCAAAGAGTATGGAAAACAAACAAACATAAAGCTTATGATGAAACAATCCTTAGTATACTTATATAGAGAGATCTTTAAATCTTTCCAATTTTATAGTATCATAGCTCATTTGATGCTTGGGTTATAAATACCTACATGTATGCAAGTTTTATTTTCACACCTGAAATTCATTTAGGCTTCCTGTATGATGAAGTGGATTGAGATAGGTGAATTGGAAAATGAGTATTTACCAGGGAAATTCAATGTGATTGTGGGCAAGGCTCATGTAATTGAGCTGAGCAGAAGTATTTGAGAGGACTGGGTGATGTACACCTGGACTCATGGGTCAGGAGATCACCACCCTGATTTCCTCTCTTCTACAGATTTGGTCTTTAAGGACATGCACTCCTGGGATCAGAATGACAGTAACAGTTCTGGTATAATGAGGAGCTGTGGATACTGAGTCCTGAGGGACACAGAGGCTGCAGGTGTCAACTAGTGAAAGTCTCACTCAGAAGCAGCAGCTGTGCCTTCTCCCAGAGATGGTCCTTCTTGATCCAGAGCCCACTGACTCTGAGGCTCCTGAGAACACTTTTCTGTTCCAGAGAATGCATTTCTCTATTCAACTATCAGGTGAGATGCTGCATCATTTCAGTGAAGCCAGCCAGACCACCCAAAGCCCTTTAGTTCATGATTTGGACAGGACGGCAGGTGTTTTGTTCTGATTAACTTCCTAGGGAATTGGTGAGGCACCTGGGGCAGAGGATGAGGAGAAGCAGGTTCTTGAGGCTTCTCCTGACTTCCCCTTCTTGACACATTCTCTTCACACATTACCCAACATCCAAGCAGCTCCCATTCTGCTGGGCACCTGCTCTCTCTGGACAGCTGCAGGTCCATTCCCTCCTAAAGAGAAGTGTGATGGCTCCTTAGAACTATTCTGCTAATTACGTACTACTAACTCTTTTGGTGATGAAGGAGTTTTGGTGACTTTCTTAGTTCTCTAGAACTTCTCAAGGAAATTGGCTCAGACTAGGAAGGTTGATGACAGAAATTCCTTCCCCCTGTTTCTGGAGGCTGGAGTTGGACTGATGGGTGCATCCAGTGTGTTTCATCCACCTGAGGACTCTCTCCTTACCTGGCAGATACCCTTGTCTCCCAGGGTATTTATGTGGTCCTCCCTCTGTGGGCATCTATACCCTAATCAACTCTTATCCTGGGACACCAGTCATGTTGGACTAGGTCTCACTCTCATTATCACGTGCTAAACAAATTCAAGGAACCATCTACATAGAGTCATGTACTGTCATTTTGAAATCCAATATTTTCCTGAATGAATTCTGAGGCTCCAGGGTAGCCCATGGCATCCATTCCTCTCTCAGTCCCCTGAACACTTCCTGATTCATCAATCCACAGTGAGACCTGTCCTGTCTGAGCATCAGGAGCTCTGAGGTCTCTGGGAAAAAAGGTGGAGGTGCCAGCAGCCTCCTCATGTTTCTCTTCCTTAGCTGCTAACTAGTTCAAAAAGGAGCTGCAGAAATTGAGTAGATAAGGACAGCAGCACATAACCACCTACTCCTCTCTGGAGGACCATGAAATATTGATACCTTCTGGTCTCAGGTCTTTTTAAATGAAGTAGTAGATGGAGAAGCACATAGAGTGCAGCCCCACGGTTTCCCTTCCATTCCTCTCCTTCCCTCCCCAGTTTCTGCACCTTGATGGTTACAGCCCCACCCTCATCTCTGGTATGTGTGGTCACATGTGAAAGTCAGTAACCTTGCTATGCATTAGTTATGGAATGTAGAACTAGATGTTTACTACTGGGGAATGAGAATGAATGAGACTGAACCGATGATGTTCTTTGTGTGTACAAATTTGCCAAATGACTCCCACTGTTGTATATAATTAGAGTTAACAAGTAAAATGAAACAAAGATAAAACAAATGTATTAAAGAATAGTAAATCCCTCAGAAATATAATCCATGTGAGTTTAACTGGTTAATGAAACCTGAACTGGACAATTTCAGCCATTATATGAATCTCACCTTGAGCCCAGTGTAAGTGACACAGAGAAGCTCAGATGTTTTCTCATTGTTACGTCAACTGTGATTACACACTCTTTGTCTGTTCTCTCACCTTTTCATGTTTCTAGGCTACACATTTATTTTCTCAGATAAATGCTGAAATGAAATGCTGTCCATATAAACAGCAATATTTTTTCAAACCAGAAAAGAAAATGAGAAACCAATTGTCTTCTAATGATATAGTAGAATACTTTGGTAGTCATGTATTCATAATTGTTCTGATCCATTTGCTTAACTTATGTATTTTTTAATTCCTTTTTCATTATTACATATGCTCTATATCCATGTCAAATAAATATTGGTGTGATTGATGTTTAATTTCTTCCTTCATTTTCCATGTAACAAAATTTCCCATACTTATTTTCAGTCATTTCTGAAAGTTGCATTCGTTAAGCTAGATATGTCCTCTCTCCTCAATCAAACACTCCAACATATCACTCCTTCTGAGGGGTGCAAAGTGTATTTTTCCTTATGTGAATCAGATACACATGTGAGTGCACACACACCCACACACAGAGCACAGGAAAGGTCAGTAGGTGAGACTCTCCTGGTCAGCACTATGCTTGCTAGTTTTTCTTTATTCTGTTCTCATTTCAATAAAGAGTTAGAGATACTGAAAAAAAAAAAACAACAGAAATCCTTGAAATGAAGGAAACAATAAACCAAGTTAAAAACTCCATGGAAAGCATAACCAATAGGATAGAACGCCTGGAAGACAGAACCTCAGACTTTGAAGACAAAATATTTAATCTTGAAAAAAAAGTTGAAAAAACAGAGAAGATGGTAAGTAATCGTGAACAGAATCTACAAGAATTATGGGATATCATGAAAAGGCTAAATTTAAGAATTATTGGGATTGAGGAAGGCTTAGAGAAACATACCAAAAGAATGAACAATCTATTCAATGAAATAATATCAGAAAATTTCCTAAATCTGAAGAATGAAATGGAAAACCAGGTACAAGAGGCTTATAGGACTCCAAATATACAAAATTACAGCAGACCCACACCAAGGCACATTATTATGAAAATACCTAACATAAAACTTAAAGACAGGATTTTAAAGACTGCAAGAGAAAAAATGAAATTACATTCAGGGGGAACCATATGGATATCAGCAGATTTTTCACCCCAGTCTCTAAAAGTTAGAAGGGCCTGGAACAACATTTTTCAAGCTCTGAAAGAAAACGGGTGCCAACCAAGAATCTTATACCCAGCAAAACTTACCTTCAGATTTGACGACGAAATAAAATCCTTTCATGATAAAAAAAAAAGCTAAAAGAATTTACAAAAAGAAAGCCAACATAACAGAACATTCTCAGCAAAATATTACATGAGGAAGAGATGAATAACAATGAGGCAAATCAGCAATTGGAGGAACTAGCCTAAAGGAATAGCCAGATAAAGGAGAAACCAAATCATGTCAAAAAACAAAAATGAGTCAAATGACTGGGAACACAAATCATATCACAATAATAACCCTCAATGTTAATGGCCTGAATTCATCAATCAAAAGACATAGACTGGCAGATTGGATTAAAAAGAAAAATCCAACAATATTCTCACTGCAAGAGACTCATCTCATAGAAAGAGATACCCATAGACTAAAGGTGAAAGGATGGGGAAAAACATACCATGCACACGGACTCAGCAAAAAAGCTAGAGTACCCATCCTCATTTCAGATAATGTGAACTTCAAGCCAAAACTAGCCAGAAGGGATAAAGAAGGACATTACATACTGCTTAAGGGAAGCATAAATCAGCAAGACATAACAATCATAAATATCTATGCCCCAAACATTGGCTCATCCGTGTACATCAAACAAATCGTTCTCCATTCCAGAAATCAAATAGACCACACCACAATTATTATACTAGGCGATTTTAACACACCTCTCTCACCACTGGATAGATCTTCCAAACAAATAATTGAGTAAAGAAACCATAGATCTCAGTAACACAATCAACAATTTAGACTTAATGGACATATATAGAATACACCATCCAACGAAGAACGAATACACTTTCTTCTCAGCAGTACATGGATCCTTCTCTAAAATAGACCATATTTTATGCCACAAAGCTACTGTGAGCAAATACAACAAGATAGAGATACTACCTTGTATTCTATCACATCATAATGGACTGGAATTAGAAAAAAAAATGACAGAGTAAAAAACAGAAACTTCTCCGATACCTGGAGATTAAATAATACACTATTATATGATGAATGGATAACAGAAGACATCAGGAGGGAAATAAAAAATTCTTAGAAGTGAACGAGAACAAAGACACATCATATCAAAATCTCTGGGACACTATAAATGCACTACTTAGAGGAAGATTTATTTCATGGAGCACATTCAACAAAAGAAGTAAAAATCAACAAATAAATGACTTAACACTACAGCTCAAAGCCATAGAAAAAGAAGAGCAGACCAACAAAAAAAGTAGAAGAAGACAGGAAATAGTTAAAATCAGAGCTGAAATCAACGAAAATGAAACAAAGGAAACAATTGGAAGAATTAACAAAATAAATAGTTGGTTCATTGAAGAAATAAACAAAATTGATAAACCCTTAGCCACACTAACAAAGAGAAAGAGGGAGAACATTCAAATTACTACAATTTGGAATGAACAAGGAAATATCATAACAGACACGAGTGAAATAAAAAACATAATTAGAAGCTATTTTGAAAATCTATACTCAAAAAAAACAGAAAACCTCGAAACATCAATAAGTTTCTAGAGACATATGAATTACCTAAACTGAACAACACAACATACACAACATAAATAAATCAATTTCAAACAATGAAATAGAAGAATTCATTAAAGGCCTACCAACAAAGAAAAGTCCAGGACCAGATGGGTTCTCAGCCAAGTTCTAAAAAAAACTTTAAAGAACTCTTTCCAATACTCCTCAAACGATTCCATAAAATAGAAGAAGAGGGAAACCTCCCAAACTCATTCTATGAAGCCAATATCACCCTGATACCTAAACCAGACAGAGACACTTTGAGGAAAGAAAATTTCAGACCAATATCCTTACTGAACATCGACGCAAAAATTCTCAACAAAATTTTAGCAAATTGCATACAAAAATATATTAAAAAGATAGTGAACCATCATCAAGTGGGTTTTATCCCAGGGATGCAAGGTAGGTTCAACATCAGGAAATCAATAAATGTCATTAACCATATCAACAGACTTAAAGTTAAGAATCACATGATTATTTCAATAGATGCAGAGAAAGCATTTGATAAAATTCAGCATCCCTTCATGCTCAAAACACTAGAAAAAATAGGGATTGTTGGAACATTCCTTAATATTTTAAAGGCCGTCTACGCTTAGCCCATGGCCAATATCATTCTAAGTGGTGAAAAACTGAAAGCATCCTCCTAAAATCTGGAACAAGGCAGAGATGCCCTCTTTCATCACTTCTATTCAACATAGTCCTTGAGACTCTAGCCACATCATGTTGTTAGTTCTCAAACATGAGCTCTAATTCTAACATCATTAGAGAGTCAAGAGATTTATTGTTCATTACAAAGATTCTGACATCATTACCCTATGTACATGTATGATTACATGAATGGTATGAATCTACATCATAAAAAAACATAGAAAAAAATTATGTACCCCATTTGTGTACTATGAATCAAAATGCACTCTGTAAAAAATTTTTAAAATCATATTATAATATTAAAAATTATAAAGAAATTTTAAAAAGATTCTGGAAGAAGGAATGTATAGATATGGGATTAAGTCTTTATTTTGTCCTAAATGAGAGGACCTCTTCCAAGAACTGATTTTCTTTATACACACTAGTTGGTTGCAGAAGATGTCAGTGTGGTGTCTAGACGTGATGTCAGAGACAGAAAGTCGAATGTCCTTCCATTGTCCACTGATAATAGACCTATCTATGGAGTCACAAGTAATATCACTGTCATGATTTGAATGCTGTCCCTCAAAATATTAATTCCATTGCCTAATCTTCCTCATTTATGGAATACATGATAAGAGGTATTAACTTTGGATATTCAGTGCCCTTTAAATACTCATGTGTTCACCTTTTGTCCCTAGAACAACATTGTTCAGAAGTGGGACTTTTAGAAAGTAGCTCGGTTCTGAGTGACCTGACTTCATTAGTGGATTTATCTGATCATAGCTGACTAAATTCCTGGGAAGTGCTGGAAACTGTAGGCAGAATGGGCAGGTATGAAGAAAGTAAGACACTGGAGAGCATGCCCTTGGGAAATATATCTTATCCCCATCCTCTTCCTTTCTCCCTCTATTCCTTTTTCTCTGATTCTAGCTTCCAAACTGAGAAGCTTCCCTCCAACATACCCTTCCACCATCATGTACTGCCTTACCTCAGGCCCAAAGGAACAGAGATAGTCTACACCTAAAAGGATAAGTCAAAATACATCTTTCCTCCTCAAAATTATTCTTGTCAGGTATTTCGATCACAATGATGACAAGATGGCCAACAAAGAAAATTGTACCAAGAAGTGAGGTTATTACTGTGACTATACCTGACAATGTGGTTCATAAGAGACTTTGATACTAGTGTGCAGAAGGAGTTTGGAAACAACGTAGAATGTGGTAAGCAGATCTTAATGGGCAACTCTTGGGAAACTTGAAAGACTAGAATGTAAATAGCAATGAAAAAAAAATAAAGATTGTGCTTCTGTGTTTTAAGATTGGAATGTGGACTTTGTTGTGAAATTTGGACCAGAGACCACATATGTTGCATTCTGGCAAAGAATTTGTCATATTCCGTTCATGTCCTGAGATTTTGTGTGAAGTTGTATTTAGAGTCAATGGAATAACTAATCTGGTAGAAGAAATTTCAAGGCACCACTGCATTTAACCATCAAGATGTGTATTGCTGGTACTTCTAAATTAGGTTGACAGTGAGCAACAAGAGAAAGAAGAGCAGAAATATTTGAGCAAAATTTTCAGTCTGGCCAGAAAAGTTTGTGCAATATTGGAATCAAGGAAAGTGTGATTTCTGAAGGGAGTAGTGCCACTGAGGAGAAGCTAAGTACTTTGCTCTGGGACAATTGGAAGGATGACTTCAAGTCATCTTAGGAATTGACCGAATCCCACCCAACTTAGGTTCAAGGATGTAAAAGTGTAAGCTCATTTGAATGACTTTGCTTTGAAAAATGACCATAGAGATTCTCTACTGGCATATGGATCATAATTTACCATGCTTAGCTGTCCAGGCACTAAGAGTTTTCTTTGGCTATGTTTTCCTGAAACCATGAGGCAAAATAAATCATTTCTCCTTTAAGTTGTTCTGGTCAATTATTTGGTCACAGTGATGAGAAAAATCTGACTAACCCAGAGGATGAATGTTATCCATTTTGAAATATGATTGTTAAAGTGAATTATCATATTTTGGATTATTTCACAGGACTAAATGCAATTTCACATTTTGTATATGATAGAGACAAAATTGGATTAATACTGGTAGTTTTGATTGTATTATACATTTTTATCTAAAATTTATTTGGTAGAATTCTAAGCCATTATTATCACTCCTTTATATATATCTGCATATTTTATTACATCAGTTACCTTCATTTTGACCTCAATAATATTTCAAGTTCATAAGTGATTTCTGAGTCGTTGTCATTATTTTCATCTTAGTACTTATAAGAGTCTGTGTTTTGGGGTTTAGCAACCAGTCACTTATTGTCTGTTATCTCTATCTTTATGGTCCCTATGAAAATGGGCAATCTTTCTCATATTGGTGTCATTTGGATAACTATTCTTTTACCACTGCGCATTAAACAGACTAAATATTCTTCATTGTCTCTTCATAGAATTGAAATTGAAATAACTGAAAAGAAATCATTGACTTAAAGAGTATACTTTCCTCATAAAGTTTGAGAGACAAGGCATTTGTCATATTCAAGTTCATTTCCTCCACCTTGGATTGTGAAAATCTTGCATAAAGATGACATCACTCTCACCAAGTAGGAGTTCTCTGCTGAGCCATTTGTATTGAATAATTATTTTAATTCCCTCAAATCTAGCAACAGTTGGCATATACATGCATCTCTGTAAATGTCTCTTTCCCTCTTTGCAATCTTCCATGTCTTCTTAGTCCTGCACATGACAAGCAGCCTGGTCATTGGTGTTTAGATACTGTGTTGTTGTCCTAGGATTCAGTTTAGTACATATGTTTTAATCAGATTTTTTGCTGCTGTGAAAAAAAGACTCAACAAGAACAATTTTAAGGAGGAAAAGTTATATTTGGGGGCTTTTGTTTTCAGAGGTCTCAGTGCATAGATGGTTGACTCTGATGCTCTGGGACCTGGCTAAATAAAAAGTCATGGCACAGGAACATGATAGATGAAGTAGCTTAGGACAACACACCAGGGAGTAGAGAGACATACCTCCCTCACCACAGAGAAAATATATAACCCTAAGTCATGCCCCTAATGACCCGCCTCCTCCTGTCACACCCTATCTGACAATAGTTTGTATATGGAATCATCCTAAATGCCCATCAACACAGAAATGGATGAAGAAAATGAGGTATATATACAAAGAGCAATACCATCCATCAAAAGCATGAAATCCTGTCATTGGCAACAACACAGGTAAACTCAAGTGATACTGATTTAAATAAGTCAAGCATAGAAAGATGAATTGATCGGTGCCAAATGGATATGAGAATCAAAACAGCACTGTGTTAACTCAGAAATTTGTACAAATATAGGGGATCTGAAAATAAGTGATCAAATTTCTAAAAAGGACTTCTCTATGTGCACTTGAGAACCAAACTCCTCCAAAGGCACTTAGTCCTCATTACCTAGAAAGAACAAAATACTTTCTTGCTTATAGAAACAGATTCCCTGAACCTACTTCAGGCCAATCATTATGTCATGTCAGTATTTTCTTTTGGTAATCAGGATAAATTTACTTCATACTTTTATGTGAGTGTTCCTGTGGTTGATGGAACCATTTTTTTTAAATAATCACATTGATATATTTCTATATATTACCTATTATTTATCCTTTTTGAAGCAAATACAGTTAAGATGTTAAACCCCACCATAATACCATCTTGGTTAAAATCTAAACTACTCAACAGTGCTGAGTCAATGGACAAATTGTCATAGTAATATCCTTCTTTTGTACTAAGAATTTAAGCCAGGGCTGCTTTACTACTGATCAGACATTACTACCTCATGTACATGTATGACTGCATTACTGATGTGATCCTGCAATATGTATAATCAGAAAAAAATGAGAGATTACACTCCATTTATGTATGGTCTATGAAGATGTATAAATCCATTCTACTGTCATGTACAAATAATTTGAACAAATATAATTTAAAGACTAAAATCTAATTAAGATGAAGGACCATAATTTCAAACCACAGAGCTCTTGGTAAAGAAGCTATGGAAACCCCGTGACAATATTGAAAAAGGTATGCATGAAGTTCTAACCAGGGAGTCACGCGATCCCGTGTATATTTTTTTTTTTTTTGCCATCATCATCGACCACACAACAGAATGAAAACTTCTGTGCAAATAGAAAAAGTAAAAATTAAGGTTCAATAAACATCAATGATACAATGGGAAAAACACCAATGGATATTTGTATTGTTACATAAGCTTGGTTGATAATTAAATAAATTGCAAAATTATAGCCACATATTTAGAATGTATTTTGCTACTCTACATCAAAATAAATGTACTTGATATGAGTGATTGTATGGATGCATTTACAACTTAAAATCAATACTGAAATTTATTAGATGAATTTTATTTGCCAGGTCCATGAAATGGAGATGAGAGGAACAAAAGAGACAGTTGAAGGTGCAGATTTGACTTCAGGGGTCAGGAATCCATCCCTCCTGAGCCTTCACTGCTACAGAGTTGGTCTTCAAGGATATGCACTCCTGTGCTCCTGAGGTCACCATGAGAGTAAAGTATCTGATCTAATGAGGAGCTTTGGAATTTGAGCCCTCAGGGAAATGGAGGTGATAGGAGTCACCCTGTGACTTCCTCACTCAGCCAGCCCCAGACAGGAAGAAGCACCTGAGCCTCCTCCCAGAGATGACTCTTCCTGAGCAGGACCTTGTTCACTCACTTTGTGTCTCTGCACTTTCTGAGACAGATCGTCCATCTCCAATGATCCTGATGATGAGTATCATTTCCCTGGAATCCAACCATGAACTCGAGTCCCTTAAGTAATGCTTGGGAAACCAGGCTGAGTGTGTCACCAGAGTTTCATCCAGGGAAGCAGCGAGGAGGGTAAGAAACAGGATGAGGATCAGTCCATCACACCCTCCTGGCCCCTGTCTCATCCTCTGCAATCATATATTTGCTCTGGTGCTCCCCAGATCTCAGGCTGTTGGTCTCATACTGTACAAGGAAAGGGTCAATTTCTTTATGAGCGGAAATCAGCCCTTTCTCAAACATGATGATTGCTACAAAGCACACTTGAACTCTGTAGAGAGGTTGGGGAGGGGGTGTTTGTAAGTGCATTATTTGCAAGGGCTGTCATAACCAGGCAGCAAAATCTTAGTTGTTTAGCAATCAGATTTTAAATTCTCACAGTTCTGGAGGTAATAAGTATAAAGATCAAGGGGTCCAAAGGTTTGTATTCTGTTTCCAAATGATGGTGTTACTGATGGACATACACACTATTATAATTACACCCCATCTTGTGCTTTAGATTCTTCACCGACATGAAAGCTAGAAACCAAACAGCCATTTCAGAATTCCTCCTCCTGGGACTGACAGAGGACCCAGCACTGCAGCCCCTCATCTTCAGCCTCTTCCTGTCCATGTACCTGGTCACCATCATGGGGAACCTGCTCATCATCCTGGCCATCAGCTCTGACTCCCACCTCCACACCCCCATGTACTTCTTCCTATGCATCCTGTCTGCTAATGACATCTGCTTAAGCACAAGCACAGTCCCCAAGATGCTGGTGAATATCCTAAGACAGGATCAGAGCATCACCTACACTGGATGCCTCTGCCAGGTCTGTTTTTTTCATAATTTTTGTTGGATTGGAAAATTGTCTCATTACAGTGATGTCCTATGACCGCTATGTGGCCATTTGTCACCCCCTTAAATACACAGTCATCATGAACCCTCATCTCTGTGTATTCTTTGTTCTACTCTCCCTGGTAATTAGTATTGTGCATGCCCTTCTCCACACTCTGATGGTGCTGAGGCTGTCCTTCTGCACAGACCTGGAGATCCCCCACTTCTTCTGTGAACTTGCTCAGGTCCTGAAGCTGGCCTGTTCTGATACCCTCATCAATAACCTGCTGGTGTATTTGGTGGCTGTTCTATTTGCTGGTGTCCCTCTCTCTGGAATCATTTTCTCTTATGTTCACATTGTTTACTCTGTCTTGAGAATGCCCTCATCAGGAGGAAAGCATAAAGCTTTTTCCACCTGTGGGTCTCACCTGTCTGTCGTTTCCTTGTTCTATGGGACAGGTTTGGGGGTATACATTAGTTCTGCAGTGACTGACTCCTCCAGGAAGTCTGCAGTGGCCTCAGTGATGTATTCTGTGGTCCCTCAGATGCTGAACCCCTTTATCTACAGCCTGAGGAACAGGGACATGAAGGTCTCTGTAAGGATGCTCATGGGTAGGACACCTTCTGTTCTGTGATATTTACTTTGGACTTGTGTTTCTAGAGGAAAGCAGAGTGACAGGGTTCCTGGTTAGCCAGAATGCCTGCACATTCTGTCACTGCATTCTGCTAAGTTGATGAGATATGTAATAACCATGTGCCTTTTAACTCCCCTGTAAATTCCCAATCCTTATGGCAAACTCGGAGTGGTTTGACAGTCTTTGCTTGTCCAGAGTAAGAGTCTACTGCAGAGATCCTATTGTTAGCACACTCTTAAAGAAAGGTCATTTGGAGAAGGTAGACATGGCAGGGATAGTATCACAACAAAGCAGAGGGAAGGAGAAGAGGGTGAGGTTGATCAACAGGTGCTAAATTACAGTTTGATGTGATGAACCACTTCTGGTGTTTTATGGCACAATAGGGTGAACATAATTTGCAATGATGTTTTATAGGCCTTAAAAATAGTTATAAAGGAGAAATTTGAATGATCTCACCATGAGCCATCAAAGTTTAAGTTGATGTATGTGCTAATGCTAAGTACCCAAGTAGCTCTAAAACCAGTGTATCTGAGAACCCAAACATCCCACTCTATCTGATATGTGTGTACAAATATTATGTCAATAAACAATAAATAAATTTTTAAAAATTGCCAATAAAATGAAGCTCTTCATCTTTCCTTGGCAATTTCCTCCTAAGACATGTCCTCCTTTCCTGCAAAGAGCAAGTACTTTCTTGTTGATGAAAATAAATCTAGAGAGTCCTTCAATTAGCAGTCAGGGTTCCAGGGAGTTCCCCTCACAAGGGGGCAATGGAACCTCAGATTTCCCTGAGTAGGTTCTTGACTTTAACCACTGCAAAGAATTCCAAGATGTATCAAAAGCAAGACACAAGGAGTTTCATGTGATGACAGCAAATGTACACCCCAGAGGCAGGATGCAGATGCCCCTTTTCTCTGAGAAGAGAAGATGGTGAAGTGCATAGGATGAGCTCTGATCATATATATGATGATCCTGGGAATAGATGTGCAAGTTCCTAAGCAAGCTCCTTTAAAATGAAATCTCACATCAACTGTTTGATATTGGGGATTCAAAATGCTCCTTTCTGGTTAAGCAGTCTAGCCACAAAGGTTTCTTTTGTTGGGGGTCATTTAAATTGATTATAGTTTGTTCTAGTAAGTGTGGTACAGCATATGCTGGAGGTTTTGTTCACCTAAGTAAAGGGATCAGCATGGTTGATCTTGCTCATAGATCTGGGTCTCCATTTACTAGAGTCTCTTCTCCCCAGAGAGCCCACTTATCTCACTTTGATTTCAGCCCACTCACCATGTTGTTTGTCTGTGTTACTATTTCCTTTGCAGTTCATGGAAATTTGGACCTTGTTTTGCAATCCCATTGCTGACTCCCATTTTATCAACTATTCCATTCTTAAAGTTTCAATGAGGTTTAGATGGCCATGAAAGTCATCACAGTGCCATCTGGCTTTAAATTCTAGATGATCTACTTTGAAAAGTATAAATTCATGTAATATGAGTTAATATTGTATAAGATATAGTGATTAACATGTAAAATATTGAAGTTCTTAAATGTAAATTTATATAAGATTTAAAATTCTACAATGAACATCAACATGGACCAACATTTCCATCTACTAAATGAAGCTTGAAATCTGCCCAAGTGTGTAGAATGCAGGGACATATCAACATACCACCAATAAATATATAAATAAAAACAAAAACTAGAGAGAGAATGAAATTTACAAATATTCAACAAAGATTCAATGACTTTTAAGAAGAGAACTTTTTAGTATTTGCTTTGAAATATACAGGGAAAAGGCATAAGAGTCAGCAAACCTCTCTTAATGAGTAAGGAGAAAAACTCTGAGTGTCTGTGCTTTTACAGTCATTCTCTCTGGGTGTTTATCCCCCAAAGTTCTGTGCACTTACGGTGTGATGGGAGTCCTCCTGTGGTATTAGGGGTGGAGGACCTTTTGAAGGAGACTACTGTGGAAGGTGGGTGGGTCCCTGGGGGTTTGCCTCAAAAGGGACAATAGAAACACATTCCACAATCTCTCTCTCTCTCTCTCTCTCTCTCTCTCTCTCTCTCTCTCTCTCTCTGTCTCTCTCTCTCTCTCTCTCTCTCTCCTGTCCTCTGTTATTCAGTCTCTCAATTCTGTGAACACAATACCTGACATGAAAAACTTAAAAAAAGTTTATTCTGGCTGGTGGTTTCAGAGGACTGAGTCCATGGTTGGGAAGCTACAAGGAGAAATGTCATGCCTGAAGAATTTACAGAGGAAAGCTGCTCAGCACGTGGCAGGCGGGGAGCAGACCCAAAGTGAGGAAGGTCTGTGGAGAGGGTCAAGATTCCCAGCCAAGCCTCCAATAGACTGCTTCCTCCAACTGGGTCTCACCTCCCAGGAGTCCTCAGCTATAATTCATCCACCCTTTGGAATAATGCACAGATGAGGTCAGAGCCCTCATGATCCATCATTGCTTAAAAGTCCCACCTCTATACATGGCAGTCTTGGGGACTGTGCATTCAATGCCTGAGTTTTTTGCATGCAAAATATCTAAAGAAATGAGGTTCTATAAAACACCATGATCCTGTATGCTCCCTTTTTCTTCCCCAAAACCTAGACAAGATAAAGAAACAAGGAGAGCAATACCATCCTTGAATGTACACTCACATATTGTCTTGAAGGACTCTGGATTTCTCTTATGCCCACTGGGAACAAGAGTAAGTGACTGGTATCTGGAGAAGCTGCTTCCTTGCATGTATGCCAGGACATTGCTCCTGGGAGTATTGGTCACACAAGCAAGTAAATGCTAGTGATATTGCTGCTTCTACTAACACATAAAAACCCTCTCTAAATGGGGACCCGGCTAGAACTCAGGGAACCCTGGAGATGGTATGTGTCACTTGTCCAGCAGCTGCTTCTGCACAATTCACTAAGAGGGAGAGGAGGTACTGCGTGGCAGATACTGTAAGAGATAAAGGTTCTATTGGTTCAGCCTACTGACACTGAACCCTTCTTAGTGCAGTCACTGATCTCTTTCAAGCTTTCCTTAATAAATCGTATGTCTCACATGCCACTATCATGCTCTGTCTTTGACCTTTCTTAAATCTACCCACGGACCTGGCACAACTGGGTTGTAGACAAGACATTCTAAATCCAAACCTTACATTCTACCTATTATCCCCAGATGTTCATGACCAAATCACAATATAAAATGAATTCAGTCCTTCTCCTAGAGTGCCAACAGTCTTCAGAGTTCCAAAATTATTAAAAAGCCCAAGTCAAAAGTGACCTCCAAGACACCATGTGGTTTGTCACCAGCATGAGCAGTAGCTGCTTTGGTCCACAGATGCAGTGGACTTGAGTACATGTGCAGCTCTCAGGCCTGGTAAAATGAATCCCTGATGGTAAAACTTCTTAGGTGACCTTGTGTGACCTAAGAAGTTGCTGCCAATATTCTCTTAGAGCTAAGTGTTCCAGAGAGGTTTATTTTTGTACCCTCAAGCCTGAAATGTGCAGGGTGTGGTCAATTTTGAGATTCTCTTAAAGAAACTTTCCTATTGTCAGGATGCAAAGTAACTTTCAGGTACTTTGTCAGGATGCAAGTTATTTAACTTCTCTAGTGGCAGTAACTTCTTCAGCAACATCACATTCCTGAGCTCCAAATTACACATGCATTTGGGTCAAACCACAATATTTTCAAATTTTTCTCTTCTCTTTTACTTCTTTTTCTAACATTAAACCTGTCTAAAACATCCAGCAATACTTATGCAAATGCTGGAATCCCATACTGTGTTCTAATTTCCTCCTTCTAATTAATTAGTACAACACTTTTAAATTTAGCCACACATGTCCTCAAGTCTCAGGACAAGAAAATTGTAGACAAGTTCTTTGACGGAATGTAAGATGAATGGACTTCAGTCAAAATGACTACAGATTCCTCATTTAATCTGAAACATTCTGAGCACAATCTTTACTTTTCAGGTTTATAATGAAATTCTGATTCTCTGAACTCCCACAGAATTGCCTATTAAGCTCTACTAACTACATTCTACAGCTTCTCTACCCTGCATCTTCAAACTTTTACAAACTCTTTTCACCAAGCAGCACCAAAAGCTGTGTACAACCTGGTCAGGTAGAGTCACAGCAATGACCCCAATTCTCAGTACCAATAACTATATTAGATTTTTGTTGTTGTGGACAAACAAGTTTGAGAAGTGAAGATTTATTTTACCTCAAAATGTCAGGGAATTCAGTACATGACCAGCTGGCTCCAAGGCACCAATTCCATAGTGGAAGGGCCTGAAAGAGGAAAAGTGCTCAGGTTGTGTTGGTGGGATAGCAGGGAGGACGAACAGGGAATCAACCCTTCCAGCAAAGGCCAAATGTGACTTATTTCTTCCAACTAGATCCAACTTCCCAGTAGTCAATCCAGTTATTAATCAATTAATATGTCAAATGGAGTACCCACTGATGAAGTCAAAGTCCTCATTAACCAACCATTTCTAAAAGTGCCAACTCTGAACCTTGCTGAACCAGGAACATTTATTTCAACACAGAAGCATTGGTAGAGGGGACAATCCAGATCCAAACCAAACACCTTCTCCACCATATACTGCTTCTAAGTTATTCACAGCTATTATAGGCACAGAACAACAGAAAAAAACAACCATGAAACAAATATCCAAAGCCATGAGCAAAAATGAAACTTCCCTTATTTCAATGATTTATCTTGTGTTTTTGTTATAGCAACAGAAAGGTGTCTAAAAATATTTTAGCAAATATTAATAAATACATTATTTATACCCACATATATAAGACATGGTCACAACTAAAATGGAACCAAGCTTCCTTAGTGAATTAATTAAATAGAGATGACTTTGAATTTGACCTAAAAGGAGACCTTGAATTCATTTGAGGAATACCCCATGTTCTGTCAACAAAGTCTGTGAGATGGAGTTGAGCAGAAATAATGGAGAGAAATGAGTGGTGACCATGGCCTCTTGGGTCAGGAATTCAGTCTTCCTGAATCCCTCACTTCTGCCGAGTTGGTCTTTAAGGTCATGCACTCTCAAGATCAGAAGGCTAACTAAAATATCTGGTATAATGAGGAGTGTTGGATATGGAGCCTCAGAGATACAGACTATAGAAGTCAGCCTGGGAACACCTCATTCAACAAACCTGCCCCAGCCAGGAGCAACACTTGAGCCTCTTCCCGGAAACCCATCCCGGCCAGTCTTTCACTGATGCATTTAATCTGTCCGTATTTTCTAAGGACACATCTTTCATCTTCAATATCCAGGTGAGATGTTGAACAACATTCTTCCTGAAGCTAAAGTCCTTTAGTTAATATTTTGAAAATGTTATTCATGTATCTAACTCATTTCTTCTCTGATACATTTTAATTCATATGTATTTCTTCATATGTCCATACCCAATGAATATATTGGTATAATTCATGATCCTTTCATTTTTTCTTCCTGACCATCATTCCCAAGGATAGTTTTAGTACATTAAAGACTTCCCTGATATTTCCATTCATCATGGAAGGAATGGCCCCTTTCTTTGCTCTTTCCTCAACTGCCCTGACACACTACCAATTTCTGAGGAATGAATAGGGCCACCTATTCATGACATTCCATAAAGAACACAACAGGAAATGTCAGTGTGAGAGTCTGATAAGCGAAGCCCTGTTATGGGCACTTTGTTCTATCCATTTATCATTATGAAACATCCCCCTTAGGTTCTTCCCGTTTCATTTAAGCAAAATTCAATAAAATTTTAATATATTAAAGGTATACAAAGTGATGGTAGGAGATCTATATACACATTCAGAGTGTGTGAGACCAGTGTTACACCACATGGTAATGCTGTCATAGCATCTTCCCCTTGAGGACAGGGAACATTTCTCTGTAAGAATGCTATACTTGAACCCTGTTTAACTTGTGTGTTCATCTTATAATATTTTATTTTCTGAATAGCAATAAATCATTAATATTTTCATTAGTTTTATTAAATACTATCTATTTCATGTACTTTTACAGTTAGCAGATTTTTGAAAAAATGATATGCCACTTAAGAGAAGAATTTATCAAAATAAGAGAATAATTCATTTAAGATAGAACAGAGAATCCCATAATGAGTTCCCTGAATTTCTTAGAATTAACTGCTAAAGGACATGGCTTATGATACTAGTGGATAGATTTATGAACTTCAACTATGGAGGCACCGTTTTCTAATCTTTCCTCCGATTCACATGGATGGATGTCTCTATCTGCTATCATTAATTTCATTGGTAGAGATTGATACATTTTTTAAGGCAAGAGAAAAACTAGGGGTTTTGGTCGGGAAGAAAATATTAAAGTTACACGGGAAAACTATGAAGTCTGAGTCATCATTTAGTAAGGTAAGTTCTGTACTAGTCAGAGGCATAAACAGGGCTATCAGATGTGAATCAGATATGTCATCTGAACACAAACCTAGTCTTGGTCTCTGTGGATCTCACATTCAAGTTGTAAACTCATCATGCCTTTGTGTCCTCATGGATTAAGGAGAATGATACTAACAATTCACACAGGTACAATTTGGCAAGACCTTCAGATGAGCTGAAGCAAGCCAAAGTTAGGGGAACCAGTACTATAGAAAACAAAATTCGAAATTTCATTCTGGTCGTTTGAAGATATCTTTGAATAATTTTGATTGAAAGAAATGCCTTGTCATTTGTTTCCTTCTCAGCACGTTCCACATAAAAGAGGGTTGGGAGTCAATCATATTTATTTCAATAAAGGGAGTTGAGGGAAAAGAGGAATGATTAAAAAAGAACAGAGGGAGAGAGAAGTAGAGGAAAGTAGAGGAAAATATCCTAATGTTAAGTAAATAAATTTTAAACATAAAAAATTCTGTCTTTTTGTATTTGTTTAATCATGCAATATCTTTTGAAATATTTTTATTAGTACATGATGCTTACACATAATATGAGGGTTCGCTTTTACATAATCATACATATAAGGATCATAATTTGCTGCATTTTAGTTCTCAGTATTTCCACATCTTCTTCTTTCCTCCATCCCCTCCACTCTTCTGGTCTGCTTTCTATTTATTGATTGTTTTTTAAACTAGTGCTTTGAAGATATACATAAATGTGGAATTCAGTGTGGTATATTTACATATGCAGAGAGCATAATTTGTTCAATTTCATTGTGTAGTTTCTCCCTTTTCCCAACCTTCCTCCTTTCCCTTGAATTCTGTTCCTCTACTCCACTGATCTATCTTCTATTTTCATGTAACTGCATACCACTGCTCTTTTTAGTTTGCTCTAGCTTTCACATATTAGAGAAAAGATTTGACCTTTGACTTTCTGGGTCGCACTTATTTAAGTTAACATGATGTTCCCCAGTTCCCTTAATTTATCAGAAAATGCCATTATTTCATTCTTCTTTATGATTTAAAAAAATTACATGTATGTACTATATTTTCTTCTCTATTAATCTCTGGACAGACAACTGGCCTGAGTTCATAATTTGGCATTGACACCCACCCTAAGAGGCATCAAATCTACCTATGCTTAGGTCATTGGTAGGTGTTATGTGCACTGCAGTTGTGTTATTTTTCCAAACAATTTCTCTTGGGGTAATGATCTGAAACAGGGGCACAGGCTTCCTTAGCCAGGACTACATGGATTGAGTTCTGAGATACAGGCTTTTATCTCCTCTATCCTTGATATCTTTGATATTGAAATTTTCAAAGAGAGTTGAATGGGACCAAGTTGTGATTGGACTGAAGTGCAGTTTTGCACCACTGGGCTGCAGATGTAGCTCAATATCAAGACTACCAACCATCGTGTTTGGGGAAATGAATTCCAATATTATTATAACTATAATGCACTAAAAGGACTTAAAAAAACTCGTATGAACTACAAAGGGAGAAGGGCAGTTCAATAGAAAAAGCAAAAACAGGTATTACAAAAAAATGGGAAAGTACATTGTCCATGTATCTGAGAAGACATTCAAACTCAAAATTAAAAAATGTAAACTTAATGAAATAATATTTTACATGCACTAGATTTTAAGAGTGATGAAAATGAGCTGGTAACTATTTGTAACACAAGAAATGCTATCAGGAGTGTAAATTTGTTCAACCACTTAGGAAAACACTTTGAAACTACCCAAAGGAGAAGAGCTGCTCTCAGATACACAATAACTCCACTCCCAGGGCAAAAATATTGCTTATTTCCACCAGAGGACATGTGCAAGATTACTCAAATATGTTGACTCACAATAGTCCAAAATGTGGACTCGGGATATAGTTCAGTGGTAGTGTTTGCATACCATGTACAAGGACCTGGGTGTGATCCAACACATCATTTAAAATAATGCACAAAGAACAGAAAGCTTGCCACTGAACATCACATCAACATCAGGCAAGATAACTGTACTTTTAAAATATTTTAAGTTGTAGATGGATGTAATAACTCATTTTTAATTATTCGTTATTATGTGATGCTGAGGATTGAACCCAGTGCCTCACACAAGTATGCAAGCATTCTACCACTGACCAACAAACCCAGCCCAGGATAACTGTATTTTGAATTCAAAATGTACAATGTAAAACTATACAGCATTAAAATAAATTAACTGTTGCCTCATCAATAGCAGGTTTGAATCTCACAATAAAATGATTCAAAAATAATCATAAATAGAATTCATACACAAATATTCAAGTCTTTAGTTCAAAATTAAGCAATTTATTTAGTAGACATATCTAATAAATTTTGCAAGGATACATGGAATTATGATTTTAAAAACGATCATTTGAGTAATTGGATGTAGCTCAGTGGTATAGAAGTAACCTAACATGTATGAGGCTTGGATTCAACCCCAAGCACTCCAAATACACTAAAAACAAATAAGAAAAAATTATTATATGCATGTATGAATATGTCTCAATGAACCCCATCATTGTGTTTAACTGCAATCCATTAATAAAAATATTCTAAAAACAAGTGAATGTCTTCTACACATGTGATCTTACACAATCACTTCTTTAGACATCTCCACAAAGATTCAAACTCAATAGTCCTTCAGGGAGATTAATGAACCTGCATTATGAACATGGCAATTTCTTAGGATTCAGATTAACTGAACAATGTTTTATTATCTTTCTATTGAGATTTATTTGTGCATTATAATTATATATAATACTGGGATTCGTTGTGATATATTTTACAGGCACATAACATAATTTGGTCAGTTTCATTCCACAGCACCTCCTCTTTCTCTCCTTCCTTCGCTTACCCTAGACCCATCTTCTTCTCTTCTATTCTACCATTCTCCAAAAGAATATTTATTAAGGGACAAAACAGAATTCAGCAAAAATCTTAATATTGGAGAGTATAGACAACGATATGAATGGAGAACTCTCCAAAAGTCCTGTTTGCTCTAAATCAATGATTTATATGTATGTTTACATTATATTACCCCAATTTTTATATTTCAGATAAGTGTTATACACCAAACAAATAATGTTTGAACAAGTAAGTTGGAACCAAGACCTTTTGTGTTGCATATTAGAAATACATTGCCATCTGCTCTTAAAATATTAATGTCTGTATTTTCAGACCTGAAGCAATATCTGAATCTCACATGCTACTTATTTATAAAGCATATACTTGCTTTATAATTTTTTTAAAATTTGCATATGCTCCAAATATTCAAACATAGTAGTTTGGGGGGATACCAATGACCATGACATATGGATGTATTCCTCACATGACCCACAGCCACAATTGTTTTATAGATAGAGAAGTTCCACTAAGGAAGACACCAAGGAATCCAGGTATGGAGCTGTCCACCTCTGGTGGTGCTGAACACATTTCCTTATGCCTAAACAGAAACACCTGCCCCTGTGACAGGCTCCCAAATTCTCCTGTGAGAATTCACTTCCTTAAGCTCTATACATGGAGAGAGAATTCTGACTTACAGACAGCATGTTCTCATTTCTGGAAAGTGATGGCTCTTACTCTTGCCTGTTTGCATTTTCTGTTGCACTCTTTATTTTTTACAGCTAACAGTGCACACAGAAAAAATGAGACTTTCTCCATATGAAAATAGTTTAACACACAGGGAAAAACTTTAAAGTTTTACATTAGAGTGCTAAACTGTCATTTGGACACATTCTAGAAACCTGGTTTAATTATGATGAAAACAACCTTTAAAATGGTATTCTACCAAATTTTTTTTCCAAGGTTCCCTTCATGTTTTTGTTCCTCAGGCTGTAGATAAAGGGGTTCAGCATGGGAGGGACTATAGAGTACATCATTGACGTCACTGCAGTCTTCCTAGAGGACTCAGAAACTGAGTTAAGGTATACCCAAAAACCTGTGCCATAGAACAAGGAAACAACTAAGAGATGAGATCCACAGGTGAAAAAGGTTTTATATTTTCTTCCACCTGATGGCAGTCTCAAAAGAGAACAGACAATGTGAGTCTAAGAAAAAAATAATCCCAAACAGAGCATACCGCCCAATATGACAGAGAAAAAATACTTGAAAATATTATTGATGAGGGTATCAGAACAGGCAGATTTAATGACTTGAGAAAGTTCACAGAAGAAGTTAGGGATCTCCAAGTCTGTGCAGAAGGACAGCTGCAGCACCATCAGAGTGTGGAGCAGGCTATTCACAGTGCTGATGAGCAGAGAGATCAGAACCAGCATCACACAGATGTACACTCATGATGATGGGGTACATCAGTGGGTGACAAATGGCCACATAGCAGTCATAGGCCATTGCTGTGAGGAGACAATTTTCCAGGAAAAGAAAAGCCAAAAAAAAGAAGACCTGGGAGAGGCAACCTGTCTAGGAGATACTCCAATTCTGTGCTTGGATGTTCAGCAGCATCTTTGGGATTGTGCTCGTGCTCATACAGATGTCTGTGAAGGACAGATCAGAGAGGAAGAAGTTCATGGGAGTGTGGAGATTGGGGTCAGACCTGATGGCTAGGATGATGAGCAGGTTCCCAAGCACTGTGACCAGGTACACCAACAGGAAGAGACTGAAGAGAAGCAGCTGCAATGATGGATCTTCTGTCAGTTCCAGGAGCAGGAATTCAGAAACAGCTGTTTGGTTTCTGGGTTTGGTACTACTGATGAAAAAAGATGGGTGACAGTAATAATAAAAATTCTTGGTTTTGGGGGCCACAGCATTGGCTGTATCACCTGGGAACGTGTTAGAAATGCTGATACCTGAACCCAGTCCATACCTACTGACAACAAGCTCCAGGGTGCAGGTTCAGCAATCAGCCATTTAACAAGATCCCACACACATGGCCACATTTGAGAACTTATGCTCAAGAAAAACTCTCTTGTGCATTTTGAACCTAGGTGAGTATTGAAATCATTCCCTGTGCTTATCTCTCCTTTCATCTTCTGTCCCCCACCTTCTTCCCTGGACACACACATTCAGCCCAATTAATATTTAGACTCACACACTCTGAATGAAATCCAGACTCCAGCACATGCTTTGTAAATAGGAAAAAATTCTTCAGCTGTTTCAATAGTGCCAAGGGCCTCATCGCTATCACAGCACCTGTCATAAAACTTCACAGACTTGTTGCAATGATGGGAAAGGAACAGACCAACATTGGCCAGTACTTGCTCAACACCTGTGGTCCTCACAGTGACATTTCTTTATGGCACATTTAGTGTGCCTCTACACAGGCATCTCTCATGTTTCCTGCCTCGGAGGGAATTTGTCAGTGGGTCAAAGGAGAAAAGAGAATAGAGAGACAGAACACCCCTGCAATTATAACTGCAAATTTGAAGGGCAGCATATCTCCTGTGTTACCTTCCTCATGGGAGACTTGGTCATGCACAGAGGAAAGGAAATCAATATTCATGGCATCAATATTCATTTGACATGAACATAATACAATTAAATGATTTAAGTGTTGAGAAAAATTAGATGTACGAATCAATATAAGCATTGAGAGCAAAAATGGTATGATGCACTGGGTCCTTCATTAAAAATATTTAAATATTATTCAAATTTTACAGGGATGTTGGTGTCCATTGTAAAATTTTCTAGCATAAAAATAGTATAGAAAACAAAAACAATGACCTGAGTAGACACCACTGAACATTATCCAATTCTCACCCATCTGCATTTTAACTTTAGGCCTTGTCATTGAAAGAAATAAAACATGTGTATGTGAATGCATGTGATTATAAATCATGTTTCTTTTCCTCCCAGGGTAAATGACTAAAAGTTATCTAGTATACATATGTGATTCCCTCATTGTTTTTATTGCATTTTATACTATTCTTCCACAAGTAATTGTATAGTATTTATTTTTCAAACATCAATATTACAAGCATCCTATGGTTCGTGTCATTTTACAATTGACATTTTGGGTAATTTTTTTAAAATTACTTTTAATAATTTCATGCATTTTAACTACCACAGTGTCCTGATATGTTAGTACATCTCCATTTATTTCTCCATTTTCTGCCTAGTTGATGTGATAGAGTTTTACTTTTGCTACATGTACTGTTGGATTCATTGAAAAGAAGAAACAATGGACAGGTTAAACTGTCACATAGTCTTGCTTCTGAGAATAGAAGGCAATGGGGGGAAACTATGAAAGGAAGCTTCAGGACATATTATTTTTAATTGATAAAGATGAACCTGATAATTGTAGAACATCAACATTTGTTACTTCTGGAAAAGGGTGAATGGAAGTATAATTTAAATTATTGTAACATTCCCACTGTTACAGTCACAATTAAAAATAATCTATGGTTCTATAAGGAGAAACAGGTAGACAGGGAAGTAGTTTCCTACGTCTGCCTAGGTCTCTGCATCCTTTCCCAGTCAGACACTAAACACAGACGACACTCTCGTTATTCTGTAAAAATGATGTAGGATTAGGAGTTAGAAAGATAAGGTGAAGCTGACCAACTTCCCCCCTCCAGCACCCAAGGGCACAAGAAAAGACCAGAGAAAGTTGTCATATTCATCCCTTTTGAAAATGGGGAGATTTGTGCTCAAGAGGAAAATGGTTCTTGTCACCTCATACACAGAGGAGACCTCCAGATTGAGAGCTATGTCAAGTGATTTTACAAAGGTACCAAGAACATGTCACACTGGTGGCAGACAGCTAAGCACAAAGACCCTGGGAGACCTGGTCTTGACCACCCTCAGGTATTTCCCTCAACTCCATCCCCAGGGTGAAACTGTACTGAACTCCTGCTTCCTTCCCATTGTCTATGGGACTTCATGTTACCTGGCCGGCACCATAGTGGAGTGATGGGGGTCATCTCCCCTGCATGTTGGACAAACCAACATGTCTCCCCTCCACCACACAAAAGCAAGCAAATGCCAGAGAAGATTGTCACAGTCATCCCTTTTGAAAATGGGATGGTTTGTGCTCAAGAGGAAAATGGTTCTTGTCATTTCATACACAGAAGAGACCACCAGATAGAGAGTTATATCATGTGACATTGCTACCAAGAACATGTGACAATGGTGGCAGACAGCTAAGCACAGAGTCCCTGGGAGTCCTGGTCTTGAAAACCCTTAGGACTTTTTCCTCACAGCTCCATCACCAGGATGAAACTACACTAAACTCCTGTTTCCTTCTCATTGTCTACAGTACTTCAAGTTACCTGGCTGGCACCATAGTGGAGTGATGGGGGTCATCTCCCCTGCATGTTGGACGGACACACAAGGTCTGTCCTCAGGAAGGCAGAGGGACAGAGTGAGACACTGAGCTCCTGCCAGAGACATATATTCTGAGGGGATTGCCAGGTCTTGTCTCCTGACTGGTCACAGGGTATTTGCAGTTTCTGTGTCCCTGGGGACTCAATATTCAAAGTTCCTTCTTAGACAAATGCATTATTGTTAGTTGGATACTATGGCACTGACAAATCCTTAAAGGCCAAGACTCTGAAATGAGAGAATTCAGTATGACTGAGTCCCCTACTCTGCAAAGTCAAGTTGCTCATTCACTTCTCACCTCCTGCTTCTCTCAGACACATTTCATAGACCTCACACACATGCACATATCACCCTTCTCTCACTTTATCCCAGACTTTTTTTTCTTTAGTAGAAGCAATGGTCTCACTGAAATCTGATTCTAGTTTTATGTATGGAAGCATCGTTTTTATATGTGGGTATAAACAGCACATTTGTAAATGTAGCTAAAATAATATAAAAATGAAAGCACTCAAACTTTCTCGAAGAATCTTGTTTCTTGACCCTTAATCTTCATTCTGAACATTTAGCTCATCAGATCCTAATCTACAATCTGTCGACCATTCTGACTGTAACTGACACAGACATCTGGGTTAATCCTTTTTCAAACCTCATAACCACGTTTTCTAATTTCATCACAGTAGTGCCTGGTTGTATTTTATTTCATATGAGGGTAAATAAATAAGTTCAACCCATCAACTGAGACTGTTGATTTTTGTAGTGTTCGGGGAAATTACATCATTGGCAAGGCAGTTTTTCTATCCTCCCAGTAAACAGTCAGATTTCAGTCAGAGTTAGGTGAAGACACTTCTCCACTCAACCTTGATTACAAACTTTCATCTTTAAAGAGTTCAATGTTTTCATGTTTATCATACATTTCTTTTTTAATCTTATTGATTTTACTTAGGTTTTGTGACTTCCTCTCTTGCACTTTTATTTTTTACATACTGCCTTTTCATTCATCGTACACAAATGGAGTACAACTTTTCAATTCTATGGTTGTACATGATATAGATACACACCATACATGTACATAGGGTAATGATATCTGTCTCATTCCACCATTTTTTATACATTTCACTGCATGTTAACTCTTTCTATTCGAGCTTTCTTGTCCAATGGTGATTTGATATATTATTTCACAACAACATGAGACAAGATAGCATTATTATGTCAATCTACACCTTCCTACCCGCATTAATTTCAAACACATGAAATAGTGGATAAAGTTTTAAATGACATAGCTGGTTCTCATAAAACAAGATACAAGTTTTTCTGTATACCAAAGAAAATACAAACACAAACACAAAGAGTGGTTGGGATGAGTCAAGGGGGTAAAAGATTTTATGGCCATATAGAAAAAATATTACTTCTTCATGTAATGTGTCAAGCATTTAAAAAATTATGTGCTAGAAGCCTGGAACAAAAGTGTAATATCAATATTTGGGAAATGTGGGCAAACAGAAATTGTTGAACTGTCTTGGATCATAAACATCACTTAGAACAGACAAAGATTTCAGAAAATCTACCAAGAGCAAGTGAGCCATACTCTCTTCTGGCTTCTTGGCTAGGTTTTTTATTATTAGAATCACAAGCAGAGGATTCACTAACTTAGTTCAGGACCAGAGAAGTGATTGGTGATGGGTGAAAACCCAAGAGAACCTCCTGTTTTAGAAAAAAAGTGGGCTCACAGACAGAAATAAGGGGGAGGAACTCATTCTCACTCACGTAAGATCTGCAAATAAAAATTTATACCGCGAAGAAAAACAATTTTGAAAGAGTATGTTAGTCTATTCTGTGCTGCTATAACAAAGTGCCACAGATCAGTTAGTTTATAAAGAACAGGAATATATGGTCTCTCAATTCTGGAGGACCTGAATTCACTTTCAAGGTCACAGGAGGTTTGGTGTCAGACTAAGGACACCATCTCTGCTTCCAAGCTGGTTTTTGAATGCCCATCCTCCAGAAGGATCACATGCTGTCCTCCCATGGAAGCACAGAAGATGAAGACAACCCTGAAAGCCCTTTTGATGGCACCATTAATCCATTGACAAGGGCAGAACTCTCATGGCCTAAGCATCTCTTAAAGGTCCCCACCTCTCAAAACCATATCAATGACAATTCCATTTCAACACGACGTTTGAAAAGACAAACACTCAAAGCAAAGCACAGAGAATTGCCAAATGTCCAACCAAGGCCTTATGAGCCCAGCAGTATTGTAACGTAATTACACAGAGTGTCATTGATCAGCTTCCACTCCTCTAAGACACTTTTCCTATGTATGCAGCTTTCACCCTATTGCAATTTAAGTTAATGTCACAAGTGAGAGAATTAGAACCTTCATATATCTTTTGGAGTGACATAATTCAATTCATGAAAGACATGGCATCTGTTTGACTCAATGGAAGTGTTACTATCAACTGACTCAGGGAGGGACCCTCAGGTTTCTGTCTCTGGGAACCACATCTAGGTGTGAAAACCTGTATCTGCTGCAACTCCCAATCTTAAGAAGATCCATATTATAGTAGATTGAATGACACTCATCTCCCTATTCATGTACACACCCTCACTCTGAGGTTCTTTTTTTAAATGTTTTTATTTTATTTGTTCTAATTCATTGTACATGACAGTAGAATGCATTTATACACTTTGTTAGATCATACATAAATAGAGTGTAATTTCTCCTTTTTCTGGTTATACACATTGCAGAATCAAATTGGAAATGCTCTGAGGTTCTTACAATGAGTGATTTTCATCAATAACCAGTCAGTTCACTTCAGTACAAGCTCTCTGCAATGTTTCAGCACATTAGAATCAGGATTAATTTTTATGGGAACCTTCAGTGTCCTTGCTGATGAAGTTCAAATATCTTAACAGTATCTCTACCGCTGAGATAATCTAATGAAATGATCATGTTAGATGCTAATATTGCTGTAAGAAGAATCATTCACTAGTGACTGATCCCAATAATTATTAAATTGTATACAAAACATAGCTCCCTTTCTGCCCTGTGGGTCTATCCTGGGGTAAAATGGATGAGACCCACACGTGCAACGAGGCAGAAGTCAGCCTCCAGATAGGACAACAGCCTCCTTTGCATTCTTCTGACCTTTCCACCCTCTACTACTTTCCATCCTCTGAGACTGATCCATAAAATCATCCCTAAGACTCTCCAGAATATACAACAGCTCCTCTACCTAAAAAAAAATAATGAAATTTATTTTTTAATTACTTATTTATTTTTTTTATTTTTTACTGACTTCATTTGGATTCATTGTACACAAAAGGGGTACCTCATTTAGTTTCTATGGTTGTGCCCAATGTAGATTCATACCATTGGTGCAATCATACGTGTACATAGGATAATGATATCTGTCTCATTCCACAATTTTTCATACCCCACTCCTCTCATTTGCTTCACATAATCTAAATTTCATCCATTCTTCTCTCACTCCCCAAGCCCTGACCCCCATTATATATCACCATCCACTTATCAGGGAAAACATTTGGCCTTTGGTTTTTTGGGATTGACATATTTCACTTAGCATGATATTCTCTAAGTACATCATTTTACCTGCAAATGCCATAATATTATTTAATTTATGACTGAATAATATTCCATTGTGTATATATACCACAGTTTCATTATCCATTCTTTATTGAAGGGTATCTAGTTTGTTTCCACAATGTAGCTATTATGAAATGTGCTGCTATAAACATTGATGTGGCTGCGTTACTGTAGTATGCAGATTTTAAGTCCTTTGGGTATAATCTGAGGAGTGAGATACATGGGTCAAAAGGTGGGTTCATTCCAAGTACAAATGACCTGATTGACATTTCTCAAAGAACATATAAAAATGAACAATTCTACGAAAAAAAAAATGTTCCATTTCACTGATCATCAGGGAAAACCAAATCATAACCACAGTGGGATATCATGCCAACTTTAGAATGGCTAATATAAAAAGACAAAAAGTATCAAATGCTGGTGAGGATGCAGAAAAAGAAATTATTATTCATTGTTGGTTGACTGTAAATTACTACACCCATTATAGAATGTAGTGTGGGACTTTCTTTAAATTCTATAAATAGAAGGATTTCCATAGTCCAGCAATCCCACGACTGGGTGCATATCCAGAGGTGACTTATCAGTACACACAAGAAACCTCATGAGCCCTGTGTATTGCAGCACTTTCCAAGTAGCCAAGACAGGAAGTCAAACGAGGTGCCAGTCAATGAGTGAATGATAAAGTTAGTGGAATACAGAATTGAGTATTATTCAGATATTGAAGAGTGGAATTCTGTCATTTACAGCACCATGCATGGAACCAGAAGATATTTGATGAGAAGAAGTCAGGCACAGAAGGACAAATATCACACATTCTCACCTATATGTGGGTGCTAATGCTGATCTCATAAGACGAGAGAGCAGAGTGTGAATGCCAGAGCTTCTGAAGATGTCGGAGAGAGGGGAGTGTTAGCAGATACAGAGGTACAGTGGGATGGGAGTAATGACCTCTGATGTTCTATAGCAAAGTCAAAAAACCATGGTTGACAACAACTCATAGATATTTCAAAATGAGAACATTCTGTATGTTCCAACAAAAAGAAATGGTGAAAATCTGAAAACAAAATATTTGAGGTGGTTGTTATACCAGCAAACCTGATCTCAGTATGCCTTGTATATATGAACAAAAATATCACACTGAAGCCCAGAAAAAAGTGTAATTGTTATTTGTCAAGAAAAAAAAATACGTGGATAAATATTTATATCTATTTAAATCATCAAAGCTGGAACACCTACTTCAGCCTCTAAATCTAAGACCAAAAATGAAATGGAGTGTAAAGCATTGAAACCATTTAACAAGCATCACAGATCTAGAAGGAAAACCAAAGTAAGGTAACAAATGCAAGGTATTTAGCTCTTATTTCATCTGGTCATTTGAGAGAAACTTGATGACAGAAGAGTCAGGCATTCTGTGTCACCAGGATTACAGTCACTTTGCCTCACTCTAAAACCCAAATCCAGAGAAAATGGTACATCATAGCAGAGAGCCTATCCTACCACAGAGTTTCCTCAAAGCCTCCCTCATGTCCCTGTTCCTCAGGGTGTAGATAAAGGGGTTTAGCATCTGAGGGACCAACAACCACATCACAGAATTCACTGCAGTCTTCCTGTGGAGTCAGTCACTGCAGAACTAACACACACCCCGAAAGCTCCCCACAGAACAAGGAGACAACCGAGGGGTAGAACCTACAAGTAGAAAAGTCTTTATGACTTCCTCTTACTGATGGGATTTTAAAAACAGAGGAGACAATTGAGAATAAGTGCATACTATTCCAGAGAGTGGACTCCAGCAAAGAGGACAACTGCAGCATATATCAGGAGGTTATTGATGAGGGTGTTGGAACAGGTCAGCTTGATGACCAGAGTGAGTTCACAGAAGTGAGGGATCTCCAGTCCTGTACAGAAAGACAGGTGCAGAACCTTCAGACTGTGCAGCACAGTACTCAAGTACTAATGACCAGGGAAAGTAAAATCAATTGACCACAGAGTCAGGCATTCATGATGACTGTATAGTTCAGAGGGTGACAGATGACCACACAGCAGTCATAGGTCATTGTTGCAGGAAGACAGTTTTCCAAGCCAGCAAAATCCAAAACAAAGCAGGCATTAGGGAGACATCCTGAGTAGGTGTTACTCTGATCTGTAATGGGGTTGCAGCTCAGTGATATAGTACTTGCCTAGCATGTATAAAACTTGGGGTTCAATCACTACCATCCAGTGCAAAAAAAAAAATAAATGCAACATGCAGAATTTTTATATCCATGTACAAACATGTCACTGGGCAACCCCCCATTGCAGTTTATAACTGCAATGCACTAATAAAAATAATCTTAAAACAAGCAATTGAGGTCTACATAAATGATAGGGATGGTACACAAAAAACTACTGGCAATTTCATAAGATTCAGAGTAATTGAACAATATTTTAATTTTCTCTTTTTGACATTTATTGGTGCATTATAATTATATATAATGTTAGGATTCATTGTGAAATATTCTTACAGACACATAATATCATTTAGTTTCATTCCCTTGTACCTCCCCTTTCTCTCCTTCCATCACTTTCCCTTTCCCTATCTTCTATTCTCCTGCTCTCTTAAGAATATATTTTAATGATGAAAACAGAAATCAGCAAAAGTATTAATGTGGGAGAACAGAAAGAAAGATATGAGTGGAGAACTTTTTGAAAATAGTCTATGCTGTATTTTTTATCAATTTATTTTCAGGTATGTTTTTATTATATCACCACAATTTTTGCACTACAGAAAAGTAAGAAGCATAATTTTTTAACAACAAATTGGTACTAAGACATTTTATGTTGCAAAACACCAATACATTGCTTTCTGTTCCTGGAATATTAATGTCTTTTTTTTTTTCTCAGACTTCAAACAATATTGGAATCTCACATAAAAATTACATATAAAGCATTTTCTTGCAACATAGGCCCCCAAAATTCATACTTACTAGTGTTGAAGGGACAGCAATGAGAATGCAGCATGCGATGTAGTCCTCAGGAGACTCACCTCCACAGATGCTCTGTGGACGAAAAGCTCCACTCTGAATGGCACCCTGGAATCTGGGTATGGAGCTGTTCATAGATGGTGGTGCTGAACAGTTTTCTTTGTGCTGAACAACAAACCCCTGCCCCAATGACAGGCTCATGGTTTCTCCTATGAGAATTCCATTCTTCACTGTCTATATGTGGACAAATCATTCGAACTTAGGGACAGCATTCGGTCTTTTTGGAAAGTGGTAACCCTTAACCTTCCTGGATTAAAGGTCCATGTCAACATCTTGGAAGTTCCAAGAGTTGCTCCCAGAGTTTTCTTCCCTCCTTCACCTTTCCCCACCCCTATTTACTGAGGTAGTATTGCTATAGGATTTTCAGGAAGACATGTCTTTAAGAAAGGAAGACATTAGCCAGGCATGGTTTCTCTAGCACTGTTTTTGTTTGTTCCACCTAATAGTTCCCAAAAAAATGAAGACTTTCCCTATTTGAAAATGGATTAACGCATAAGGAAACCTTAAAAGTGTATGCAAAGTAATCTAGACACAATCTAGAAACCTGGTTTAATTGTGATGAAAATCACCTTCAAAGTGTTATTCTTCCAAATAATTTCCACAGGGCCTCCTTCACATCTTTGTTCCTCAGGCTGTAGATAAGGGGGTTTGGCATTTGAGGAACCACAATGTACATCATTGAAACCACTGCAGTCTTTCTGGATGACTCAGTAATGGAAGAGCTAATGTACACACCAAAAGCTGTCCCATAGAACAATAAAACAACTAATAGATGAGATCCACAGGTGGAAAAGACTTTATATTTTCTTCCACTTGATGGCAATCTCAAAAGAGAACAGACAATGAGAGAATAAGAAAAAATAATCCCAAACAGAGCACTACCACCTAATATGACAGAGAAAAAATACATCAAAATATTATTGATGAGGGTATCAGAACAGGCAGATTTAATGACTTGAGAAAGTTCACAGAAGAAGTCAGGTATCTCCAAGTGTGTGCAAAGGGACATCTGCAGCACCATCAGAGTATGGAGCAGGCTATTTACACCACTAATGAACAAAGAAACCAGAATTAGCAAGACACAGAAGGAAGGATTCATGATGATGGGGTACATCAGTGGGTGACAAATGGCCACATAGCGGTCATAGGCCATTGCTGTGAGGGGACAATTTTCCAGGACAAGAAAAGCCAAGAAAGAGAAGACCTGAGATAGGCAACCTGTGTAGGAGATGCTTTGACTCTGTGCTTGGATGTTCATCAGCATCTTTGGGATTGTGCTTGTGCTCATACAAATATCTGTGAAGGACAGGTTGGAGAGGAAGAAGTACATGGGTGTGTGGAGGTGGGTGTCAGACCTGATGGTCAGGATGATGAGCAGGTTCCCAAGCACTGTGACCAGGTACATGGACAGGAAGAGGCTGAAGAGAAGCAGATGCACTGCTGGGTCCTCTGTCAGTTCCAGGAGCAGAAATTCAGAAACAGCTGTTTGGTTTCTGGGTTTTGTGCTAATGATGAATCTAATGTAAAAGAAATGTTACATCACAATAAAAACTAAGTCTCCTCGGTTCTGAACAAAAGCCATATCCCCTGGGAACTTGTTAGAAATGCTGATACCTAGACCCCACTCCATACCTACTGACAACAAGCTCCAGGGACACAGTCCAGCAGTCAGTCATTTCACAAGCTCCTCCACACATGAACACATATGAGAACTTGTGCTCAAGAAAAACTCGCTTGTGTATTTTGAACCTACATAAATAACGAAATCCTTCCCTCTGCTTATCTTCCCTTCCTTCCAATCTCTCTCCCTCTTTCATCCTTGGACACACTCATTCAGCCCAATTAATTCTTATACCCACACTCTGAATGAAATCCGACTCCAACACATGCTTTGTAAATAGCTGTTTCGTAGCCCCAAGGTCGTCATTGCTATCACAGGACCTGTCCTAAAACTTCACAGACTTGTGGCAATGATGGGAAAGGGACAGACCAACATCGGCCAGCACTTGCTCAACACCTGAGGTCCTGACAGTGACATTCCCCTTTGGGATGTTTTGTGTGCTCATCACATGCATCTGTCATGTTTCCTGCCTCACAGCGAACTTGTCAGTGGGACAAATCAGAAAAGAGGACAGAGAGACAGAACATCCCTGCACTTATAACTGCAAATTTGAAGGGCAGCATATTTCCTGTGTTCCCTCCCTCATGGGAGACTTGGTCATGCACAGAAGAAAGGAACTCTATATTCGTGGCATTAATATTCATTTGGCATGAATTAAACACAACTGAAATAAATTAAATGATGAAAACAAATTAGATGTATGAATCAATATACGCATTGAAAATTTACAACAGAGTAAGAATTGTATGATACAGTGGGTTCTTCATGAAAAAATGCTTATACATTTATCAAACCCCTGCAGAGATGTTTTTGTCCATTGTTCTATATCTAGCATAACAGAAGGATAGAAAATAACAATGAACATCTAACTAAGTACCAGTCAACAGTATCCAATTCACACTCTTCTCCATTTTAACTTTAGATCATACCATTCAAACAAATAAAACACGTGTTTGTGAACTCATGTGATCATACAATCGTATTTCTTTTTTCCCATTATAAATGGTTATAATTTATCTATCATATCTATGTGATTCACTCATGGATTTATTATATTTCCAACTATTGTTCCACAAGCAATTGTATGATTTTCATTTTACAAAGGTCTATATGACAAGATCATTTGTTCATGTCCTGTTATAATTGACATTCTTGTGTAGTTTTTTTTTAATTTACTGTTGATAATTTCATTAATTTTAACTACCCGAGTTATATTATCACATCTCAATTTATTTCTCCACATTCTGCCTAATTGATGATATGCAGTTTTCCTTTTACCCTACCTATACACGTGGATACATATAAAATATGAGACAATGCACAAGAGAAAATGTTGCAGTGCTCATGCTTCTGAGAAGAGATAATGAATGCAGTTCAATATGTAAGGATGCCATCAGTACATATAATTTTAATTAAAAAATATGAATCTGATAATAATGGGATATCAGCATTTGTAAGTTCTGGGAAAGGGTGAATGATAGTATATTTTCAATTATTTTAGCACTCTCTCTCTTTGTTGCTGTCACAATTAAAAATACTCTATGGTTCTACAATGAGGAACAAGTAGACAGGGAAGTAGCTTCCTGAGTCTATCTATGTCTGTGCATCCTTCCCCAGAGTCATCTAGTAAATCCACATGACATTCACATTCTTCTGTAAAACAAAATGTAGGAGAGGGTGATAGAAAGATAAGGTGAAGCTGACCAACATGTCTCTGCTCCACCACACAAAGGGAAGCAAATGCCAGAGAAGATTATCACAGTCATCCCTTTTGAAAATGGGAAGGTTTGTGCTCAAGAGGAAAATGGTTCTTGTCATTTCATACACAGAAGAGACCACCAGATAGAGAGTTATATCATGCAACATTGCTACCAAGAACATGTGACAATGGTGGCCGACAGCTAAGCACAGAGTCCCTGGGAGTCCTGGTCTTGAAAACCCTTAGGATTTTTTCCTCACAGCTCCATCACCAGGATGAAACTACACTAAACTCCTGTTTCCTTCTCATTGTCTACAGTACTTCAAGTTACCTGGCTGGCACCATAGTGGAGTGATGGGGGTCATCTCCCCTGCATGTTGGACGGACACACAAGGTCTGTCCTCAGGAAGGCAGAGGGACAGAGTGAGACACTGAGCTCCTGCCACAGACATATATTCTGAGGGGATTTCCAGGTCTTGTCTCCTGACTGGTCACAGGGTATTTACAGTTTCTGTGTCCCTGGGGACTCAATATCCAAAGCTCCTTATTAGACAAATGCATTATTGTTAGTTGGATCCTGTGACACTGCAAATCCTTAAAGGCCAAGACTCTGAAATGAGAGAATTCAGTATGACTGAGTTTGATGCTCTGCAAAGCCACGTTGCTCATTCACTTCTCACCTCCTGCTTCTCTCAGACACAGTTCACAGACCTCACACACATGCACATACCACCCTTCTCTCACTTTATCCCAGACTTTTTTTTCTTTAGTAGAAGCAATGGTCTTTCTGAAATCTGATTCTAGTTTTATGTATGGAAGCATAGTATTTATATGTGGGCATACATATCACATTTGTAAATATAGCTAAGATAACGTAAAAAAATGCAAACACTCAAACTTTCTCTAAGAATCACAGAATGTTTCTTGAGCCTTACTCTTCATTCTGGGCATTTAGCTCATCAGATGCTAATATACAATCTGTCGACCATTCTGACCGTAACTGATACAGACATCTGGATTAATCCTTTTTTGAACTTCGTAAACACGTTTTCTATTTCATCAGAATAGTGCCTGGTTATATTTTATTTCATATGAGGGAAAATAAATAAGTTCAATCCATGAACTTGTGACTCTTGATTTTTTATAGAGCCATGGGAAATTAAGATAGCTTCTTTAACAAATGGTGCTGGCAAAACTGGAAATCCATACGTAGTAAAATGAAATTAAACCCCTATCTCTCACCCTTCACAAAACTCAACTCAAATTGAATCAAGGATATATGAATTAGACCTGAGACACTTCACCAAATGGAAGAATAATTAGGCCCAAATCTTCATCATGTTGGCTTAGGACCTGACTTCCTTAACTTGACTCCCAAAGCACAAGATATCAAAGCAAGAATCAACAAATGGGATGGAGTCAAACTAAAAAAGCTTCTTCTTAGCAAAGGAAACAATCAATAATGTGAAGGGAGAACCTAAAGAGTGGAAGAAAATCTTTCCACATCCACTTCAGATACAGAGCTAATCTCCAAATTTTAGATAGAACATAAAAAATTTTACACAAAAAAAACAAAGAACCCATTCAAAAAATAGGCTATATAACTGGGCAGACACTTCACAGAAAAAGATATACAGGAAATCAACAAATATATTAAAGGTGCTCATCATCTCTAGTAACTAGAGAAATGGAAATCAAAACTATCCTATGATTTCATCTAACTCTAATTTGAATGGCTTTCATCAAGAACACAAGCAATAATAAATATTGGCCTGGATGTGGAGAAAAAGGCACACTCATACCTTGCTGTGGGAGTTGTAAATTGGTACACTCACTCTGGAAAGTGTGGAGATTCCTCAGAAAACTTGGACCTGCCATTTGCCCAGCTATCCCACGCCTCGATTTATACCCAAAGGACATAAAATTAACATACTATAGCAGTGCAGCCACATGAATGTTTACAGCTGCTGCATTCACAATAGCTAGATTGTGGAACCAACCTGGATGCCCTTCAATTGATGAATGGATAAAAAAAAAATAACTGTGGTATACATACACAAAGAACTAATACTCAGCCATTAAAGGAATAAAATTATGTCATTTGCTACTAAATGGATGTATACTGGAGAATAACAAACTATGTGAAATATGTCAATCCCGAAAAACCAAAAGCCAAATGTTTTCTCCGATAAGTGAATGATGATACATAACAGGGGGGTATCAGGGAGTAAGAGAAGAATGGAGGTACTTTGGATTGTGTAGAGGGAAATGGGGCAGGCGAGTGTGGGGAAAGGAAAGATAGGAGACTGAGATAGACATTATTACCCTAGGTCTATGTATGATTACACTAATTGTGTGAATCTATATTGTGCACAACCATAGAAACAAAAAGTTGTACCCCATGTGTGTACTATGAATTAAAATACAGTCTGTAAAAATAAAAAAAATAAAAGAAATATATTAAAAAGTAAAGTTATGTGTAAACAAATAAATATTTTAAATCACTACAGGTGGAATACCTAGTTAAGCCTCTGACTCTATGACCTGAACACAGATATGGAGTTCAATGAGTTGAAACCATTTATCAAACATCACAGAAAGAAAAGCAAAGTAAGGTAGCAACCCCAAGAATTTTAACTTTTGTTTTATTGGTTTATTTGAGAGAGCCTTGATGACAGAAGAGTCAGGCATTCTGTCTCACCAGGATACCTGTCACATTGCCTTATTCTAAAACACAAATCCATAGAAAATGGTACATCATTGCTTAAAAAATATCCTAACACAGAGTTTCCTCAAGGCCTCCCTCATGGTCCTGTTCCTCAGGCTGTAGATAAAGGGGTGCAGCATCTGAGTCACCACACAGTATATCACTGAGGCCACTGCAGTCTTCCTGGGGGATTCAGTCACTGCAGAGCTAATGTATACACCCAATACTGTCCCAGAGAACAAGGAGACAGCAGACAGGTGAGAACCACAGGTGGAAAAGACTTCGTACCTTCCTCTCACTAATGGAATTTTCAAAATAGAGGAGAAAATTTGAGTATAAGAACAAACTATTCCAGAGGGAGCAATTCCACCAAACAGGATAACTACAACATATATCAGGATGTTATTGATGAGGGTGTCAGAACAGGACAGATGATGACCTCAGTGAGTTCACAGAAGTGGGGGATCTACAGGGCTGTGCAGAATGACAGGGGCAGCACCTTCAGACTGTGCAGGAGGGCACTCACAATACTAATGACCAGGGAAAGTAAAATCAGTCAATCACAGAAGCCGGCATTCATGATGATTGAAGAGCTGAGAGCTATACACAGTCACATGGCAGTCATAGGCCATTGCTGCAAGAAGACAGTTTTCCAAGACAGCAAAATCAAAGAAAAAGCAGGCCTTGGAGAGATATCCTGAGTAGGTGATGCTCTGATCTGGCCTGGGATTTGCCCAGGGGTAAACCACTTGCCTAGCATGCATTAGGCCTGGACTTCAAACCCAGCACACCACACACAAGAAAGGAAACAAGAAAAATATTATACCCATGTAAGAATATGTCCCAATGAACCCCATCTTTGAAATAACTGCAATCCATGCAATCCACTAATAAAAACATTTTTACAATAAGCTAATGATTTCTACAAAAATGATAGGGCAGTTGCACATCAACTACTGACCATTTCATAGAATTCAGAATGACCCAACAATGTTTTACTTTCTTTCTTTATTGAGTTGTATTGGAGCATTGTAATTCTACAATATTAGGATTCATTGTGATATATTTTTTACAGGAACTTAACACGATTTTGTCAGTTACATTCTGCAGTATCTATGATCCTGTGCTTGAAAGTTCACCAGCAGATTTGTGGACTGGTAATGATCTGGATCACAAGAACATTCTATTAGGAGTATAGATTGGTTCAACCACTTAGGAAAGTACTTTGGCACTTCCCAAAGGAGAAGAGTTGCTCCCATATACACAACAACTCCACTCCAATGGTAAAAATCTTGTTTATTTCTACTAGAGGACTTGTGCAATATTACTCAAATATGTTTACCCATAATAGTCCAAGATGTGGACTGGGGATATGTAGCTCAGTGGTAGTGTTTGCATATCATGTAGAAGACCCTGGGTCTGATCCAACACACCATTGAAATAATCCACAAAGAGCTGAAAGCTTGCCACTGAACATTGAATCAACATCAGGCAAGATAAGTGTATTCTTTTGTTTTAATTAGTTATACATGACAGTAGAATGGAGTGATTAGACACAAGTTAATTTCTTTTCATGCCAAATAGTTTTACATTGTATATGTTGAAATCAAAATACAGTTTGATACATAATATATAAATGGAGTGTAAGTTCTCATTCTTCTGGCTATACATGATGTAGTATACCACCAGTCCTATAGTTATATATGCACATGGGGTAATAATGTCTCATTGATTCTACTATCTTTCCTATTCCCATACCACCACCCCTCCCTTCAATCCCCTCCACCTAATCTAAAGTAATTCTATTCTTCCCTAGTTGTGCCACTTTGAGAATTAGCATCCACATATCAAAGAAAACATTCAATTTTTATTTTTGGGGGGATTGGCTTATTTCCCTTACCATGACGTTACCCAACTCCATCCATTGACCAGCAAATGCCATAATTTCATTCTTCTTTAAGGCTGAGTAATACAACTGTATTTTTAAAAATATTTTTACATTAGATGGACACAATACCTCTTTTTTGATTCATTTGTTAATGTGGTGCTGACAATTGAACCCAGTGCCTCACACATGCTAGTCAATCACTCTACCACTGACCTACAAACCCAGCCAACATAACTGTATTTTGATTTCAACATATACAATGTAAAACTATTTGGCATGAAAAGAAATTAACTTGTGTCTAATCAACATCAGTTTGAATCTCAAGGTAAAATGATGCTAAAACAATCATAAACACAATTCATACAGCAAGATTCAAGTCTTTAATTATATATGAGCAAGTTTTTAATAAGCCTATATTAAATGTTGCAAGGATGATAAAAACATGCTGTTGAGGACTGGGAGTGTAGTTTTCTAATAGAGCACTGGCCAAGTACACATGAGGCCTCAATTCAATCCCCAGCACCTCACCCAAAACAAACAAACAAAAAAAAGTAAATAGAATTAAGAAATAAAGAAGCAGAACTATATATCCATGTATGAATATGTCCCAATGAACCCCACGATTGTGTATATAACTGCAATCCGCTAATAAAAACATGTTTAAAAGAAGCAAAGGAGTTCTACAAAAAATGATAGGGATGTTGCGCAATCAACTACTGGCAACTTCATAGGATTCAGAGAAATTGAACAATATTTTACTTTTCAGTACATTTTAATGGTACAATATAATTCTACATAATATTTGGTTGCATTGTAATATATTGTAACAAGCACATAATATAATTTGCTCAGTTTCTTCCCAGGTGAATACCCTTTTTCTTCCTTCCTCCCTTTCTCTAACCCCATATTCTTCTCTTTTCTATTGTTATCCTAAAGAATATTTTCTAAGTGATGAAAACAGAAATTCAGCAAATCCTATAATATTACAGAGCACATAAATACATATGAATGGAGAACCCTCCAAAATACTCTCTTTCCTCTTGAATCACTTATTTGTGTGTTTTCATTGTATTACTATAATTTTTATATTGCAGGTAAGTTTTATAAACAAAATACATAATGTTTTAATAAGCAAATTCTAACCAAGACTTTGTAGGTTGCAAATTACAAATACATTGTCCTCTCTTCTTGGAATATGTTTTCAGACTTGAAACAGTATCAGAATCTCACACAGTAGTTATTTTAAAAGCACATACTTGCAACATATTGCCCACACATTCATATTTAGCAGTTTTGAGAGGATACCATTGAACATGTAGTAGCATATAATCCTCGGATACTCACCTCCACATGTGCTCTGTGCACACAGAACCTCTTCTGAAGCTGTCCACAGATGGTGGTGCTGAACACTTTTACTTGTGCCCCAGCACCAGCTCCTGCCCAATTGACAGTCTCCTACATTCACCGGTCAGAATTCCATTGTTTAAATCTATATGTGAGAGATCATACCGTTTTAGGAACAGTGTTTTCTCCTTTTTGGAAAGTGATGACCCTTAACCTTGACTTTTTTGATTTTCTCTTCCACAGTTGTTTTTTTAATTATTTTTTATACCTAAGAGTGCCCACAAAAAAATGGAAGCCTTCCCCCTTACAAAAATGGTTTAACTCACAGAGAAAAACTTAAAAGTTTTATGAGAGTGCTAAATGGTCATTTAGACATATTCCAGAAACTTGGCTTAATTATGATGAAAATCACCTTAAAAATGATATTCTTCCAAATATTTTCCCCAGAGCCATCTTCATATCTTCATTCCTCAGGCTATAGATAAAGGGGTTCAGTATTTGAGGGACCACAGAGTACATCAATGAAGCCACTGCAGTCTTCCTGGAAGACTCAGTAACGGAGGAGCTAATATACACCCCAAAAGCTGTCCCGTAGAACAAGGAAACAACTAAGAGATGAGATCCACAGGTGGAAAAGGCTTTATATTTTCTTCCACCTGCAGGCAATCTCAAAAGAGAACAGACAATGAGAGAATAAGAAAAAATAATCCCAAACAGAGCACTACCACCCAGTATCACAGAGGAAATGTAAATCAAAATATTATTGATGAGGGTATCAGAACAGGCAGATTTAATGACTTGAGAAAGTTCACAGAAGAAGTCAGGTATCTCCAAGTGTGTGCAGAAGGACAGCTGCAGCACCATCAGAGTGTGGAGCAGGCTATTTACACCACTAATGAACAAAGAAACCAGAACTAGCAGGACACAGAAGGAAGGATTCATGATGATGGGGTACATCAGTGGGTGACAAATGGCCACATAGCGGTCATAGGCCATTGCTGTGAGGAGACAATTTTCCAGGACAAGAAAAGCCATGAGAAAGTAGACCTGGGAGAGGCAACCTATGTAGGAGATGCTCTGACTCTGTGCTTGGATGTTCAGCAGCATCTTTGGGATTGTGCTTGTGCTTATACAGATGTCTGTGAAGGACAGGTTGGAGAGGAAGAAGTACATGGGTGTGTGGAGGTGGGTGTCAGACCTGATGGCCAGGATGATGAGCAGGTTCCCAAGCACTGTGACCAGGTACATGGACAGAAAGAGGCTGAAGAGAAGCAGCTGCAATGCTGGGTCCTCTGTCAGTTCCAGGAGCAGAAATTCAGAAACAGCTGTTTGGTTTCTGGGTTTTGTGCTAATGATGAATCTAATGTAAAAGAAAAGTTACATCACAATAAAAGCTAAGGCTCCTCAGTTCTGAACAAAAGCCATATCCCCTGGGAACTTGTTAGAAATGCTGATACCTAGACCCCACTCCATACCTACTGACAACAAGCTCCAGGGACACAGTCCAGCAATCAGTCATTTCACAAACTCCTCCACACGTGAACACATATGAGAACTTGTGTTCAAGAAAAACTCTCTTGTGTATTTTGAACCTACATGAATAATGAAATCCTTCCCTCTGATTATCTACCCTTCCTTTCAATCTCTCTCCCACCTTCATTCTTGGACACACTCATTCAGCACAATTAATTCTTAGGCCCACACTCTGAATGAAATCTGATTCAGGCACCTGTTTTGTAAATAGGAAAAAATCCTAACATCTTTCAATAGCCCCAAGGTCCTCATCACTATCACAGGACCTTTCCTAAACTTCACAGACTTGTGGCAATGATGGGAAAGGGACAGATCAACATCAGCCAGCACTTGCTCAGCACCTGCAGTCCTCAAAGTGACATTTCTTTTTGGCACATTTTGTGTGCCTCAACACAGGCATCTGTTATGTTTCCTGTTTCAGAGGGAATTGTCAGTGGAACAAATCAGAAAAGAGGACAGAGAGAAAGAACATCCCTGCAGTTATAACTGCAAATTAGAAGGGCAGCATATTTCATGTGTTCCCTTCCTCATTGGAGACTTGGTCATGCACAGAGGAAAGGAACTCTATATTCATGGCATTAATATTCATTTGGCATTGACATAATACAACAAAAATGGTTTAAATGATGAAACAAGTTAGATGTATGAATCAACATAAGCATTGAAATGTTACAACAGAGTGCAAATTGTATGATACAGTGGTCCTTCATGAAAAAATACTTAAATATTTATCAAATCTCTGCAGAGATGTTTTTTGTCCACTGTACTATATCTATCATAACAGATGTATAAAAAATAACAATGAACATCTAACTAGCTACCAGTCACCATTATCCAATTCACACCCTTCTCCATTTTAACTTTAGATCTTACCATTGAAACAAATAAAGCATGTGTATATTAAGGCATGTGATCATACAATCATATTCCTTTTTCCCAGTATAAACGGTTATAAGTTATCTAGTACATCTATGTGATTCACACACGGTTTTATTGTATTTCCTACTATTCTTCCACAAGGAATTATATGGTTTTTATTTTACAAAGGTCTATATGACAAGCATCATTTGTTCATGTCATTTTACAATTGAATTTCTTCTGTAATTTTTTTTAAATTACTGTTGATAATTTCATTAATTGTAACTACCAGAGTGTTCTGCTATATTATTACATCTCAATTTATTTCTCCACTTTCTGCCTAATTGATGATATGTGGTTTTCCTTTTACCCTTCTTATACACATGGACACATATAAAATATGAAACAATGCACAAGAGAAATTGTTGCACAGTTCATGCTTCTGTGAAGAGACAATGAATGCAGTGAATGTAATGGTGCCATCAACATATTATATTTCAGTAAAAAATATGAATCTGATAATAATGGGATATCAGCATTTGTAAGTTCTGGGAAAGGGTGAATGGTAGTGTATTTTAAATTATCACTCTCTTTTGCTGTCAATATTAAAAATACTCTATGGTTCTATAATGAGCAACAGGTAGACCAGCGGGTAGCTTTCTTGGTCTGCCGATGTCTCTGCATCCTTCCCCAGAGTCACACAGTAAACAGAGATAACACCCACTTTTTTCTTCAAAAAACATTTGGAGCAGGACATAGAAAGATAAGGTGAAGCTGACTAACACTTTCCAACTCCACAACCCAAGGGCACAAGAAAATGCCAGAGAAGGATGTCACATTCATCCCTTTTGACACATTCATCCCTTTTGAAAATGGGAAGTTTTGTGCTCACGAGGAAAATGGTTCCTGTCATTTCATACACAGAGGAGACCTTCGGATGGAGAACTATGTGAAGATATTTTACAAAGGTATCAAGAACATGTCACAATGGTGGCAGACCACTAAGCACAGAGCCCCTGGGAGAAGTGGTTTAACCACACTCAGATTTTTTTCTCACAGCTCCATCACTAGGATGAAACTGTACTGAACTCCTACTTCCTTCCCATTTTCTATGCCACTTCAAGTTACCTGGCTGGCCCCATTGTGGAGTGATGCTGGTCTTCTCCCCTGGATGTTCGATGGACACAAAAGATCTGTCCTCAGGAAAGTAGAGGGACAGAGTGAGACACTGAGCTCCTGCCAGAGACATATATTCTGAGGGGATTGCCAGGTCTTGTCTGCTGACTGTTCACAAGTTATTTGCAGTTTCTGTGTCCCTGGGGACTCAATATACAAAGCTCCTTATTAGACAAATGCAATATTGTTAGTTGGATCCTATGGCACTGCAAATTGTTAAAGGCAAGTCTCCAAAAACGCAGAATTCAGTATGACTGAGTCCCTTGATCTGCAAAGCCAAGTTGCTCATTCACTTCTCACCATCTGCTTCTCTCAGACACATTACACAGACCTCACACACATGCACACACCACGCCTCTCTCACTTTATCCCAGACTTTTTTTTTCTTTAGTAGAAGCAATGGCCTTTCTGAAACCTGATTCTAGTTTTCTGTAGGAAGCAGAGCTTTTATACACATCACATTTGTAAATATAGCTAAGATAATATAAAAATGCAAGCACTCAAACTTTCTCTAAAAATTACCGGATGTTTCTTGAGCCTTAATCTTCATTCTGGGCATTTAGCTCATCAGATTCTAATCTACACTCTGTTGATCATTCTGACCAAAACTGATGTAGACATCTGGGTTAATCCTTTTTTGACCCTCATAACCATATTTTCTAATTTCATCACAATAGTGCCAGGTTATAATTTTTTCACATGAGGGTAAATAAATATGTTCAACCCATGAATTGTGATTCTTGATGTTTTTATAGAGTTATAGGTAATTACATCACCGGCAAGGCCGTTTATTATCCTCCCAGTACACAATCAAATTTCAAACATAGTTAGGTGAAGAAACTTTTCCATGTTGAAACTTAATTATGAGCTTTCTTCTCTAAAGATTTCAATATTTTCCCACATTTTTCATACATGACATGACATGTTAACTTTTTTAATTGAGCTTCTTCTTTAATCAGTGGTACTATGCTATACTATTTGATAATGGAAAGAGATAGATGACATTATCATGTCATTCCACACCTTCCTAGCCTCATTAACTTCAAACACATGAAATAATCAATAAGTTTTTAAATCACAGAGCTTGTTCTCATAAAACAAGATACAAGTTTTAGACACACAAAAAAATGAACTCAAGCATAAGCAGTAGTGTGGATAATCAAGGGGCACAATGAATTCAAGACCCTATGGAAAAGGTTCCTGCCTCCATGTAATAGGGTTAAACATTCTGGAAAAGATCAGGTGTTGAAGCCTGGGGAAAAATTGAAGCTTCAAATTGAGAATATTAGGCAAACTGAAACTGTTGAACTGTGTCAGATTATAAAAGTGACTAAAAACAGTTGAAGATTTCAGGAAATCTACTGAGACGCAAGAGAACCACGGTACCTGCTGGTTTCCTGGCTAAATTTTTTATTATTAAAATCACAACCAGAGGCAACACTAAACTTAATTCAGACTATAGAATTGATTGGTTATTCTAAAAACCACTGGGACCCTTCTATATTGGAAAAAGTAAGTTCATAGGCCTAAAAATGAAGGGGACTCATTCACATAAGATCTGCAAATCAAAAATTAAACAAGGGTTTCGGAGGGAGCTCAGTGGTAGTGTTTTGCTAGCATACATGAGACCCTGGGTTCCATCCTCAGCACCACAAAAGAGAAAGTAAAAAATAAATAAATAAACAAACTAAGAAGTAAAATAATCCTGAAGCAGAGTCTTAATCTATTCTGTGCTGCTTAACACAATAGTGCACTAGGGAATTCATAAAGAAGAGGAAGGTCTTGACTCTCAGTTCTGGAGGCTGTTGTCACTTTCACGGCCACAGGAGGTATCTGGCTAAATGTCCCATCTCTGCTTCAGAGCTGGTGCCTTCAATGCCCTATCCTCCAGAAGGCACGCATGCTGCACTCACGTGGAAGCACAGCAGATGAAGGGAAGCCACCCCTGAAAGCCTTTTGATGGCATCTTATTAATCCATTGACGAGGGAAGAGCTCTCAAGGCCTAAGCACCTCCTAAAGGACCCCACCTCTCAAAACTGCTTCAGTGACATCTGCACTTCAACATGACCTTTGAAAGGACAAACAAAGCAGAGCACAGAGAATCACCAAATGACTAATCAATACCTAATAAGCCCAGCAGTGTTGTAATGGAATGAGTTACAGTCCCACCCAGAGCGACATTGATCAGCTTCCCCTCCTCCAAGACTCTTTTCCTAAGTATGCAGCCTTCACCTATTTGTCACTTAAGTTAATGTCCCAAGTGAGAGAATCACACATAATTCAATTCATGAAAGACATGTCATATCTTTGACTCAATGGAAGGGTTATTTTCAACTGACTTAGGGATGGACACTCAGGATTCTGTGTATGGGAACCACATTAGATGTGACACTTGTATCTGCTACAAACCCCTGGTGACCTTGGAAGAGCTAGTCCTATAAGATCCACATTATGGTAGACTGAAGACACTCTGCTCCCTATTCAGGTACACACCCTCACTGAGGTTCTAATATTGAGGTTCTCATGTGACAAGTTCTCAGGGTTTTCACCAATCACCAGTCAGTTCTCTGTAGTATAAGATTTCTGTAGTATTTCACCACCTTATAATCAGGTTTACTTTTATTGGAACCTTAAAGGTCCTCACTGATGAAGTTCAAATATCTTAACATCATCTCCACTGCTGAGAAAATCTAACTAAATGAGTATGTTAGATTATAACAATACCTCAGAAAGATTTCCTTCACTAGTGACTGGTCCCGATTATTATTAAATTGTGTACAAAACACAACTCCCTTTCTGCTCTCTAGGCCTATCCTGGGGTGCAATGGACGGGATCCACACATGCAGTGAGGCAGAAGGCAGTCTCCAGATATGACAACGGCCTCCTTTGCCTTCTTCTGACCTGCCCACCTTCTACTGCTTTCTCTCTTCTGAGACTGATCCATAAAAAATCCCTGAGACTCTCCAAAATATATAGCAGCACCACCTCAAAAAAAATACAATTTTAAAATGTACCACACGCTAAGTGAAATAAACCAGGCATAGAAATGTAAGCCTTGCACTATCTTACTTATGTTTGGAATCTAAAGCAGCCAAGGGGGAGCACAAGGGTGGTGGTGAGATCTTGGGCAGGGCAGTGGATAGATAAAGGAGAGAAACCGATGAAAGAGTACAAAGTTTCAATTACACACAAAGAATGAGTTCTCTTGACCTACTGCACCTCACAGTGACTAACTATGGGGTTTTAAACATTGTCACTACAAGGAAATAATGTTTATGAAGTGATGGATGTGTAAATTAGCCTTAGAGGTACATTGAATAATATACACATGCATTAAAACATGACATTGGACCTTAAAAACACACGATTTTGTCAATTTTTTTTAATTTTTTTAAAGTTTAACACATTTAAAAAATATACCAATGACCTAAATAAACATTTCTCAAAAAATATATACAAATGAACAACTCTATGAAAAAAAGTTTCCATTTCACTAATCATCAGGGAAACCCAAATAAAAACCACAGTATGATATAATCTCACCTCAGAATGGCTATTATTAAAAAGACAAAAAATAACAAATGCTGGTGATGATGCAGGGAAAAGGGAACTCCTACACACTGTTGGTGGAGCTGTAAACTACTCCTCCCATGATAGAATGCAGTGTGGAACTTTCTTAAATATCTGTACTTAGATCATCCATAGGATTTGGCAATCCCATAACTTATTGTATATCCAGAAGTGATTTTATCAGTACACACAAGAGACCTCACAGTTACTGTATATTGCAGCACTCTTCACAGTAGCCAAGACAGGAAGTCAAACGAGGTGCCAGTCAGTGAGTGAATGGATAAAGTAAGTGGAATATAGAATGGAGCATTAATCAGACATTGAAGAGTGAAATTCCGTCACTTACAGCACCATTAATGTAACCAGAAGATATTCTGTGAAAAGAAGTCAGGCACAGAAGGACAAATAGCACACATTCTCACCTACATGTGGGTGCTAATGCTGATCTCACAAGTGGAGAGAGCAGTGCATGCTTGCCAAAGCTTCTGAAGATGTGGGAGAGAGGGGAGTGTTAACAGGGACAGAGGTACAGTGAGATGTGAGAAATGACCTCTGATATTGTGTAGCAAAGTCAAAAAACCGTGATTGACAACAACTGATACATATTTCAAAATGAGAACATTCTGTATGTTCCAACAAAAAGAAATGGTGAATATCTGAAAACAAAATGTTTGAGTTGGTTGACATACCAGCTGACCTGATATGATTATGCCTTGTATACATACATGAAAATATCACACGGAAGTCCATAAAACGGTGTAAGTGCTATTTGTCAAAAAAAATTATATGTAAATAAATATTAATATCTATTTAAATCACTAAGGCTGGGACACTGAGTTCAGCCTCTGACTCTATGATCTTAATTTAGAAATGGAGTTTAAAGAGCTGAAACCATTTTTCAAACATCACAGATCTAGAAAGAAAAGCAAAGTTAGGTAACAAACCCAAGATGGTATATATTTAGTTTTTGGGTTTTTTTTTTCTTCTGGTTATTTGAGAAAAATTTGAAGTCTGAAGTGTTAAGCATTTTTCTCACCAGGATTACAGTCACTTTGTCTCACTCTAAAACCCAAATGCAAAGAAAATGGCACATCACAGCAGAGAACTTACCCTACCCCAGAGTTTCCTCAAGGTCTCCCTCATGTCCCTGTTCCTCAGGTTGTAGATAAAGGGTTTCAGCATTTGAGGGACCACAGAGTACATGACAGAAGTCACTGCAGTCTTCCTGGGGACTCAGTCACTGCAGAACCACACTGAAAACTGTCCCATAGAACAAGGAGACAACAGAAGCATAGGACCCAAGGGGGAAAAGTTTTTTTTATAACTTCCTACCACTGATGGGATTTTAAAAACAGAGGAGACAATTTGAGTTTAAGAGCAAACTATTCCAGAGAGAGCAACTCCACCAAATAGTACAACTGCAACTTATATCAGGATGTTATTGATGAGGGTGACAGAGCAGGCCAGCTTGATGACCTCAGGAGTTCACACAAAAAGTGGGGGATCTCCAGGTTTGTTCAGGAGGACAGGTGCGGCACCTTCAGACTGTGCAGCACAGCACTCACAGTACTATTGACCAGAGAAAATAACATCGCAGAACACAGAGGTGTGCATTCAGATGACTGTATAGCTCAGAGGGTGACAAACGGCCACATAGCAGTCATAGGTCATTGTTGCAATTCAACAGTTTTCCAAGTCAGAGAATTCCAAAACAAAGCAGGCCTTTGAGAGTATCATCCTGAGTAGATGATACACTGATCCTGTGCTGCAGTGTTCACCAACATCTTTGGAATCCTGGTTTTGCTTAAAGAGATATCAGCCAAGGACAAATTGGGGGTGTGTGGGTGGGATTCAGAGCAGATGGCCGGGATGATGAGCAAATTTTCCACAATGATGACCAGGTTCATGGACAGGAACAGGCTGAGGATGAGGGGCTGCTGTGCTGGGTCCTCTGTCAGCCCCAGGAGGTGGAATTGGGAAACATCTGTTTTGGTTTCTAGCTCCCATGTTGGTGATGAATCCGATGGAAATATTGAGTGAATTAAAATGTCTGGACCAGCTTCAGAAACATGTGGGAGCATGTTAAAAGCCTAGGTTTTGACACCCAATCAGACTTATTCCTCATGAACCCTGAGGCTAAGTACTAGCTGCTACACTTTAATAAGCCCTCTAGTACTTTGAATACATGCAGACTTTTGAGAATAGTTATGTTCAGTGCAGAACTTTCTCAAATAGCCAAATAGATATTCAAATATTTTCCTTTTCTACTTTTCCCTCCATATCCCTTCCATCACTTCTCTTCCCTCCACTCCCTTTTATGAATCTCTGAGGGTTATGTCAAATTGCAGGTGTGTTAGTTCTTACAATCCTCCCCATTTACCCACAAGGAAACTCAAGGTGAGATTTCATCATGAATGTAAAATAACAGTGAGTTCTTCACAAACACTGATATACTCACAGATGAGTTGATTTTCTTGACCAATCTGTTAATGCCCTGGAGAGCACAGAAATAACATTACTAAATGGTCACTTAGATCTCATCATTTACCTTTGTGATTTTAATATTTCCTTTCTGACCAAAACCTCTAGTCTTTCACTGTATTGCAAAGGTATGTCCACCACTACCCATGAAATAACTTACAGCAAGTAGACGGAAGTGAGCAAAGATTAGCAAAAGCCGCCTCTACACAGAAAACTCTTAGGACTTTCCCACAGGAACGTAAGTCACCTCCTTTAGCAATTAATGCTAGGAGAAGCTGAGCAACTGTATCTATGAGACTCTGTCACAACCTAAGAGAGTTCTTCCCATGAGGTAATAGGTGGAGGATGACCTAACCTTACCTGGTTTGAGTATGCTGGGCAACATTTGCATAGCATCACACTGAGCACCTCCAACATATAAAATCCTGTTCAATACTATTTCAGTGAAGCTGGAAGAAAAACTCTGGAGATGTTTTATGATGAGAAAGGAATAGGACAAAAGCATCCAGCACAGTGCTCACCTCATACTGACTTTTCCTATGGGATTCCGGTTTTTGTTTTTTTTCTGTCACATATGGTTGCATGTGGCACTATTCATTCCTTGAAAAGAAGTAAGATGTTGGGGAAGTTGAGGGAAGAGGAAAGAAGAACATCCCCAGTATGACAATGAAAATATAAGGAAATATGTAATATATTCTGGAAATGCAGGTCATGGAGAATAATGAGAATAAATTATCAATGATACCAGTAACACTCAAAGAGAATATATGATGAAAGACACAGCACAGCAATTGAAATGGATTAAGTAGTAAGTGAAGTAGGTATGTGAATAACGCTGGACCTCACCTCCAAAGCATTAAATGTAACAGGATAACATTAACTGTCAGAGGACGACATTCACTTGTAACCCATTGCTTTGCCTCTGCTCTGCAACTAAGTCTACTTTTGAAGGATATTTTGTTTTCTTTTCCTCTTCTCCCTCTCACCCTCCCTACACTCATAGGAAGCAGGATTACCTTTTTCCTGTCCTAGGTCCAGTTATCTTTCCTTGAGCACACACCCACCACAGGAACCAAGTAATTCAGACTTCAGGGATGGCACCAGAAGACCTCAGAAATGACTATCTCCTTGGTCATGTATATCTAAAAAGAACAAATAAAATAAAATTTAAGAAAGAATATACTATCTCCCAAATTAACAAGTGAATTACAAACCCCTGACAGGAGACACATAGAATGTAGCCCTTGAATACCTTCTTTTAACATCCTCTGTGTTCCCTGATGGGCAGAAACATCGTCTCTGGAACAGAAGTGCAGTTTTTCCTTTGCTAGCAAAGCAATGAAACATCTTCTTTTTTCCCAAACCCTTGTCCTTGTTATTGGATAGCACTGGGGACAAGGATAAGCTTTTGATAATATAACTAAGGGACTTTGTGGTATGATAATGTCAAAATGAACCTCACTATTATGTACACCTGTAACACACCAACAAAAACATTTTTAAATTATTTTTTATTCTTTTATTTTTACAGACTTGACTGCATTTTGATTCATTGTACACAAATGGGGTACATCATTTTGTTTCTATGGTTGTGCATTAGGTAGATTCATACCACTCATGTAATCGTACATGTACATAGATGTCTGTCTCATTCCACCATTTTTCCTACCTGCCTCCCTCACTTTTCCTTTTACATAATCTAAAGTTCCTCCATTCTTCTCTCACTCCCTAAAAAGCAACAGTGTTCAATGTTTCACCTTGGACATTGAAGATGGAAGCTGTGCCTACAGGAAGTGCAGACAGTCTGACCCACTCAACAGGTCCTGCTCAGGAATGCTCATCTCTAGGAGAAGCTCAGGGACTTCATTGTGGCTGGGAAGGGCTTTTGAGAGAGGTGGTCATAGGCTGACTCCTAACCTCTCTATCCCTGGGGCTCAATATCCAGAACTCCTCATTAGATCAGGTGTTTTACTATCATTCTGATCCCCAAAGTGGACATTCTTAAACTTCTGACATCCAAAAAACTGAAAGGTATTGTAGGTGTGAAAATATGTCACGCACATGTGGATGTAAACACTATAATTAATATTAGCTAATAGAGGGCAGAGATGCAAATGCTCCCCAGTGTCTTTTCATGTAGGATCAATGTCGACTGATCCTTCAGATTGCTTTTTGTATTTTCCACAGGAGATTTGAATCCATGTGATTGATGCTGACTGCCAAATATATATACAGGACCATGACTCCCCTGGTTAAAATCCTATTGACAATTTTTGTAATATCATCACAATTGTTTCAATAATTTTCTTCACAAAAGGAAACTATAAGCAAAACTAACCAACGTGATTTTGGCACCATTATGAAAACATGAATCACCAGGACAGAAGAAGACCCCAAATGGATCAGCAAGCTTTCCTTTATTCCAGAGTGAAGTGAATCAGTCAGGCACTGGGTAGGGGTGGGGGATGGGGGACTCATTTTCCAGGGAGGAAATTGGCCACTGGTCACAGAGGGAGTCTGAGCTTTATAGGTCACAATGTGGGTGAATTAATCATTGGAGACTGGAGCAGAATGTGTTGGGTTGGGCAGTCAAGGAAGTTATAAGAAGTCTGAAACTTACTGTTATTGGAAGGGACAGAGCTCAGAACTTGGTGTTCATGCTTATCTTTTCTCCAGGATTCATTGTTCTCCCAGAGTTTTGCTATTTGCTCTTCTCTTTCCAGGACACATGGGCAATGGGAAAGGTAAAGTCCAGGACCCAGGATTTTGGTATCCACCTCCTCCCTTCAGGACCCACTGTGGTCAGAAAGGTATGAATGTTTGCTTTTGGTGGAGATGCTGGGGATGAACCTGGAAAGAGATGAAAGTTTGCATTTTTCCCACACTGACCCATTGTTACTGGGAAAGGATCTACTGGGAGAGGTTAATGATTGCCTTCCTCTTCCCTCTTCCTCCAGGTTGGAAGTCTTGGGCATTGTCTTTCCCTGTCCTTGGGGTTGCCATTTTTCCATATCCTTCAGAAACTGTGAGTTGAAACTATATCTTTATTGTCATTGGAGAAAGGTGTTAATTCAATTACAGAATCACCCAAAAGTAGACCCATTCAGATGTATCCCTGCAAGCAACACAATTAGACACTTCTGCCATCACCTAAGTCATATTAGTGTTCATTTTAAACACTGTTGTGTTCAAGGACTTTGATCTTTTCACATGCTTATGAACATGTGTTGCACCAGATAATTTCATTCTATAAGGGTTTAAAATTTTCAAGATAGATTATTGGAAGATTATTGCAGGGTGGCATGGAAATTTCTTCCTTCACCATTTTAACCCCATTCACTTTTAAAGGAGAAACAGTAGATAACATCTAGAAGTCACCAGTGGAATTAGAAAACAATCTAACTTTGCAGGAACCACAAAGATTATAGAAACATAAAAGACAATATGATCCTGGTAACCACAACAAAAATGCAAACTTGACAAAGTGCATGAGTTGAAGCCCAGCGACTCCAGGATTTATCTCCACAAGCAAGAGAGCACTTCCTCTTTCCAGGAGAAGAGGACTCAGTGTCCCCAGAGATTAGTTGTGGCAGAGAAATGTTTAAGTAGTCCTAAGATGGTGACTGGCACTGGGCCAAGAGGTGGTGCATAATTAGTGATCACATGCCATGACCTACTTTTGCCTGATTAGTTAATGTCTCCTCTGTGCTAGTGGTCAACAGATGTTCCTCATTCTTTCTTGATTGGTTCCGTGGGTGTGCTTCAACTGTACTAATCCTAAGCTGATTGGCTGCCTTAGGTATATAAGACATTCTCTTCAACTGGGCAGGGATCACAGTTTGCAGGATGCAGGACACAGGCTGCAGGATGCAGGCCGCAGGCCACAGGCCATATGCCGTATGCCGCACCCCGCACCTCCAAGAAGCGACCCACCTTTAAGAAGCAGTAGACCTTTGATAAGCGTAGCCTCTCTGAAAGTGTAGCACCTCTAAAATTAAGCAAAGCCTCTCTTCCTGTAAGCAAAACCTCTCTTCCTCTATAAACTAGTGAACAAGCAAGCAAGCAAGGAAGCAGTCCAGATAAAGATAATAGAAGTAGTTCATTCCCAGTCCACCTCAGATAAATTCCCACGGGATTGTTGCTCTGGGCAGCAACAAATGGTGGCCCATACGGGGAAAGGGAAATCGACATGGTGGGGAAATTGAGGAACCTCACAGAAATAGGGCAAGGGAAAAATGTAAGTCCACCTCCGGGAATTGGCATGGCAGGTAAACTGAGGAACCTCGCAAGAACAGGGCAAGGGAAAGTAGGAGCCTTGTTGAACTCTCTGGCCAGAGCGGTTTATGGGCGAGGGATAGTAAGAAAAAATGGGGTCAGAAATTTCAAAGACCCAAATGATTAAGGTTAAAAAAGATGTATTAAAAGGTAATGGCACGATGGTGAAGGAAACTGTTCAACAAAGAGAACAAAGTGAGGAAGAATTAAGTGGTAGTGACTTAGAAAGCAATTACTTAAACAATTTAGGAAAAACAAAGGAAAAAGATAAGGGAGAGACAAATCTTATTCAACCTTCTGCACCATCATGGGAGGATCCTCTGACTAAGGCTATTCAGGACCTTTCTAAGAACTTAGATGCCCTTGAATACAAAGAACCTCAAAATTCATGGAACTTGCCCGTATTTGAGGATCAAAATAGACAGAAATACCATCAACCATTAAACTTTAAAACTATTAAAAACTTTAAAGAGGCAGTTATGACGTATGGACCTCAGACGCCATTTACCTTAAGTATGCTTGAGTCTTGGAGTAACTTAAATTTAACTCCTAATGATTGGAAAGAGTTGTGCAGAGCAGTGTTATCTGAAGGACAATATCTGATTTGGAGAGCTCAGAGGCAAGAAATATCTGTTGAAACTGCTCGCAGAAATGCAGCAGTGGGGTTTCCTGGTAGAAATGTTGATATGCTAACTGGAGAAGGCCAATACACTCCAATAGATATACAAAATCAGTATGATTCTGGAGTCTATTCCCAGGTATATATAGCAGCAACCAAGGCCTGGAAAACTATACAGGGAACCAGTGATCTCCAAGGCAGTCTGTCCAATGTTATACAGAGACCCAATGAACCATACGCAGAATTTGTGGATCACCTCTTACAGACGGCAAGTAGAGTTTTTGAAGAGATAGAGACAGCTATGCCTTTGGTTATCCAGCTAGCCGATGAAAATGCTAACAAATTTTGCCAAGAGGCTATCAGGCCCTGGAAAATTAAAAGGGAACTTTCTATCTATATAAAACTTTGTAAAGATATCAATGAGGTAGTGATTACAGGAAACATAATTGCTGCAGCTATGAGAGGTGCTTTTCCTTTAAACACCTCTGGAGGGGCTTTCCCTAAAGCCTGCTTCCTATGTGGACAGCCTGGCCATATCAAAAGGCAATGCCCTAATAAAAGACAAGAGATGACTGTAGTAAAATCTGTTTCACCTCATGTCCCAGGTTTTTGCCCAAAGTGCAGAAAAGAAAGCCATTACTAATAAGTATATATCACGCACAGATATTAAGGGGAATGCACTTCCTAGTAATTCAAAAAACGGGGCATGGGGCCCTTGGCCTCGGGGCCCACAAATGTACAGGGCTTTAGAAGGGAACAATATCAGATCACGAATTCAGATGATTCCTCGACACAATCCTTCCTACCCATTGACTCCCTTATCAGAGGAACAAAATGAAGTGTAGGATTGGACCTCTGCTTCATCACCCGATAAGTATTAACACCTGAGATGGGGATTCAGTTGATTCCTACTGGAATCCGAGGACACATCCCACCTGGCATTGTGGGGCTTCTCTTAGGGCAGAGTTCAACTACTACAGCAAGGCTTCAAGTACTCCCTGGAGTTATAGATTCTGATTTTCACGGGGAAATTAAAATAATGCTTAGTTCCCCTCATGGTATTATTGCTGTTAATCCTGGCGACAGAATCACTCAATTACTCCTCCTTCCTAGTTTTCATGAATCATTTAGATGTTTACCATAAGACTGAAACAAAAGAGGCTTTGACTCCACCAGTACAGGACCTATGGTTTGCTGGGCTTAAGATTGTTCAAAGAGACCTATGTATAAACTCAAAGTACAGGGAATTGAATTAGAAGGACTACTTGATATAGGGGCTGATACTTCCATTATCAATTCTCAACATTGGCCAAAACAGTGGCCTTTACAAAGGACATTGTGTTCTCTGAAAGGTCTTGGATATTCTAATAGCCCAGAACAGAGTGCAAAGATTTTAAAATGGGAAGATGATGAAGGACATCAGGGAATGTTTCAGCCTTATGTTTTGTCCTGTTTGCCAGTTACCTTATGGGGAAGGGATGTATTACAGCAATTGGGAGTACGTCTTACCACTGAGCCTATAGGCTCAAGTGATGAAGGTTGGATGTTAATGAAAAAACAAGGGTATATTCCAGGCAAAGGATTAGGCAAGAATTTACAAGGAAACCTTGAACACATTAAGGCCAGAAAAAATCAGGCTTGGGCAGGGTTAGGATATTTTCCTTAGAGGCCACTGAGATTAATATCTTGAAAATACCATGGCTTTCTAATAAACCAGTTTGGGTCCCTCAGTGGTCCCTATCTAAAGAAAAATTACAGGCATCCCAACAATTAATACAAGAACAATTGGAAGCAGGACATATAGAGCTTTCCACTTCCCCCTGGAATTCACCGATATTTATCATTAAAAAGAAATCAGGGGAATGGAGACTTTTACATGACCTTAGAGAGGTTAATAAAACTATGCAAATTATGGGTCCTACTCAGCCTGGACTTCCTAACCCTATAGCCATTCCCAAGAATTTTCACCTGATAGCTATTGACATAAAGGATTGCTTCCTCTCTATTCTTCTACATCCTGAAGATGCTCCCAGATTTGCTTTTACAGTTCCTTCTATTAATCATGAAGGACCAGATCAAAGATATCATTGGAAAGTTTTGCCTCAAGGCAGGGCAAACAGCCCAACTATATGTCAGGTTTCTGTAGATCAAGTTTTACAACCCATAAGAAAAAAGTATCCAAAACTCATCTGTCTCCATTATATGGATGACATTCTATTAGATCATCCTGATCATCAGAATCTCCTTGAGATATTTGGGGATATGGCTATCAGCCTAAGACAACATGGGTTAATCATAGAAGAAGAAAATGTACAAACTAGATCCCCTATCTTGTATCTAGGACACATTCATCAAACCTCAAAAAATCCAGCTCAGTAAAGATCGGTTAACCACTTTAAATGATTTCCAAAATCTACTGGGAGATATTAATTGGCTTTGGCCAACTTTGGGCCTCTCCACAGGAGAATTAAAGCCTTTATTTGACATACTCCATGGGGATCCTGATCCATCTTCTCTAAGATTTTTAACTAAAGAAGCTAGAGTAGCTTTAAGTAGAGTAGAAAGGGCTATTGAGTGTGCCCACTGTGATAGAATTAATTTCTTAAAACCACTTCTGTTTGTAGTAATTCCTCCTCAATATACACCCACAGGTGTTTTCTGGTAAAGAGGGACCTTTGATGTAGATACATTTGTCTGTCCTCCAAAAAATGTAATTGAACCCTATACTTCTATGGTAGCACAACTCATTCTTCAAGGACTTAAATCTGCAATTAGAGTATTTGGAAATCATCCTACTACTATTATCACTCCTTACTCAGCCCAACAAGTTGAATATTTATGCACTAATGATAATCATTGGGCTGTAGCTAAATGTTCTACTTTTGCAAATTTTGATAATCATATTCCTAAATCTTCCTTACTATCCTTTTTTTAAACCATCCTGTTATATTTCCTCAGGTAGTTAAAAAACAGCCTATTCCTAGAGCATTAAGTGTTTTTACTGATGGATCCTCTAATGGTACTGCTGCAGTGGTCACTTGCCAAAATACTATCACTCATATTATTTCTCATAAGTCTGCTCAACTGGTAGAAATGGAAGCTGTGGTCATCGCCCTTATAGAATTGAAGGAACAACCCATAAATCTTTTTACAGACAGTAATTATATTGCACAAGTAATTCCTAAATTAAAATTGGCTGTACCTATAGCTCCTCCTACTCCAGCTTTTAGGTTATTTCTTCAAACACAAAAGCTCTTATGGGAACGTAAAGAACCCAAGTTTGTTGGACACATAAGAGCTCATACTAATTTGCCTGGCCTTCTACATGAGGGTAATCATAACGCTGATCTTACAACTCAAACTATTTTCATATTTTCTTCAGTAGAACAGGTCGCTCAATTTCATGCTCAATTTCATGTTAATAGTACGACATTACAACGTAGATTTAAAATAACTAAAGAACAAGCTAGAACTATTGTTAAGGGATGCCAATCTTGTGTTATTCATTCTCCAGTTCCACATGTAGGCATCAATCCCAGAGGGCTTTTACCCAATCATTGTGGCAAATAGATGTTACTCATGATCCCAGCTTTGGTAAACTAAAATTTATTCATGTGTCTATTGACACATGTTCAGGATTGATTTTTGCTTCTCTGCATTCTGGGGAAAAAGTTAAAGTGTTATCTCTCATTGCTTACAAGCTTTTGCAGCTATGGACATTCCTAAAATGCTTAAGACAGATAATGGCCCTGCTTATACTTCATCATCTTTTACTCAGTTTTGTCTCAAGTTTCAAATTACTCATAAAACTAGAATTCCTTATAATCCTCAAGGCCAAGGCACAGTGGAATGTGCTAATCAAACACTCAAGCTCATTCTTTTAAAACAAAAAGGGGGAGATTGGGTTACCCCCAGAGATAGATTGGCTATAGCTCTTTTTACTTTACATTTTTTAACTATGGATTCAGAGGGTTATTCTGCTGGAGACAGACATTGGAATCCTCATCAGCAAAACAAACTGCTAGCCTGTTGGAAAGATGTTCTTACAGGGACGTGGAAGGGTCCGGACCCGGTGTTAATATGGGGGCGAGGATCTGTTTGTATCTTCCCACAGGATGCAACCTCTCCAGTGTGGGTGCCAACAAGATTCGTCAGACAAGTTAATCACTCAGCCATTGATAAACACCAAGATGATGTGCACTTGCTGCCTTAGAAGCCAGAACTGCTTGGTTGTCTCAAATGGACGGCTGGTAGTCAAAGACGGGAAAGTCTCATGTGGCTGACATATCAACCTAAGACAGGAGCCAAGACAATAATATCAAGCTTCTTGGTAATTCAATGACAGGTAAGAATGTCAGCAGGACATGTGGACACCTAAGACAGGCACAGTCGATCCAGATGTAGTGATAGCCATCACACATCCATTAGAGTTTTCTTCACCTTTTTAAAACTAAAAAGGGGGAGAGCAGAGACATGTTTAAGTAGCCCTAAGATGACATCTGGCATTGGGCCAAGAGGTGGCACATAATTAGTGTTAACACGGCGTGATCTACTTTTGCCTGATTAGTTAGTCTCTTCTGCGCTAGTGGTCAAGAGATGTTCCTCATTCTTTCTTGATTGGTACCGTGGGGTGTGCTTCAATTGTGCTAATCCTAAACTGATTGGCTGCCTTAGGTATATAAGACATTCTCTTCACCTAGGTGGAGGTCGCAGGATGCAGGACGCAGGACGCAGGCTGCAGGCTGCAGGCCGCAGGCCGTACGCCGTACGCCGCACCCCGCACCTCCAAGAAGCGACCCACCTTTAAGAAGCAGTAGACTTTTGATAGGCATAGCCTCTCTGAAAGCGTAGCACCTCTAAAATTAAGCAAAGCCTCTCTTCCTCTAAGCAAAGCCTCTCTTTCTTTAAGCAAAGCTTTTCTTCCTCTAAGCAAAGCCTCTCTTCCTCTCAAAGCCTCTCTTCCTCTAAGCAAAAACTCTCTTCCTTTATAAACTAGCAAACAAGCAAGCAAGCAAGGAAGTAACCCAGATAAAGATAATAGAAGTAGTTTAGTCCCAGTCCACCTCCCATATATTCCCACGGGATTGTTGCTGTGGGCGGCAACAAGTTGCCAAAGGCAAGCATAAAACTTCTACCTTTTCCAATTATTTATGTATTTATTTATATTTTAATTGACAATATTTTTACATGTTTCTTAGTTACAATGTGATGTTTTGATTCTTATACACATTGGCTAGTGATCGACTCATGGTAATTAGCCTATCACTTTAAACTTTGATCATTTCTTTGTGGTGAATATATTTCAATTTCTTCCAACCATTATGTACATCTGTAAGGCACTAATCTCAAGAAGCTACAAGTAAATAGCAGAAAGATCAGTAGTGCAGAGGGAGGGACACTGGAAGAATGGAGGAGATGAAAGGGGAAGTCCCAGGGAGTGAATTAGATCAATTTAGATTACACACATTTATAATTACATCAAAATCAACCCTAATGTAACATATATAACTAAAAATAACTAATAAAAAGAGTTCACACCCTTACACTCAGCTAAAATGTTTTTCTTCTATTTTGAGATACATCATGCATTTCTGTTAATTGTTCACCATGGTATGCCATAAAACCCCAGAACTCATTGTTCCTCTCCAACAATGCCAGGTGTTGATCAGCCTCCTCTCCCTCCTCCTTGCCTTCCTCCTCCTCCTAGTCTCTGCTAACTACTCTTCTGCTGTCCATTTCCATGAGTTCAATGTAGTGAGGTTCCTCTTATGAGTGACACCAGGCTGTGCTTGTCTTTCTATACTTTAGTTGGTTCACTTGATGTCCTTCGGTTCCACTGTGTCATCAAAAGTAACAGACACAGCCACATCAATGTTTATAGCAGCTCAATTCACAACAGCTAAACTATGGAACCAACCTTGATGCCCTTCAACAGATGTATGGATACAGAAAAAGTGTTATTTATATATATGTATGTACAATCAGAAAAATGAGAGATTACACTCTATTTATGTCTGATCAATCAAAATATCTAAATGCATTCTACTGTCATGTAAAACTAATTAGAACAAAAACAAATGATTTTTTAAAAACTCCACTTCCCAAAAAGAAGGAGGAGTTGAACCCCTGATTAGTAAAGTGTGCAGATTATGGTCCCTCCCCAGTTCCCAAGTCAAACACCAGACTAATAAATTTGTACTCAGCACTCTTCCCTCTACGATATCTGCTGGGAGATGACCCACTCTCTCCCTCCAGGGTCCTCGCTGCTGGAGCCTCAGGTTGCTTTCTCCCATAATAAGGTTCTCTTGCATGCTTTGGTGCCTGACTTTAAAGTTTCCCTGGTGGGAACAAAGAACCGAGGCTTGGAGCTTCGGCCCCCCTCCCCTGTGGCACCAGAGTCTGCTGAGGGTGCAGCCCACTTTCCCTCACTCACGCTCAGGTGAACATTTAGTTGATCCCACATTGTGGATGTTATGACCAGTGCTGCAAGACCATGGTGACGCAGGGTCTTTCAACACATTGACTTCACTACCTTTGGGTGTGCAGCAAATATGTCATTCCTGGGCCCTGTGCTAGCTCTACTTCTGGTTTCCAGAAGAGCCTCCATACTCTTCTCCATTATGACTCTACTAGTTTACATTCCCACCAACAGTGCACTTAAGTCTTCTTTCTCCACATCATTCTGTCATTGTGACCCTTCTCACTGGGGAAATGTGGTCCATCAATGTGGATTTCATTCATATTTCCCTAATTATTAAAAACAGAGCCTTTTTCATATATCCATTATCCATTTGTATGTCTCCTTTTGAGAAATATTTATTCAGATGTTTAGCCCATTGTTTAATTGAGTTATTGGTGTTTTTACCCTTAAGTTGTTTGCATTCCATATGTATTCTGGATATGAACACCTTGTCAGACATATGGTTTACAAATATTTTCTCCGACTCTCTGGTTCATTTCTCTGATTTGATTTTTTTTCTTTGGCTCTATAGAAACATTCAGGTTTTATATAGTCCAATTCATCAATTTTTGTTTTGTAACCTGTGAATTTGGGGACTAATTTTTAAAAACTTATTACCCACGCCAATGTCCGATAGTGTTTCTATTATGTTTCCTTCTAAAAAATGGATAGCTTTGGGCCTCACACTTAAGTGCCTAATTCATTTTGAGTGAATACTTTAAATGATGATATGTAGGTGATTAGTTTCAATGTCCTAAAGGATTTTTCTACATTACCTTGTAATAATTTGATAACTTTGAGACTTACACATAAGTCACTAATCCATTTTGAGTGGATATTTGTAACTAATGATATACAGGGGTCTAGTTTTATTCTTCTGCGTTGTGCTTCTTTACTTAAAAAATATGAGTGAGTTCAAGAGTTGAACACTGCCCCAGACCAGGACTCTGGACTCACAACACCTCAAAGTTTCAAGAAAGTCTCCAACAAATAATTTAACCAAGATCACTGTTGGTTGAGTGGATGGATTTGTGATGCTTTCCATAACATCCAGCATCAGAAGTCAGTACACTGATCTAGGAGAAGAGACCTGACTGCTGATGGGTGAGGACAACCTTGGACATGACAGAGAAGGAATTAGATCAAAGCCTGATTGGACTGACCTCAGAAAAACATGGTGAAAAACGGGTAGAGTGAATACAGAGATCTCCTGGAGGACTTGGGCTACACGGGGAAGAGAATGAGACGGTAGCTAGAGTGGATGAGAGGTCTGGACAGGGGTTTTCATTTAGGAAACACTCATGTACATTTCAAGCCAGGATATCATACTTCACAGTTGACCTCATACCACCATTTGAAGTAACCTGCAGGAGGACCAGATCAGGAACACTCAAGGGTGAACAAGACTCCATCATGAGCCTTCCAAATAAAAGCCCCAGGGCCTCTTTTTACATCCACGGTATCCAGTTCTCTGGCCATGTGGATAGAACAAAGCCATTTGGAACACAGAAGCAGGACCGGGTTCCTGACCGGAGAGTGTGCCTCCTGAAACCAAGGTGCTGTCACTACCATTTTTTTAAGTATTTATTTACTTTTTTAATTTTTACAGACTGCATTTTGATTCATTGTACATAAATGGGGTACATCATTTCATTTCTGTGGTTGTCCACGTTGTAGATTCATACCATTTTTATAATCATACATATACATAGGGTGATGATGTCTGTCTCATTCCATTTTTCATAACCCCTCGCTCTTATTTCCTTCTACATAATCTAAAGTTCCTCCATTCTACTCTCACTCCCCACTCACCAACCCATTATATATTATCATTCACTTATCAGTAAGTCTTAATATTTTCACTGATAAGTGGATGATTGTACTATTTTGATTAGATATTCTTTTCAAATATTGATAGAAGACTAAACCATTATCATTTTTTAATTTTTCAATTTTATTTGTTCTAATTATCTGTGATACTTCAGACATAATGGAGTGTAATCTCTCATTTTTCTTATTATACATACTGCAGGATCATATTGGTCATGCCATCATACATGTACATGAGTTGATGATGTCTGTTTCACTCTACTACTATTCCTTTCCCCAAACCCCTTCCCCACCCTTCACTCCCCTCTACCTAATATAAAATAACTATTCTTCCCTATCCAAGCCCCCTATTGTGAATTAGCTTCCACCTATCTGAGAAGACATTCAGCCTTTGTTTTTTGGGGTTTGACATATTTCACTTAGCATGATTTTTTCATTTCCAGAAATACATTTTGATTCGACTTTCAACATTTCACAGTGGTGAAATTTGTGTTTTTATCATCTTTCGATTGCTGCATTCTAGTTGTACACACTGATGAGATCTGTTGTTACGTGCCTGCACATGCACACTGCACAACAATGGAATTTGGCCAAGATCCCTACCCAGCACTTCCCCTCCCCCCACCTCCCACTAGTGATTCCCTTTCCTTTACTTATCTAGGAGATCCATCCCCCACACAACACCTTTGTTTTATTGTTTCCTCTCTAATTTCTGCAAACCATTATCTTATTTCTATTTAGTTATTAATATTTTACGCACTGCATTTTGATTCATTGTACACAAATGGGGTACATCATTTCATTTCTATGGTTGTATACAATGTAGTTTCATACCATTCCTGTAATCATACATGTACCTAGGGTAATGATGTCTGTCTCATTCCACCATTTTTCATACCCACTCCCTCTCATTTCCTTCTTCATATTCTAATGTTCCCCCTTTATTCTCTCATTCCCCACTCCCCACCCCCATTATATATCATTCTCCACTTATCAGGGAAAACATTCGGCCTTTGGTATTTTGGGCTTAGCTTATTTCACTTAGCATGATATTCTCCTAATTCCATTCATTTATCTGCAAATACCATAATATTATTCTTCTTTATGGCTGAATAGTAGTCCATTGTGTATATATACCAGAATTTCTTCATCCATTCATCTGTTGAAGGGCATCTAGGTTGGTTCCACAATCTAGCTATTGTGAATGCACTGCTATAAACATTGATGTGGCTGTTACTGTACTTTGCTGATTTTAGGTCCTCTGGGTATAAACAGAGGAGTGGTATAAGTGGGTTAAAAGGTGGGTCCTTTCCAAGTTTTTTGAGGATTCTCCATACTGCTTTCCAGAGTGGCTGCACCAATTTGCAACTCAACCACCAATGTAAAAGTGTGTCTTTTTCCACACATACAAGCCAACATCTATTATTGTTTGTGTTCTTAATAATAGCCATCCTTTGGAGTAAGATGAAAACCTAGAATTTGTTAATTTGCATTTCTCTATACTAGAGACGATGAACACTTTTTCATATATTTATTAATTGCCTGTGTGTGTTGTTCTGTAAAGTGACTGTTCAGTTCCTTGGTCCATTTTACACATATTTTTTTTGCAAAACAGAGAAATGAGAAGATAAAATACACAGGATTTGAAAAAAAAATTTAAAGGAAAAAACTGACAATTTGTTAGTGCACCCTAAGACGGATATCTGAGTGAGCAAGACACAAACTCCTGACACCTGTGCTCAGGTAGCAGCTGCAGTAAAAGGGAGAAGAAGACCTCAGAGATGGGGGTTGAGCACAGTCCACCTGCAGATGTCAATCCCATGAGATTCAGGGACTTAATGCATTAAAGCAATACAAAGAGCTAAGTAGGAAACTTTCACTGGGTGAGTGTGATGTCCATGTTATGAAAGACCACCAGGATAGAGAGTTGAGGAAAAGAACTTCAACAGGACAAGTCCCTTACTTCCTTCACCAGGTACTGGCAGACCTCCTCTCCCTGAGACACCGGGAGTGCACCCCTGTCCTCATCCCCTTCCTGCTCAAGTCTCTCTCAAGAGCTCCTCTCATATACCACTCCTCTCCTCTCTAATGTAGTCTGCTTTATCTGGGTACCTGTAAATGTACCTATATCCTGACACACATTATGTGGAAGAATACCATGTTTTACACCAAAATAAACTTAGTTCTAAAGATGTCTGTCTATATCCTCCATAAATAAAAGTGAGAATATAGAAAATGTACCCCAAAGTACAGATACTGAGGTCCCAATTCTATGTATAGCTTAGAGTGATCAAATCCACCTTTAATATTATACTAAGATATTTCTAAAATAACATCTGTAACGAGTACAGACTATGTATGTACTATAAGAAAGTTTCATCGTCATTTTAGGAATGTCCAAGTTTTCCCAATTTCACAATAGTAGTTTCAATACATAATTTGTTAAACTCAACAAGGGGAGGGCAAAGAATAGAAGTTCAGGGGATTAGACAAAGGGGAATGAAAGGAAGAAGGGGGAGAGGAATAGGAAAGGCAGTGGAATGATTCTGACCTAAATTTCCTATGTACATATATGAATACACTACCATGAATCTCACCACAGTGCACGTCCACAGGACTGGGATCTAAATTAGAATAAGATATAGTCTATGCTTCTATAACTACATCAAAACAGGTTCTAATGTCATGTGGAACTAAAAAGAACAAATAAAAATACATAGATGGAAATTATTAGCATTGATTATGAATGTTGTCATAGTAAATTGCAAATTATCTGGAAAGCTGTTAACCTGTGATACAAAGTTAGTCTGGTTGTAATAAAATAGTTAGGGATTGCTATCACATTAAACTTAGTTTCCTAGGTCTGGGGTGCTACAGTAATTAAGAGGTGATATCAGTGAAGGAATAGATAAGGCAGGTCAGAAAAATATCACATAAATGAACTATTTGTTTATTGATGAATCTTATGTAAAAATGAACTTGGACTTGTAGCTCAGCTAAAGTCAAAAGTAAATTCCAAAAGATATCAGGCCTCTAAACTAAAAGGCATGCCTTAGATCAGCTTTCATGGTCTACAATTTTCTAGAATTTTTAAGCTCTAAACATTATGGAATATTGATGAATTACAGTGAAACTGACAATTGTTTGCATTCACTAAACACTGTGTAGATGATTAAAAGTGATCCACACATCTAAATAAATCAGCAGTTCAGAGAACTTTCAAAGGGTTACACACCAATTAAGGAATACTTATATATTAATATTTTTCAAGATCAATAAGGATGAGGCTGTATCTCACTAGTAGGGTACTTGTTTATTAACCAGAAGACGAAATATATATGTCAAATGTATGAAAAGAGTCTCAACATAGTAAGAGAAACAAGATTGTCAAGGCAACCAAACAGATAGATTTTGTGATGATGTGGAAATCCAGCACCACCAAACGGGCAGGCAAATTAGTTCAACCACTTAAGAAAACTCCCCAGATATGAAATATTGTCAAATATGGCAGCTCTTCAGGATGTATTCCCATCAAAACTCAACACACACCCGTGGAGATGGTCACAGTGGTAATGATCTGCAGAGGACTAATTGTGGTGGTCAGAATGATCCAAATCAAGGACAGCAAACTTCTACTTTAAAGAACTAGATAGCAAATGCTTTCAGCTTCAGGAATCACAAAGTTTCCCCTGCAACTTTTCAACATTCCCTGCACAGGAAGCAACCTTAGATAATATCATGAGTAACTGTGCTTATGTTTAGTAACACCAAAAAAAAAAGTTGTTGAAACTACACATAGGAAAAAATGAAACCCCTAAGGTCAATAATTTTTCCTCAAGGTTAAAACTATACTTCATCTTCACCAGAAGACCTGGAAAAAGAACATGGAGTCCTCTTCATTCACAATTTCAGAAAAACAGCCACCCAAATTTCATCTATATGGGAAAGACGACCTATTTTTTACTGTCACCACACACCATGCTAAAATGGAGAGCACTGTAAATAAATGCACAACAGCTAAACCCAGACACTTGACGTGATCTCAGAACTACACTGATAAAAATAATGACTGAGATATACAAATCCTCATTCTTTTGATACTTTATCAAAGGCAAACAGATGAGTTGCACAGACATCTAGACAGGGTGAGAAGAAGGTAGTGGAGTCTAAAGAAATGAGCATTCTGGGGACAAACACAGGCAATACTTGTAATCAAAAACTGGGTGAACGAATCCAATATTTCTCTCTACTTCCATCTGTTTTATAATTTAGGAAATTACATCTAGGGGATGCCCAGAGAAGCTGGCACACGTACCTTCTCTGCATAGACGCCTTTGTACATAAGTCCATTCATCTTCTTATCAGGCTCACACCTACGAGTGAAAGGGATTCAGAGATGGAAGTGTTGCATTACACTCATGACAGAGATGAGTTCTTGGTGGCCCCAAGGAAAGTTCCATCATCAAAGGACCAATGGCAGGGCACTGTTTCCTCTCTCTGGCATCTTGTTGAGGAAGGACACCTATATCTGCTAGAAAGTCCTGGTGACTCTAAGAACAAGTCCTAGGAAGAGGTCACCTCATGTAGGACTCAATGAAACAATAACCTTCCTTCTAGCTTGGGCATATTAAACATAGGGCTTTTAGTTTTTCATGAGAAATAAAGACATCTTCCTTCATTGATGAAGCCAAAATCTCAGATATCACAAAAGCATCTCAAACCGCTGAGATGTGTTGATATTGTAAACAATGAAACTGAATAGGGTGGATGGTGACATTGCCTCTGTAGGATACCATTGTCCACAGATGAGTCTCATTAAACTCTTAGTAGATGGTGAAAATCAAACTTTTGCTTCACATTAGGTTGGCTGGGGAGAGCAACCCACCTGGCCCTAACCATGGGATCATGCAGAAGTTGTTCTTCATGATATTAACACAGCCTTCCTGGGACCTTTCTCTGCCCTATCCTCCTACCTTAGTGTTCTTTCTTTTGAAACTGACCCATCAATAATTGCTAAAATTCAAACACCTGACTTACTCTCTCATACTATGGAGTCAAATCAAGAAAATGCAGTTTAGGGATGTGGTACAAATCATTTGCCAGATATCACAGATCTGGAAAAACAGCAATGTCAGGTTTGAAATCCAAGTTGCTATGTATTTAGATACCATATTATGTTGTCATTTGGGAGTAACTTGATGAGGGAAGAGTCAGGCATTCTGAATCACCAGTGTTCCCACCACTTTAGCTCATTCTAGAAACGCAGACCTAAAGCCCATGACACAATCACAGAGGAGGCATCCCACTGATGAGATGCCTCAGGGCCCCCTTCATTTCCCTGTTCCTCAAGCTGTAGATAAAGGGGTTCATCATCTGAGGTACCACAATGTACATCATTGAAGCCACTACATTCTTAATGGTAGAGTCAGTAACTGCAGAGCTGAGGTAAACTCCAAAACCTGTCCCATAGAATAAGGACACAACTGAGAGGTGAGACCCACAGGTGGAAAAAGTTTTATACCTTCCACCCACTGATGGTATCCTCAAAAGAGAGGAGACAATTTGAGTATAGGAGAGAATAATCCCAGAGAGAGGAACCCCAAAAAATACAATACTCGCTAGATACACCAGGATATTATTGATGAAAGTATCAGAACAGGCCAGCTTGATGACCTGAGAAAGTTCACAGAAGAAGTCAGGTATCTCCAGGTCTGTGCAGAAGGACAGCTGCAGCACCATCAGAGTGTGGAGCAGGCCATGCACAATGCTGAGGAGCAGGCAGAGTAGAAGCAGCAGGACACACAGACGGGGGTTCATGATGGCTGTGTACCTCAGGGGGTGACAAATGGCCACGTAGCGGTCATAGGCCATTACTGCAAGAAGTAAATTTTCTAAACCACCAAAAATCAAGACAAAGCAGGCCTGGGAGAGGCAGCCTGTGTAGGTGATCCTTCTGATCCTGTGTTTGGATGCTCACCAACATCTTGGGGATGGTGGTTGTACCCATACAGATGTCATTGAAGGACAGGTTGGAGAGGAAGAAGTACATAGGGGTGTGGAGATGGGAGTCAGACCTGACAGCCAGGATGATGAGCAGGTTTCCCAGGATGGTGACCAGGTACATGGACAGGAAGAGACTGAAGATGAGGGGCTGCAGTGCTGGATCCTCTGTCAGTTCCAGGAGAAGGAATTCTGCAACAGATGTTTGGTTCGTGGGTTCCATGTTGCTGGTGAATCTTACTAAAGAGATGGGGCAAAAATAAATTAAGATGAATGGTTTCTGGACAATCAGAAAGAGTCTCAAATGGTGACTTGATAGAAATGAAAAATCTTGGAACCACCAGGGCCTTCCTGATGATAAGACCTGAGGCTTTGGACCAGAGGACCTGTCTGAACAAACAATGCAGATCAATTTCCTATCTCTAACAATGAAGATCCAACACTTTGAACAATATCCTTCATGAATACTCCAAAACCATGGCAACATGCAGGACTTCTCTGCTTCCTATTTCCCCCATCCCTCTGATCTCCTGCCTCCTCTAACTTCCAAGCCTTTTATTAGACAGCAACACTTTGACCCACATTGTGGCAGGTGCCAAATAACATTCAGCATCTCACCTGGATGTTGAAGGTGAAAGATACATTCTCAGGACAGGTAAAGCAGACGGATAGAGCCAGTAGGCTCCCACTCAGGAAGGCTCATCTCCTGGAGGAGAGGCGCAGGTGCTGCTTCCTGACTGGGGCAGGGCTGCTGAGGGAGGTGGTCCCAGGCTGACTCCTGCAGTTCTGTGTCCCTGGGACTCAAAATCCAGAGCTGCTTATTAGAGCAGCTATTTCACTATCATTCTTATCCCAGGAGGACACAACCTTAAAGGCCCAGACTACAAAAGAGAAGAATTGAGAATGATAGATCCCCTGACCCCAGATACCTGTCCACTGCCTCAACCAGTTCTCTCCACAGTTCATGCTCATCATTTCTCAGACTTTGCACACGTAACACATGGCAATTTCCTAATAAATTACAATGTTCTGGTTTTTGCAATATATAAAAGCATCTCTACCTATGTCATGATATTAGAAAACCTGATTCTATTGTAGGTATGAAAATAAGTCTTAGACATTTGAGAATACATAATGCAATGATAAAGATGGCTAAGATATAAAGTGCAAACATTCAAGTTGTCTCTTTCTAATTGCCATTGATTATTTGCTGAATGTTATTTTTTATTCTCTATATTTTGCACAGAAGATTCTAATCTGTTTCTTTGAATGCTGCTGACTTCCAATTATATATAAACAGGCATTGCCCAGAAGCTTGTTAATCTGATGCAATCCTGTTGTCTGTTGTTATCTCTTTTTCCTGTGCTTTGGGGGTTTTGTTAGTCAGACTTCCCTAGAGGAACAGATCCTAGAGGAGGTATGATTATTAAAAGGCTATTTATTAGATTGGCTTACACACCTAGAAGCTGGATAGTCCACAATGGCCATCTGCAGGCTAGAGAGCTGGAGGAACCTGTAGCTGCTCAGCCCAAGAGGCTGAAGCCTCAGAACAACAGGGCTCAACAATGCTGCCCCAATTGGAGACTGAAGGCTTTTGCAAACTCTCTGGAGAATCACAGGCAGATTTCACTTTGAAAGAGTGAATGAGTGAGAGTCTGATGTACTCAGGTTATCCCAGCAGAATCAAGAACGCCTTCAACAAGAACCGAGCTTGCATCTGCTACAGCTTCCTTGTTCTTCCAATTTGTATTCCACCCAAGCCTCCAACCTACTGGAAAAGAAAGAAAAAGGACTGGAGACTAAATTAGAAGAAATTATATCCCATAATTGTGTCAAAATTAACCCCAAAATTATGTATAACTGTAATGGATGGATAAAATGTTTAAGGAATGAAGAGACACACTGCAGAGTGGGAGAAATATTTGACAACTATCTTTCTAACAAAGTATTAATAACCACAGTATATAAGATACTCAAAAAAACTCAACAACAAAAACACAAGTAAAACAAGTTTAAAAATTTGCAATGAACTAAATAAACATTTTCCGAAAGAAGACATACAAATGGCCAATAACTATATGAAAAAAAAATGCTGCACATCTGTAGTCATCAGGGAAATGCAAGTCAGAACCACACTGAGAAATCATCTCACCCCAGTCAGAATCCCTATTACCAAAAATCATAATAGCAACAAATGCTGGTAAGAGAGTGGAGAAAATGGAATCCTAATACTGTTGATAGGAGTACACGTTAGTACAGCCACTGTGCCAAACAGCACAGAGGTGCCTCCAAAGACTGAAAGTAGATTCACCATCTGATCCAGGGGTACCAGTCCTGGGTATAAAGTGGAAGGAAAGGAAGTCAGTACACGAAAGAGATACCTTCATACTCACATTAGTGCAAAGCTATTCACAACACCCAAGCTATGAAGTCCGCCCAGGTGGTCATCAACACATGAATAGATAAAGAAAATACAGCATATATACACAACAGAATATTGTTCAGCTACAAAAGAAGTATGAGATCTTGTCATTTGCAGCAAAATGGGTGGAAAGAGAGGACATCATATTAAGTGAAATAAGCCAGACGCTTAAAAAACAATAAAAATTGTTACTTATGTAGAGAGGAGGGAAACTTGTAGCATTCAGGAGGATAAATACAGACATCTCTGAATTCTTCTTTTTATGAATGTGATTTGGGAACCCTGCTAGGTTTTTATGCATTTATTAGATTCAATTCACTTAAACATAAAAATCAAAAAATAACAAGTAACATGCATGTTGTGTTGGAAACTTTAAAATACAAAGAAAAATTCTTTAGGAGCTTTAAAATACTGTAAGTTGACTGTACATTCTGAGTGAGATACACTCTAAATTTTTCTTAATCCTCCCAAATAAATTTATTTTTAGTAGCAATATTTTTGGTGCGAATGCTGATATTGATTTTCTGAAACCAACATAGTGGAATTAAAAAATAATACTATTAATGTGCTGTCTTTGTCTTGGGAACTGGGAATTCCAGAACATGAAAAGAATTTCCATATGGAAAAAAAGCAGTTTTTAAATTAAAAACCATTAATCACAGGAAGAGGGGATGCAGGTTAGTCACAGGTGATTGGCTAGCAGGCTTCAGACCTTGGGTTCAATTCCCACCACTGCCTAAAATACAAATCTATGGCCCAGCTCTGCTAGGCACAGTTGCCCAGCTACTCAGGAGGATAAAGCAACAGGATCCCTTGAGCCCAGGCATTTGAAACTGGCCTGGACAACATAACAAAATATTGTCTCAAAAAAATAAAAAAGCCCTATAATCTCTAATTTGAATTAAAATGGTCTCCTGAATACTTGATACATTTTATCTTTATGTATTTCCTGACTTGGGGATGGTGCTTGTGCTCAAACAGATATCAGTAAAGGACAGGTTTGAGAGGAAGAAGTACATGGGGTGTGGAGGTGGGAGTCAGAGCTGACAGCCAGGACGATTAGCAAGTTTTCAAGTACTGTGACCAGGTACATGGTCAGGAAGAGACTGAAGAGGAGCAACCACAGTGCTGGATCCTCTGTTAGTTCCAGGAGCAGGAATTCTAAACCAGCTGTGTTGTTTCTTGGTTCCATGCTAACGATGAATCTAAAGCCAAAGATGGGTGACATGATGAGAAATGCTGATTACTGGGCCCAAGCAGCAGCAGCATGACTTAGGGACTTGGGAGGAATGCTGGTCTGTGGAACCCACAGCAGACTTACTGATAATGAGCTCCTGGATGAGGAACAATAGTGCATGATTCAACAAACTTCATCTTATGCTAATTTTTTAATTTTTTAAAATTTTATTTGTTTTAATTAATAGAACATGAGAATTGCTGGTCAAGGTTCTCTCTTCTAAATGATTGCCCAAATGAATGTCAAAATCCTTCCCTCTGTTTCTCTCACCTTCATTCCTTTACCTTCTTCAATTTCTTCCCTGTATTCATTTATTCACCCTCATTTGTATGCAGAATTAACTTTCTTACACATGGTGAAAAGTGCTGAGAATGCAATAAATAGATATGATATTTGTTTCAGAACTATTTTATGCTATCAAATACAAATATATACATAAAATCTGAAGTCCATCGCATTTAGAGAATTTATCTCCATGTGGTGGTAGGTGGCAAATGATTTCAAAAACAAAAATAAATGAAAGAGAGAAAAGATAAAATGTGTAGGTTTGTAAAAATGCACAGAAAGCAACAATTTGTGCTCAGAAGACAAAAATATAAGAGATGGATAGCACTAGCATCCTTTAGATCCTTTAGAACATGGGTCTCCTTCGGGAGACAGGTAGACATCAGAGCATAGACAATTTGATGAAATTATTAGACTCGCACATGCTGAATCATTTTCATCATCTAGCCCCTGTTTGTTAGAGAAGCAAATTCTTTTATTTTATTGTAAACAATTGGGATACAAGTTGTTTCTCTGTTTGTACAAGGCATAAAGGCATACCGTTTGTGTAATCATAAATTTACATAGGGTAATGTTGTTTGATTCATTCTGTTATTTTTCCCTTCCCCCCCACCCCTCCCCCACCTCTTTCCCTCTATACAGTCCTACCTTCCTCCATTCTTACCCCCTCCCTAACCCTAACTCTAACCCTAACACTAACCCCTCACACCCCCCATTATTTCATCATCCACTTATTAGTGATATCTTTTGTCCTTTGTTTTTTTGAGATTGGCTTATCTCACTTAGCATGATATTCTCCAATTTCATCCATTTGCCTGAAAATGCCATAATTTTATCATTCTTTATGGTTGAGTAATATTCCATTGTATATATATACCACATTTTCTTTATCCATTCATCAATTGAAGGACATCTAGGTTGGTTCCACAATCTGGCTATTGTGAACTGAGCAGCTATGAACATTGATGTGGCTGTATCTCTGTAATATGCTGATTTAAGTCCTTTGGGTATAGGCCAAGGAGTGGGATAGCTGGGTCAAATGGTGGTTCCATTCCAAGTTTTCTAAGGAGTCTCCACACTGCTTTCCAGAGTGGCTGCACTAATTTGCAGCCCCACCAGCAATGTATGAGTGTACCTTTCTCCCCACATCCTCGCCAACACATGTTGCTACCTGTATTCTTGATAATCGCCATTCTAATTGGGGTGAGATGGAATCTTCGGGTGGTTTTGATTTGCATTTCTCTTATTACTAGAGATGTTGAACATTTTTCCATTTGTTTCTTGATTGCTTGTAGATCTTCTTCTGTGAAGTGTCTGTTCATTTCCTTAGCCCATTTGTCGATTGGGTTATTTGCATTCTTGGTGTAGAGTTTTTTGAGTTCTTTATAGATTCTGGAGATTAGTGCTCGATCTGAACTATGATTGGAAAAGATTTTCTCCCACTCTTTAGGCTCTTTCTTCGCATTGCTGATAGTTTCCTTTGCTGAGAGAAAGCTTGTTAGTTTGAATCTATCCCAGTTATTGATTCTTGCTTTTATTTCTTGTGCTATGGGAGTCCTGTTGAGGAAGTCTGGTCCTAAGTCAACATGTTGAAGCTCTGGACCTACTTTTTCTTCTATAAGATGCAAGGTCTCTGGTCTGATTCCGAGGTCCTTAATCCATTTTGAGTTTAGTTTCGTGCATGGTGAGAGATATGGGTTTAGTTTCATTCTGTTGCATATGGATTTCCAATTCTCTCAGCACCATTTGTTGAAGAGGCTACCTTTTCTGCATTGCATATTTTTGGCCCCTTTGTCTAGTATGAGAAAAGTGTATTTATTTGTGTTTGTGTCCATGTCCTCTATTCTGTACCATTGATCTACCTGTATATTTTGGTACCAATACCGTGCCATTTTTGTTACTATTGCTTTGTAGTAGAGTTGAAGATCTGGTATTGAGATACCCCCTGGAGAAGGAAATTCTTTAATTGGGGATGGAAGCCCTGCAAACCATGATTCAACAAGCCCTCTAGTAGGTTTTGATATATGATGATTGTTTGTTTTTTTTGTTTTTGTACCAGGGACTGATCCTGGAATGCTTAGCCACTGAGCCACATTCCTGGTCATTTTTTATTTTTTATTTAGAGAGAGTTTTCACATAAGTTTCTCAGAGACCTGCTAAGTGGCTGAGACTGGCATTGAGCTTATGATCCTTCCTGCCTCAACCTCTCAAGCCACTCAGATTAGAGTCATGCACCATCGTGGAAATGTATGATATGATGAAATTAAAAAACCCTAAATAATAATAATCAATCATGGGCACTGTGTCTTCAAGTGAACCTTTATGATATTTTCCTCTACTGCTCTCTATCCTTTTCAATCATTCATCTTTTCCCTCCACTCCCTTTATTAATATAAATATGAATGTTTGCCAACCCTCTTTTATGTACAAAGAGCTGAGAGGGAAACAAATGACAAGTAATACCATTCAATCAAAATTATTCAAAGATATCTCTAAAAGGCCAGAATGATATTTAAATTTTGTTTTCTATAGCACTGGCTCCCTAACTTTGGTTTGCTTCAGATCATCTGAAGGTCCAGCAAAATTGTACATGTGTGAGCTGTTAGTATCATCCTCCTTAATCCATGAGGACCCTAAGGTATGATGAGTTCACAACTTGAATATGAGACTGACAGAAGCCAAGACTAGGTTTGTGCTCAGATATTCTGACATATCTGATATATATCTGATAGCCCTGTTTATGCCTCTGAAAAGTAGAGAACTTCCATTCTTAAATGATGACTCAGACATCATAGATTACCCGTGCAACTTTAATATTTTCTTCCTGATCAAAACCCCTAGTCTTTCTCTTGCCTTAAAAACATGTCAATCTCATTAGGAGGGAAATAAAAAAATTCTTAGAAGTAAACGAGAACAAAGATACATCATATCAAAATCTCTGGGACACTATGAAAGCAGTACTTACAGGAAGATTTATTTCATGGGGCACATTCAACAAAAGAAGTAGAAATCAACAAATAAACAACTTAACACTACAGTCAAATTCCTAGAAAAAGAAGAGCAGATGAACACCAAAAATAGTAGAAGACATGAAATAGTTAAAATCACAGCCGAAATCAACGATATTGAAACAAAGAAACAATTGGAAAAATTAACAAAATAAATAGTTGGTTCTTTGAAAAAATAAACAAAATTGATAAACCCTTAGCCATACTGACAAAGAGAAAGAGGGAGAGAACTCAAATTACTAAAATTCGGAATGAACAAGGAAATATCATAACAGACACAAATGAAATACAAAATGTAATTAGAAGCTATTTTGAAAATCTATACTCCAACAAAACAGAAAACCTCGAAGACATCAACAAGTTTCTAGAGACATATGAATTACCTAAACTGAATGAGGAGGACATACACAACTTAAATAAATCAATTTCAAGCAATGAAATAGAAGAGGTCATCAAAAGTCTACCAACAAAGAAAATTCCGAGACAGATGGGTTCTCAGCCGAGTTCTACAAAACCATTAAAGAAGAGCTCATTCCAATACTCCTCAAAGTATTCCATGAAATAGAAGAGGAGGGAACCCTCCCAAACTGGTTCTATGAAGCCAATATTACCCTGATACCTAAATCAGACAGAGACACATCAAAGAAAGAAAATTTCAGACCAATAGCCTTAATGAACTTCGACCCAAAAATTCTCAACAAAATTTTAGTGAATCGCATACAAAAATATATTTAAAAGATAGTGCATCATGATCAAGTGGGTTTTATCCCAGGGATGCAAGGTTGGTTCAACATCTGGAAATCAGTAAATGTAATTCACCATATCAACAGACTTAAAGTCAAGAATCAATGATTATTTTGATAGATGCAGAAAAAGCATTTGATAAAATACAGCATCCCTTCATACTCAAAAAACACTAGAAAAAAATAGGGATAGTGAGCTCATGGTGAGAACCACACAATGGCTATAATATTCCAGTTCAGTTTCATTCACTACTTAAACTCACATGGATTATATTTCTGAGGCATTTACTATTCTTTAATAAATTTAGTTTTTCTCAGTTTTTCTTTGTTTAGTTTTACTGGTTCACTGTAAGTATGCACTACACTGGGAGTCATTAGGCCACATTTGTACACACAGAGAACATCATTGGTTCAGTCTCATTCACTCTCATTACCCAGTAGAAAACAACTAGTTCTACATTCCATAACCAATGCATAGCAAGGTTACTGCCTTTCACATGTGACCACACATATCAGAGACCAGGGTGGGGCTGTAACCCCCAAGGTGCAAATCCTGGGCAGGGAAGGAGATGAATGGAGGGAAAGCCAAGGGACTGCACTCTATGTGCTTCTCCATCTACTGCTTCATTTAAAAAGACCTGAGACCACAAGGTGTCAATATTTCATGCTCCTGGGGAGAGGAGGAGGTTGTCATGTGCTGCTGTCCTTTTCTACACAATCTCTGCAGCTACTTCTTGAACTAGTTGGTAGTTACACAACAAAAACCGCGAGGACACTGCTGGCACCTCCACCTTCTTCTCCAGAGACCTCAGAGCTCCCAATGTTGGGACTGGCCATCTCACTGTGGAATGATGAATCAGGAAGTGGCCAAGGGAAAGAGAGAGGAGTGGATGCTGTGGGCTGCCCTGCAGCCTCAGAATACATTCAGGAAAATCTTGGATTCCAAAACCATAGTACATGATTGTATGTGGAGATGGTTACTTGAATTTGATTAGCAGGTGGTCATGAAACCGAGTCCTTTTCCAACATGACTGGTGTACCAGGATAAGAGTTGATGAGAGCACAGGTGCCCAGAGAGGAAGGACTACATAAACACACTGGGAGATGCGGGCCGTCTGCCAGGTGAGGAGAGAAGCGTCAGGGGGATGAAACACACTGGATGCACCCATCACTCCACCTCCAGTCTCCAGAACCAGGTGGAAGGAATTTCTGTTATCAACACTCCTAGTCTAAGGCACCTTCCTTGGAAAGTTCTGGAGAAATAAGACATTATCCAAAACTCCTCCAGCACCATAAGAATTAGCAGTACGTAATTAGAAGAATATATCTAAGGAGCCATCACACTCCTCTTTCAGAGGAAATGGACCTGCAACTGTCCAGAGAGAGCAGGTGCCCAGCAGAATGGGAGCTGCTTGGATGTTGTGGAATATCTGAAGAGAATGTGTCAAGAAGGGGAAGTCAGGAGCAGTCTCATGAACCTGTTTCTCCTAGTCCTGTGCCCCAGGCGCCTCACCACTTCCCTAGGAATAAACCAGAGAAAATCATCGGCCATCCTGTCCAAATCATGAACTAAGGGGCTCTTGGTAGTCTGGCTGGCTTCACTAAAATGATGCAGCATCTCACCTGGAAGTTGAATAGAGAAATGCATTCTCAGGACCAGAAAAGTGTTCTCAGGACCCTCTGAGTCAGTGGGCTCTGGATCAAGAAGGACCATCTCTGGGAGAAGGTACAGCTGCTGCTTCCTGGATTCCCTGAGCTTCTGAGTGATATTTTCACTAGCTGACATCTGCAATCTCCGTGTCCCTCAGGACTCAGAAACCACGGTTCCTCATTATACCAGAACTGTTACTGTCATTCTGATCCCAGGAGTGCATGTCCTTAAGAACATGTCCGTGTAAGAGAGGAGTTCAGGGTGGTGATCTGCTGACCCATGTGTCCATGTGTACATCACCCAGTCCTCTCCAATGCTACTGCTCAGCTCAATTTCATGAACCTTGCCCACAATCACTTTAAACTTCCCTCGTAAATACTCATCTTACAATTCACCTGCCTCCATCTACTTCATCATGTAGGAAGCCTAAATGAATTTCAGGTGTGAAAATAAACCTTTCATACACATAGGTATAATATAGGTATACATATATATATAGGTATATGTAAATAGATCTAAGATATCATAAAATTGCAAACATCCCAAGTAGCTCACCATGACTGTATTGTTTTTTAAATCATAAGCTTTTTTGTTTCTGATACTCTTTTATATGATTATTATCATTTCCTTGTACATATTTATGGGTTCATTGACACTCTTTTAATATTTATTTGCTATAATTAGTTTTACATAGCAGTAGAATCCTTTTTTACTTTTTGATAGATCATACATAAATATAGTCTCTCATTTTCCTGATATTCATATTGCAGGATCACATGGTTCATGCAGTCATACCTGTACATGAGGTAAAAATATCTCTTTCACTGTACTATCATTAGTGGAATTTTTGATACCATAATATTTCAACAACTATTAATGTTTAAAGTTCATTTGGGAGACACACCATGTAGTAATTTGACCAAGAAAGATTTAACCTAAAGTATTATCAAGTATTACAAGTGGTGAACAATTAATTAAAAAGAAGAAGACATCTCTGCAGAATATATAAATAGTATGGAAAACCTGCTCAAACAGATGGCTTGCCAGAGATGCTCTATGTGAAACCATTCCAGGGGCCATTGGGAAAAGCAGTCACCTGCTGGTTGTTCAGAACTACCAGGAACCGAGGGACCCTGACATGAAGAAGACACCCATGCTATGGATCCAATCACTAAAAATATGTGATTTACTTGAATTTTGTACTTTTCATGAGAAATTGTGTTCATGTATTCTTATTTTATGTTTTGTTATAGATTACTATGTTTATTCTCTATATTTTATAAATAAGATTCTTATCACCACAAGCTTGTTGTCACATGCCTCTAATCTCAGTGGCTCACGAGGCTGAGGATAAAGTTCATGAGTTCCAAGCGAACCTTAGCAACTTAACAAGGATTTAAGCAACTTAGGGAGACTGCTTCACTGTGGCTCAGTGATAAAGCACCTCTGGGTTCAATCCCCAGTGCAAAGAAAAAAAAAAGGACTCCTACCTTTTTTCATTGACCACTTCGCATTATATTAAAATTGGCTATAATTTCATAATTACACTTTGTAAATTCTCTTCCAATTCTGTCACAATATTTCCAGTGACATTATTCTTCATCTTAGGAGATTGAGGAATAGAATTATAGTCCTACATTTTTAATTGAGGTGATAATTTATTCACAGTATCACCAAAAGGTTAAGGAGTATCAGGTATGTCTTTTTCAGGAGATTTGATTCGATCTCAACCCTCATTTAATAGAAGGAGAAGGAAGAAGGGGTTGTATGGTAGTAATAAATTCAAAACTTTGGTAATTAAGGACTTCAATAATTTGTATTTATTCACTTATTTAATCATATGTTAACTTATTTCTATTTAAACTCCCAATCTATAATTTTCAAAGTTATTATTTTAAAGGAACTTCTAAAAGTGATGACATTAAAATGTCTCTCTTCCCCATCTCCTACCCATTAACCTTCTAAACACATGAATAATAGATAAGCTATAAGAAGACATCAGAAGGGCTACAAAATAAGACCAAGTCTTCCACATACCAGTCAGAAATAGGTAAATGTAAAACAAGATGAAATTTTACAGGTACCAAACAACTAATCACAACAGATGTGCAATGGGCAAAAGACCAGGGGCCTCCTGAACTTATCCCCATAACAAAGAAGAAATTGATTCTTCTTCCCAGGCAATGAGGACTCAGTGCCCTAAGAGGAGAGTAGTCCACAGGCAGAAGTGAGGCTTCTGTATTTGAGCAATATGTATGGACTCAAGATCTGAGCACGTCTAGACCATGGCTGTGGACACATGAAGGTTTTGGGAAATTCGCCCAGGAGGAAATAGCTGAGCTAACTCCTTGCTTAGTGGATGGATTTATAAATTCTCCCTCCATAAGCAGTGGAGTGCAGTAAACAGAATCCAGGAGCAGAGTCCTGAGTGGTGATTGGTGAGGGCAAGGGTGACCCAGCCAGATGGGAATTCAGGCCCAAGTCCCATTGGACAGAACTCAGGAAAGTGTGGGAGAAGAACTGAGGGTTGTGAGTGGAGATCCCTTCTAAGGAATATTGGCAACAATGAAGAAAAGATAGAGAACTGAATGGGAACATTGAATAATCAGAGTGAGAGAGAGAGAGGGAGAGACAGAGAGAGAGAGAGAAAGTGAGAAAGAGATTTTCCACAGGTACATTTAAACCTAGACAAGGGTGACTGGGTTCTCTGCATGAGAATTTTTCCAAGCTAAGTTTATATACAACTGAGCACATTTCTTTCTTATAAAAATGAATAAGTAAAAGAAAATCCTCTTTGACTCATGAAGTATTTTAAATCATTAATGATAGATCTACCCCATAACAAATGCAACTAAACTATTTTGTATAAACATTCTTCAAATCACTCTTTAAAAGTCATTTACAAGAATAAAGGGAAAAATTCAGCCAACACTGGTAAGAAATATCCCAATTCATTGTATATGTCCACCATAACAAGGATGCCCAGATCAGACAAGATAAGCACAATACAAGAGTAAACACAATTTCAGACTTTAACTAATACACTCACACACCTGTACCAAGTAGTTACCCAATTTTTCAATAATATAGAAAAACATACAAAAACTGATGTCCCAAGAATTGTATTGGTAATGATGGAAAGTTATTTGGAAGTAAAAGAATCATCTCTACCTCATCACAGAACACACACATTCATATTCTCTCTCTTTCTCTCCCTCAAAACATACAGCCTTGAACTTTACGCATTCATGTATCTCAAGTAGCCAATTTTACAGTTATTCCAAGTATTTCACTTCAGCAATGAACTTCAAATATATCGTGAAAGATGGAAAATAAGTAACTTTTCATGAAGTCCTTGGATAACTTGACTTTTAAGTCTCTCATGTAAGAATTCATCTTATTGCAAGGTTTCCTTTATTTCTAATAAAATAAAAGGAGGAGCTAAGTATGGAATACAATGATACTAAATTTTATTGATATTTGCAGTTTGCCAGGAAGTGTGCCAAGATCCTTCCCATAATTCTGTACCCTGTCCCCACTTCTCCAGAGGCAATCCTCAAACTATCCACATTCCCATCACCCATGGTCTTGTTCCACATGCACATTCCTGACACTCCACATGAATGAAGTACTATCTCTGAGGACTGGACCAAGGGGCCTGTGATCCCATGAACTCTCTGTGCTTCTCATGCACTGTCCAGTTCGTGAACCATCTAGATGCTCCCTCTAATCTCCTCATGGTATCCCATTCACCTTGCCAAGGGCACAACTATGGATTTGTCTGGACTATGTTATGTGAAAGGATGCTTTCTGAATGACAACTTGGAAAGGTCTTTTCTCTTTTGAAACAACACCCAGGGAAAATATACTCATCTATCTGTCTCTAGGAACCATGTTGGAATATGACACCTGCCATCAGTCCAGGCACCCAGTGACCACCAGGGGAACCAGCACCAGAATGGTGCTCACTCATGGAAGGCGAATGAACCTTACTGTGCTGGGCCTGCAGGTATATCCTCTGAACTCTAATTTATGCAAATTGTCTTCTTAGTTCTTTGAGCAAATTGAGTGACAGCATTTTTTTTCTTATTGGATATAGAGTCATCCTCACACATGAAGTTCGAATATTTCATAATCGTGTCAAATCCTGGGGACAGAATGCACACTAATTTCATGAATGAGAAGCCAAGTGCAGTGGGCACTGCTGGTGCTGTGCAGACAGAACATGTACCAACCACTGAGTCCACCCTTGCTGAAACCAGGGTTGACTGACAGCAAAGAATACTGCTGTGCTCCCTGGAGAAATAAATACCCAAGCCCAACAGAAGCCCCAGGGAAAAATCTCAGGATGCCATAGGACTATAAAACAGATCTTAAGTGGGCATATTTTGGGAAGCCATAAATTGGCACTATCCCTAGGCTGAGGAAGAGGCTATTCCTTCAGCTATAGTAAAATCCTTGCTTAGCATCTTGTCCTACTGTGCTAATATTCTCCTGAGAATTCCACCACCACCCCACTAAAATCACCATAACAATCATTTGCTCAGAGTCCGTTTCTATGGAAGCCAACAAAGATATCAATCTCAGAAAGGTCACATGAATTTTCAATCTTTCCTGTGCTATAGAAGGCCCAAGTCAGGTTTCAAACCTAAGTTGGAACATCCTTAACCTTTATGCCATCCAATCACCATAGTATAAGAATTGTGGCTTGCCCAGTGTCCCTGCACACTGACATTTACTAGAAGCCCAAGCACAAAGCAAATGACACAGTCACCAAAAAAGACGTTTAATGATGAGATTCCTCAAGGCCTCCTTCATGTCCCTGTTCCTCAGGCTGTAGATAAAGGGGTTCAGCATTGGGGGGACCACAGTGTACACCACTGAGGCTGCTGCAGTATTGGTGAATGAGTCAGTCACTGCAGAGCTAATGTACACCCCACAATCCATCCCATAGAACAAAGAGACCACTGAGAGGTGAGACCCACAGGTGGAAAAGGCTTCATGCCTTCCCCCAGCTGAGGACATTCTCAGAATAGAAGAGACTATTTTAATGTAAGAGTAAATAATCCCAAGAATAGGAACTCCACACACTATACTAGATACTAAATAGAATAGGATGTTATTGATGAGGGTATCAGAACAGGACAGCTTGATGACCTGATCAAGTTCACAGAAGAAGTGGGGAATCTCCAGGTCTGTGCAGAAGGACAACCTCAGCACCATCAGACTGTGCAGCAGGGCATCTACAATGCTGATGGACAAGGACAACAGGATCAACAGGACACACAAGTGAGGATTCATGATGACTGAGTACCTGAGTAGATGGCAGATGGCCACATAACGGTCATAAGCCATTGCTGCAAGGAGAAAGTTTTCCATTCCAGCAAAAACCAGGACTAAGCAGACCTGGGTGAGGCAGCCTGCGTAACTGATGGTCTTGCTCTGTCTCTGGATGTTCATCAGCATCTTGGGGACCGTGGTAGAGATGAAACTAATGTCAGTGAAGGACAGATTGCAGAGAAAGAGGTACATGGGGGTGTGGAGGTGAGGGTCAGAGCTGACAACCAAGATTATGAGCAGGTTCCCAAGCACTGTGACCAGGTACATGGACAGAAACAGTCCAAAGAGGACAGGCTGCAGTTCTGGATCCTCTGAGAGACCCAGGAGGAGGAACTCGATTGTTCCAGTTTGGTTTTCTGATTCCATGCTGTTGAGGAGTCTGATGGGAAAAAAATTCAGGAGATGCCACAGATCACAGATCCCTTATGTAGGAAGCTCTCAGAACTGTACTGTCCCTGTTTCATCTTCCCTCTGCTTCTGCCTCTCTCTCTCCCATCTCACCATCAGTTCTTCCTGCTGTCCACTCTCCTGCACTTTCCAATAATCCAAGTTTTACTTGTTGAAAACCTGATCTTTTTTCACATTGCACCAAAAAAAAATAGAATGAAATAGAAAATGGTACATGGCTTTTTCCATGAGAATTCTCCAAATCCATAATAAGCAGAGGAAGAAACAATGTTAAATCTAAATCAGTAATAACAACTTCAATCAAGTCTTCACCTCAGGCTTCACTTCCAGGGCTTTCTTTGTAAGCAAGAAATGGTTTGGAACTGTAGGCAGAGGCTCAGTCCCCTCAATCCTATGATGGGGAAACCATTGTAAATGCCTCTGGGAACCATGCAGGGATGAGGAACAGGAACACAAAATATTTTTGAATAGGGCTTGATGGATGAGGCACTTTATATTTCTATTATGATTTGTTTCTGCCATGCCCATAACCAGTGTACCACACATAGGACATTATTTTAGGGAAGGGACGGGTTAGCCAAATGTACAGAGATGAAAGAAGAACAGAACGCGTTCTTAAAAAAGACAAAATTTAGCTCTGTTTATAATTGCTAATTTAGCTGGGCATGGTAGCACATGCCTGTATTCCCAACTGCTTGGGAGCCTGAGGCAGGAAGATCATGAGTTCACAGCCAGTTTCAGCAACTTAGCAAGGCACTAAGCAACTTAGTGAGACCCTGACTCAAAATTTTATAAAAGGTGCCATGGATGTGGCTTAGTGATTGAGTACCCATGAGTACAATCCCCAGGACTAAAAAAAAAAAAAAAAAAAGAAAAGAAAAAGAGTCAAATTTAAGGGTAGGATCAATATATTGAAATTTCCACTGAGAATACTTCATATGTAGAAAAGTAAGAAGACTAACAACCCAATGAACATTAATGACCTCAAGATTTCTTTCTCATGAGCATATAATAAAATATCTAGCAATTTAAATAAATAAACCAGTTCTAGATGTAGCAACAAAATAACACAAGCATCAGGAAAAATAATTTTTAACAAGATATCTATAGCATGATAAAATTTGAATAATTTTCCAAATCCCACATACAAAACTATTAATTTCTTACAGAATATTTCAAATATTCAAAAATCACTTATAAATAAAGACCTTAGTATCAACCTCTCACCATTAAAGTATACTGTGATTGCTTGCCTTTTTATTCTAACACTAATACAATATGAGATATTGATTGTTGGGATCTTCAGTCCTACTAAGATCACATGTTTTCTTTCCCCCAAAGGATCTCCTGTACTGAAATTCATATTGACTACCCCCATGCAGCTTCAAAATTTTGAGTGATTCTATCTGAAAGCCATGTTCTTGTTTTACGTTCTTTTTCTACTTTTTTCTTTTTAAAATCCACATATAATACTGGTACATAATAATGGGGTTGAGGAGATATTAACATGCATGTATACAGCAAGCACTGATCAAATTCAGCCACCCTTTTCCACCCTCTCTCTCCACACCTTCCAAATCTCTAGAAATCACCGCTACACCCTCAGGCCAACAATTTTAGCTTCCACAAGGAGATAGAACATGTACTCATTTAACGTTTTAAAACTGTATACTGTACATGTTATTTATCATCACTTCTTGAAAAATAATGTTTTATCAATTTTTAATCTTAATCTTTGTGTATTTTTCTCTAGTTCAATAATTTTAATGTTCTTACCTGATTCCAGTGTCTTAATATATCACATAGGAATATAGGCATATATTACACATAAAATCCTTTGCAAATTATACACACATATGTATATGTACATTTCATACATAAGCACATACATATATACAGGTGATATAATAAAGAAACATATGCTTACAGGCATAAAAACACTCAAATGTAAAAATGTACAATGTGTAAAAGTATCAAATAACATTTGGAGAAAATTAAGTAAAGATTGTGTTTACCTCTGCAAAATAGAGAAGTGAAGTGGAACATAAAGGCTACATTATATTGATATGTAGTATTTTGTTATTTTAAGAAAATAACTGATGGCAAAATATTATCACTGGTTAATTTGGAAAGTATATGTACATGTTTATTCGTTGTAGATTTGTTCTGTTCTGCCTTTTCAATTTTTCAATAATTCATAGATTAATGTGGACAAATGGGTAGACTAGTTTATAGTCTTGGGGCATGCCTGTACAATATATCATTTATGCATGTATACTTTCACATACATGTACCTTATTCCCTCTCAGAACATTGGTCAACAGGATACCAGTTTGGCCAAAGATCTGCTCTTCAAAGGAGTGCTACAAGCTAAGAAGAGAAAAGTGAGGAACGGTGGTCCATAGACCTTTGTTCCTTTGCCAAATTAATTAAAGACAATGGTAGGGAATTCTATAACATTCTACAAACTGAGCAAAAGAAGGCTGCAATTGAGTATGCAAAACATCCCTGGACTTAAGAATCAAAGTAAGGTATTAGCAGATGAGAGTTGCTAGGTCTTGGTGAATTAGAAAAAGAGAATGTGGAGATGACAGATGATTGGGCAGACACCTGACAGGTGACCTAGTTCTTCCCATCTTCTTCATGTCCTCACCTCACAGCTGCCCAAAATGGACTGGCAGATAAAGACCTGTCACTAATGGCAAAACATAAGCTGGGAGACTTCAATTTACCTGGTGCCAGCACTGAGGAATGACATTCATTTCCTTTCTGGATGTGAAAGAGAAAGGTAAATGGAATCCGTATTATTAGAAAATGCAGAAAGACAGTGTGGCACTTGCATCTTATGGAGAAATGATATTCATGAGACCAGGGCCAGGTGAGCTGCGTACTCCCCTGGGCAAGGTGTAGAGTGTGTGGGTGATTGCAGGAAGACTGTCATCTCTGTGGCCCTTGGAGCATCAATATCCAAAGCTCCTCATTAGTCAAACCCTTAGTCCCATGTGATTTCTGAGCAGCACAATTCCTTAAGGATCCAGGATCAGGGGTGGAGAACTTCGCTTTGGCTGACTGTCTCCCCTGGAGAGGCCAAATTGATGTCTTCTTCCCTCCCTGTTTATGCTCACATCTGCTTTGAGTACCATGCACACCGAACCCATCTTGCTTCTGTTATTAGATTTCAGTTTTCTTTTTGTATTCAGGGACAACAATGTTCTAACAACAATATCAGGAAGACTCATGTCATTTTAGACTGTATTATACTTTCTTTATATGGCTGGATATAAACATTACCTGCATATGATACTACAATAAATGTATGCTAAAACCCACACACATGGAGGCTAATTCTATGGATGCCTCATTGAACACCGATTCCATTCATGCATTTTATATTCAACAGTTAAAAATATATTCGGGGTCCTCAAGTGGAAAATGGGGCGAGACACAGTGGCACATGCCATAACTATAATGCCAGCTACACAGTAAGCTGAAGGAAGAGGATTGTGAGTTCAAGACAGTCTCCCTGTCTTAGGCAGATGACAAAAGAAAACACAATAGACACTGCCTTGCAAGATGTACAAATTCCTTCTATAGAAATAATGAAATAAAAGGACAAATTTAGCTGTCTAAAAAGACAGTTCACTGTTCTCATTTCACTTACGGTTTTTAATAGTGTTAAATGAATGGGATGATTTGCTACTTGAGTCACTTTTAACCAAAACAACATAACTGAAGTAATGCAGTGTGAAAATGCAGTATAAAAATACAGAAACAGACATCCTAGTTACAGTAAGAAATTAATCATTATATTCATTTTTTAAATTTTATTATATTTTATTTGTTCTAATTAGTTGTACAGACACTACAATGCATTTCTACATTTTGATAGAACATACATAATAGTGGGAAATTTCTCATTTTTCTGATTATACATGTTGAAGTTCATTTTTTAATAATTTGCCATTATGTTTAGGAAATCAGATAAACATAGATTGCTGAGTTAAATGAAATGCATAATCTGTATTATGCAGTTGCATTATGCTAAGTATGAAATACAATGATACTAAACTTTATTGTAGCAAAGCATTGTAGTTACAAAAAATACAAAAAAAAATACCAAATAATGCACAATATTGAAGTTTGTTCCACCTCTGTATCATATTCCTGGGTCCTTCAACACTGATACATGAGGAAAAACAAATAAAAACCTGAAATCAGAATCACTAATGTTATCAAAAAGGGAAACAAATAAATTAAAATCTACCAGTCATATGCAAGAGGACAGCAATGATACCGATGTAAAAATAAACGGAAAAGTAAAGATGTACCAGCAGGTCCATCATAGTAGGGTTCATTGCCCTTCCATGAGTGAGTCCCACTCTGGTGCTGAATCCCCTGGTGGTCACTGGGTGCCTGGACTGATAAAGAAGATTGATAAATTGAGCTACATTAAAATGAAAAAGTTTGTTCATTAAAAGACATTGATGGCAGATGTCATATTCCAACATGGTACCTAGAGACAGAAAGATGAGTATATGTTCCTTGGGTGTTGTTTCAAAAGAGAAAACACTTTCCAAAAGTGAAATCGTCCTTTCACATGTCATAGTCCAGACAAATCCATAGTTGTGCCCTGGGCAAGGTGAATGAGAAACCATGAGGAAATTAGAGGGAGCATCTAGATGGTTCACAAACTTGACTGTGCATGAGAAGCACAGAGAGCTTATGGGAACACAGGTCTCTTGGTCCAGTGCTGAGATGGTGCTTCATTCATGTGGGGTGTACTCAGGAATGTGCATGTGGAACAAGACCGTGGGTGATGGGAAAGTGGATAGTTTGAGGATTGCCTCTGAAGAAGTGGAAACAAGATGCAGAACTATGGAAAGAAGCTTGGCACACTTCCTGGCAAAGAACAAATATCAATAAAATTTAGTATCATTGTATTCCATACTTATCTCCTCCTTTTATTTTATTAGAAATAAGGGAAACCTTAGAATAAGATGAATTCTTACATGAGAGACTTAAAAGTCTAGTTATCCAAATTGACTGCTTAAAAATTTACTTATTTCTCATCTTTCAGAAAACACATGAAACTCTTTTCTGGAGGGAAATACTTGGAATACCTATAAAACTTGATACTTCAGATAAATGAGACCCTAAAGCTCAAGCTACTATGTTTATGAGAGAGAGAGAGAGAGTAAGAGAGAGAGAGAGAGGAGAGAGAGAGAGAGAGAGAGAGAGAGAGAGAGAGAGAGAGAGAGAGAGAAAGAGAGAGCAAGTAAGTGAGCAACCTGTAAGGGGAGATGAGTCTTTTACTTCCAAAAATTGGAAAACTATTGGAACAGGTATGTGAGTGTATTAGTAATAGACTGAAATTGTGTTTATTCTTGTCTTATACTTATCTTGTCTGATATGGGCATCCTTGTTATGGTGGCCTTATACAATGAATTAGGATATTCCTTGCCAGTCTTTGCTGAATTTTTCACTTTTTTCTCGTAAATGACTCTTAAAGAGTGATGGAAGTATTTCTATATGAAACTGTTTATTTGCATTTATTTATGGGGTAGTTCTATCATTAATGATTTTAAAATACTTCATGAGTCCAAGAAGATTTTCTTTCATTTATTTTTATGAGAAAGAAATGTGCTCATTTGTATATAAACTTAACTTGGAACAACTCTTGTGCAGAGAACCCAGTCATCCTTGTCTAGCTTGAATGTACCTGTGGAAAAGCTCTCTCTCCCTTCTCTCTCTCTCTCTCTCTCTCTCTCTCTCTCTCTCTCTCTCTCTCTCTCTCTCTCTCTCTGATTATTCAATGCTCCCATTCAGTTCTCTATCTTCTCTTCATTTTTCCCAATGCTCCTCAGAAGGGATCTCCACCCACAACCCTCAGTTCTTCTCCCACAATTTCCTGAGGTCAGTCCAATGGGGCTTGGGCCTGAATTCTCATCTGTCAGGGTCACCATTGACCTCGCCAATCACTAGTCAGGTCTCTGCTCCTGGATTCTCTTAACTGCACTCCACGGCTTTTTGGAGGGAGAAATTATAAATCCATATACTAAGCAAGGATTTAACTCAGTTATTTCCTCCTGGGAGAATTTCCCAAAACCTTCATGAGTTGTATGTCCACAGCCATGTTCTAGACAGTGCTCAGATCTTGAGTCCATACACATTGCTCAAATACAGAATCCTCACTTCTGCCTGTGGACTACTCTCCTCTTTGGGCACTGACTCATTACCTGGGAAGAAGAATCAATTTCTTGATTGAGGCCCCTGGCTTTTGCCCATTCCACATGTTGTCTGATTTATTTTGTTCTGAGTGGGATTTGGAAGACTTAGTCTTATTTTGTACCCCTTCTGATGTCTTCTTATAACTTATCTATTATTCAGGTGTTTAGAAGGTTAATGGGTAGGAGATGGGGAAGAGAGAAATTACAATGTCATCATTTTTAGAAGTTCCTTTAAAATAATATATTTTGAATATTATAGATTAAGGGTTTAATAGAAAGAGTTAACATGGTAAAAATAGTGAATAAATACCAATTATTGAAGTCCTTAATTACCAAAAATAAAGTTTGAGTTGATTACTACCATGAACGCCTTCTCCAGCTATTAAATGATGTTGAGACCTAATCAAACATGCTCAAAATGACATATCTGATACGACTTAAACTTTTGGTGATACTGTGCATGAGTTATCACCTCAATTAAAATGTAGAACTATAGTTCTATTCCACAGTCTCCTAAAATGAAGAAAATATATATATATATTTCATATATAGATATATGTCTATATATATATATATATATGAAATGATAATCACCAAATCAAAGAGTATGGAAAACAAACAAACAAAAAATTTATGATTCAACAAACATTAATGTTCTTATGGAGAGCCATTTTCAAATGTTTACAATTTTATACTATATTAGCTCTTTTTATGCTTGGGCTATAAATACTTACATGTATGCAAGTTTTATTTTCACACCTGAAATTCATTTAGGATTCCTCATATGATAAAATGTATGGAGACAGGTGAATTGGAAGGTGAGTATTTACTAGGGAAGTTCAATGTGATTGTGGGAAAGGTTCATGAAATTGAGCTGAGCAGAAGCATTGGAGAGAAATGGGTGATGTACACATCGACACAGGGTCAGGAGATCACCACCCTGATCTCCTCTCTTATACAGACTTCTTCTTTAAGGACATGCACTCCTGGGATCAGAATGACAGTAACAGTTCTGGTATAATGAGGAGCTGTGGATACTGAGTCCTGAGGGACACGGAGACTGCAGGTGTCAGCTAGTGAAAGCCTCACTCAGAACCTCGGGAATCCAGGAAGCAGCAGCTGTGCCTTCTCCCACAGATGGTCCTTCTTGATCCAGAGCCCACTGACTCAGAGGGTCCTGAGAACACTTTTCTGGTCCTGAGAATGCATTTCTCTATTCAACTTCCAGGTGAGATGCTGCATAATCTCAGTGAAGCCAGTCGACTACCCAAAGCCCCTTAGCTCATGATTTGGACAGGACAGGCAGGTGTTTTGCTCTGATTTCTTCCCTAGGGAAGTGGTGAGGCACCTGGGGCACACGACAAGGAGAAGCATGTTCATGAGACTTCTCCTGACTTCCCCTCTTGACACATTCTCTTCACACATTCCCCAACGTCCAAGCAGCTCCCATTCTGCTGGGCACCTGCTCTCTCTGGACAGCTGCAGGTCCATTTCCTCTGAAAGAGGAGTGTGATGGCTCCTTAGACCTATTCTGCTAATTACGTACTGCTAATTCTTATGGTGCTGGAGGAGTTTTAGATAACATCTTAGTTCTCTAGAACTTTCCAAGGAAAGTGCCTCAGGCTAGGAGTGTTGATAAAAGAAATTCCTTCTACCTGGTTCTGGAGGCTGGAGGGCGAGTGATGGGTGTGTCCGGTCTGTTTCATTCCCCTGAGGCCTCTCTCCTCACCTGGCAGATGGCCCTCATCTCCCATGGTGTTTATGTGGTCCTTCCTCTGTGGGCAACTGTGCCTTAATCAGCTCTTATCCTGGGACACCAGTCATGTTGGAATAGATCTCACTCTCATGACCACCTGCTAAACAAATTCAAGGAATCATCTCCATATAGAGTCAGGTTCTGTGGTTTTGGAATACAAGATTTTTCTGAATGAATTCTGAGACTCTAGGACAGCCCATAGCTTGCATTCCTACTAACTTGTTCAAAAAGAAGCTGCAGAGATTGTGTAGATAAAGACAGGAGCACATGACCACCTACTCCTCTCACCAGGAATATAAAATATTGACACCTTATGGTCTCAGGTCGTTTTAAATGAAGCAGTAGATGGAGAAGCACAAAGAGTGCAGCCCCTTGATTCCCCTCCATTCCTCTCCTTCCCTGACCAGAAAATTATAAAAATAATATATTTTGAAAATTGTAGATTAAGGAAGTTTAAATTGAGAGCTAACATATGGTAAAAAGAGTGAATAAGCACAAAATATTGAAATCTTTAATTACCAAAGTTTTGAATTTTATTATCACTGAGCACCTACTCCTGCTATTACATGAGGGTTGAATACTAACAAACCTCCTGGAATTGACATATCTGATAATACTTAAACTTTTTCTGATACTATGAATGAAATAACACTTCAATTAAATATATAGAACTATAACTCTATTCCACAGTCTCCTAATATGAAGATAAAGGTCCACTGAAAATATTATGACAGAATTGTAAGAGGGTTTGCAAAGTATAATTATGAAATTATAGCAAATTTTAATATAATGAGAAGTGGTAATGAAAATAGATAAGAATCTTTTTTCAGGTGGGAAACTGGAGATAGAACCCAAGGGTGCTTTACCACAAAGACACATCCCCAGAATTTTTTGTTTTTTATTTTGAGACCCGGTCTCCCCAAGTTGCTTAGGTCCTCGTTAAGTTTCTGAGGCTGGCTATGAACTTGTGACCCTTCTGCCTCATGCGCCTGAGCCACTCAGATTACCAGCATGCATCACCAAGCTCAGTGATCAGAATCTATTTGCAAAATACAAAGAATAAAGCTTAAGATTCAATAAACGTTAATACACTTATGGAGATCCATCTTTGAATGTTTGCAATTTTATGATCTATTAGCTCTATTTATGATTCTGTTGAGTATACCTACATGTATGCAAGCTTTATTTTCACACCTGAAATTCATTTAGGATTCCTCATACGATGAAATCGATGGAGATAGGTGAATTGGAAGGTGAGTATTTACTAGGGAAGTTCAATGTGATTGTGGGAAAGGTTCATGAAATGAGCTGAGCAGAAGCATTGGAGAGAAATGGGTGATGTAAGCCTGCACTTATGGGTCAGGAGATCACAACCCTGATTTCCTCTCTTCTACTAATTTGGCCTTTAAGGACATGCACTCCTGGGATCAGAATGACAGTAACAGTTCTGGTATAATGAGGAGCTGTGGATACTGAGTCCTGAGGGACACAGAGGACTGCAGGTGTCAGCTAGTGAAAGCCTCATTCAGAAGCTCTGGGAATCCAAGAAGCAGCAGCTGTGCCTTCTCCCACAGATGGTCCTTCTTGATCCAGAGCTCATTGACTCTGAGGGTCCTGAGAACACTTTTCTGGTCCTGAGAATGCATTTCTCTATTCAACTTCCAGGTGAGATGCTGCATCATTTCAGTGAAGCCAGTCAGACCACCCAAAGCCCCTTAGTTCATGATGTGGACAGGACGGCAGGTATTTTGCTCTGATTCCTTCCTAGGGAAGTGGTGAGGCACCTGGGGCACATGACAAGGAGAAGCAGGTTCATGAGACTGCTCCTGACTTCCCCTTCTTGACACATTCTCTTCACACATTCCCCAACATCCAAGCAGCTCCCATTCTGCTGGACACCTCTTCTCTCTGGGCATCTGCATGTCCATTTCCTCCTAAAGAGAAGTATGATGGCTCCTTAGAACTATTCTGCTAATAACATACTGATAACTCTTTTGGGGCAGGAGGAGGAGTTTTGGAAAGCATCTTAGTTCTCTAGAACTTTCCAAGGAAAGTGGCTCAGACTACGAGTGTTGATAACAGAAATTCCTTCCCCCTGGTTCTGGAGGCTAGAGGTAGAGTGTTGGGTGAGTCCAGTGTTTTTCATCCCCTGAGGCCTCTATCCTCCACTGACCAATGGCCCTCATCTCCCAGTGTGTTTATATGGTCATTCCTCTGTGGGCATCAGTGCCATTATAGACTTATCCTGGGACACAAGTCATGTTGGAATAGGTCTCACTCTCATGACCACCTGCTAAACAAATTCAAGGAACCTTCTCCATATAGAGTCAGGTTCTGTGGTATTGTAATCCAAGATTTTCCTGAATGAATTCTGAGACTCCAGGGCAAACCATAGCACATTTCCTCACTCATTCCCTTGGCCACTTCCTGATTCATCATTCCACAGTGAGACCTGCCCTGTCTGAGCATCGAGGGATCTGAGGTCTCTGGGAAGAAGTTGAAGGTGCCAGCAGGTTCCTGGTGGTTTCCTTCCTTATACTAGTAACTCTTTTAAGAAGGAGATGCAGAGATTGTGGTGATAAGGACAGCAGCACATGATCACCTACTCTGCTCCCCAGGAACATGATATATTGACAACTTGTGGTTTCTGTTTTTTTTTTTTTTTTTTTTTTTTTTTTTTTTAATGAAGCAGTAGATGGAGAAGCCATAGAGTGCAGACCCTTGGTTTCCCCTCCATTCCTCTCCTTCCCTGCCCAGGGTCTGCACCTTGATGGTTACAGCCTCACCCTGGTCTCTGGTATGTGTGGTCACATATGAAAGTCAGTAACCTTGCTATGCATTAGTTATGGAATGAAGAACTAGATGTTTACTACTGGGGAATGAGAGTGAATGAGACTGAACCAATGATGTTCTCTGTGTGTACAAATGTGGCCTAATGACTCCCAGTGTTGTGTATACTTACAGTGAACCAGTAAAACTAAAGAAAGATAAAACAAGAAAAACTAAATGTATTGAAGAACAGTAAATCACTCAGAATTACAATATATGTGAGTTTAACTAGTGAATGAAACCTGAACTGGACAATTTCAGCCATTGTATGAATCTCACCGTGAGCTCAGTGTAAGTGACACAGAGGAGATCAGATGTTTTCTCATTGTTAAGTCAGCACTACTCATACACTATTTATCAGTACTCTCACCTTTTCATGTTTATATGGTGCACTTTTATTTTCTCAGAGTCCATATTAAACTGCAATATTTTTTCAAACCAGAAAAGAAAATGGGAAACCAATTGTCTTCTACTGACATAGTAGAATACTGTGGTAGTTATGTATTCATAATTCTTCTAATTCATGTGCTTAACTTGTGTATTATTTAATTCCTTCTCATTGTTACATATGCTCTATATTCAGGTCAAATAAATATTGGTGTGATTGATGCTTATTTTGTTTCTTAATTTTCCATGCAACCAATTTTTGCAGACTTGATTTCAGTCCTTCCTAAAATTTGCATTTGTTAAGCTAGAGATGTCCTCTCTCCTCACTCAAATACTCCAACATATCATTCTTTCTGAGGGGTCCAAAGTGTATTTTTCCTTATATGAAGCAGATACACATGTGAGTGCAACCATACACACAAAGAGCACAGGAAAGGTCAGTAGGAGAGACTCCCCTGGTCACCTCTGTGTTGGTTAATTTTCTGTATTCTGTTCACATTATTTAAAATTTACAAGAAGTTTTTCCCCTAATTTTATTGAGATATGATTGTAAAAATATAATATGTCATATTTAAGGTAAGCATTGTGATGCTCTGAGAAGTGTCCTTTCTGAAAGATTACCACACTGCAGCTAATGAAAAAATCCATCGAGAGTTCCCATTATAAAAAAAAAAAGAGGACAAACAGTCTTGACACTCTTTAAGACCACTCCATCACTAAAGGTAAGGCAGAGCCTGGATTAAATTCAGATATACCAGTCTATCTATCTATCTATCTATCTATCTATCTATATATATATATAGTGTGTGTGTGTGTGTGTGTGTGTGTGTGTGTGTGTGTGGTCCAGATGATGAAATCCAGGGTAATAAACCTGTTAGGCAAGTGTCTCGTCATGAGCTACGTCCTCAGCACTTTCTATCTTCTCTACTGACACAGGCTGTTGCCGAGTTGCCCAGGCTGACCTTGACCTTGCTGTCCTTGGCTAGTGCCACCAGGCTGGTTGTAAGTCTAATATTACACCAAATGCTAAGTGTTGATACTTAGCTCCTCATGAGAGGGGCCACTGCTGTCAAGGGACATTCCTGATGGGAAGCCTGGTGATCTAAGCCTGTGCTACCGTGGGATTGTCGTCTGAAGATAAAACATAGTTTTGGCTTCTTTCTGTTCTTATAGAACTACATGCATTTGCTTCTGTCTCTTGCGTAGCTGTTCTGCTATTTGCTCATTTATTTAATTTAATGATATGCTATCCTGTCATGCTACTGGAAGGAGTTTCCTTAGGATATGATGGAGCATGTCATCCACACACTTAACTGTTAGGGCAGACGGCTTCAGTCTCCAGGGAGAGACTTATGAAGTTCAAGTTCAAAGTCAGTATGTTCTCACCCTTTCTCATGACCATCTAGATGGGTGCTCTTCACCTGCTACAGTTAATCTAATGGGTAAAAGTGGACACACCTTGAACGTAGGGGACAACTTGGGGCTTTGTTTAGGGAGGAACTATTCTAGTGACATCATGAAATTGTGAAAACTGAAAGGTGGTTTAGAAAGTGTACTCTGTGCTATGCTCAGGCCTTAGCAGAAAATGATCTTGAGAGTCAACTCAGCAATCAGACACACTTACTAATCCAAGTTTTCCCAACATTAACCATGTGTCATGTCCACAACACATCCTCCTGGGTCTGTGGACCTGACAGGGCCATGATCTACCTCATCTGTAATACAGAAAGCCCTTCTGACGATTATGAGGCACACCAAATTTGGAGACCATGGTTTAGAAAAGAGCACATTCAATTTTGTTTTAGCTTCAAGATATAGAAATTTTCTGATGGAAACCCAATGTCATATACTTTGTTACATATCAATTAGGAATGTGTGGAGAAGCCTTGGTTCCCAGCAAAGGAAGTACGAGGTAGTGAATGATTTGAAGAAGTAGAAAATGTCTGTAAAAAATACATTTTAATATCCTTTAAATACACGGTATATGTAACAAATGGATTGTTTTAAAGCACTGATTCTCAATACTTAGAGATTACGAATTGATTTATATTTTTTGTTAAAATATAGATTTTTTTGTTAAATATAGGTTTTGTTAAAATACATATTTTTGATAAAACATATATTTCCTAAACCTCATAGCTTGTCCTAAGTCAATGGTGATACAAAAGGTTTCATTAGTATCAAAGTGTGATATAACTCCTGATCCTCATCTGGAAGGCATTCATTTAATTTTTAACCCATGTTTTCAGCAACATGGAGAGCACAAACCACACAGATGTTTCAGAATTCCTCCTTCGGGGACTGACAGAAGCCAGCCCTGCAGCCCCTCATCTTCAGCCTCTTCCTGTCCATGTACCTGGTCACCATCCTGGGAAACCTGCTCATCATCCTGGCTGTCAGCAATGACCCCCACCTCCACACCCCCATGTACTTCTTCCTCTGCAGCCTGTCCTTTAATGACATCTGTTTAAGCACAAGCATAATCCCTAAGATGCTGGTGAACATCCAATTTCAGGATCAGAGCATCACATACTAAGGCTGCCTCACCCAAAGTGGCTTGGTCTTAGTGTTTGGATACTTGGAAAATTCTCTCCTTGCAGTGATGGCCTATGACCGCTATGTGGCCATCTGTCACCCTCAGAGGTACACAGTCATCATGAACCCCTGCCTCTGTGCCCTGCTGGTTATGGCTTCATTGTCCATTAGCATTGTGGTCGACCTGCTGCACAGTGTGATGGTGCTGAGGCTGTCCTTCTGCAGAGCCCTGGAGATCCCTCACTTCTTCTGTGAACTTACTTAGTTCATCAAGCTCACCTGCTCTGATACCCTCTTTGTAAACATCCTGGTGTATATTTCATCTTGCATGTTTGGTGGTGTTTCCATCTCTGGGATCATTTTCTCCTATGTTCACATTATGTCCTCTGTCTTGGGAATGCCCTCATCAGGAGGAAAGCATAAAGCCTTTTCCACCTGTGGGTCTCACTTGTCTGTCATCTCCTTGTTCTATGGGACAGGATTTGGAGTGTACATTAACTCTTCATTGACTGACTCCCCCAGGAAGACAGTTGTGACTACAGTGATGTACACTGTGGTTCCTCAGATGCTGAACCCCTTTATCTACAGCCTGAGGAACAGGGACATGAAGGAGGCCTTGAGGAAGTTCCTGGGTAGGATAGCATTTCTTGTTCGATTTTTCCTTTTGTTTGATCTTAGGTTCAGTGACAGGCTCATGGTACGTCAAAGTGCCTCCCTTCAGTCCCAACATTCTTCTAAAGGGAGGAGATAGTGTTATAATTACATAGATTTCAGAGTTGGCTTTAAAGATAACTTTTTTTTGTCTAGCTCTATGATAATTGACATGTGACTCGAATTCTCTAAACACAGTTTCTTTGCTCTGGATTCCTAGAAGCAGAGCCTGAAGGAAAATATTAGAAATTAGAAACTTTAGCAAATCTCATTAAAAGAAATCTTAGGAAGACAAGTTTGCAGATGTGCAAAGACTCAGAAAATATTTAGGTAATGCTCTGGCAATAAGTAGAAGATCCTTTCTCCCTGGTCATCCAGTTACAAGAATACGACAGATAAGTGCATTTCTCTTTGAACCTCTAACTTGGGTTTGGTTTTTGTATAGTTCCAGAGATAAGTTACAGAAAGAATACTTTGTCAAAGTTCACAGGATCCATCAAGTTGAGTAAAAGCATGGGGATTCTCATTTAGTGATATTGTATGAATGAGTCTCAGAAGGAGAGTTATGGAAGTTGTCTAGGGTGAGAAAACATTTCCTAAAAGTTCTCATCTGGAAAGTAGCTTCAGCTTGATCCCATGGTTGGGTCATTGTGTGTTTCATCTCACAGGTAGATATACTGGGAAACCAAGTAACTGACTTTTCATATCTGATTGAGTAATTGCTGACAGTTTCCTGGCAAGCTGTGTACTAATGAGGTCTCAACAAGCATCCCCTTTGCTCAATTTCATTATTTAACAAATCCACATAGTTATATTATCTCAGTGGTTGAGATCATTGTACAATATTGGAAGTCTATTACTGATGATGTTGTTAGTTCTCGAACATGAGCTGTAATTCTAACATCATTAGAGAGTCAAGAGATTTATTGTTCATTACAAAGATTCTGAAATCATTACCCTACGAACATGTATGATTACATGAATGGTATGAATCTACGTCATAAAAAACATAGAAACTAATTGAAGTACCCTATTTGTGTACTATGAATCAAAATTCAGTCTGTAAAAAATTTTTTAAAGTATATATAATATTAAAAATTATAAAGAAATTTTAAAAAGATTCTTGAGGAAGGAATGTATAGATTGGGGATTAAGTCTTTATTTTGTCCTACATGATATGACCTCTTCCAAGAACTGATTTTCCTTATACACACCAGGTGGTTGCAGAAGATGTCAGTGTTGTGGCTAGACGTGATGTCAGAGACAGAATGTCGAATGTCCTTCCCTTTGTCCACTGATAATAGACCTACCTATGGAGTCACATGTAATATCGCTGTCATGATTTGAATGCTGGCCCTCAACGTATTAATTTCATAGCCTAATTTTCCTCATTTATGAAACAAATGATAAGTGGTATTATCTTTGGCTGTTCAGTGCCCTTTAAGGACTCGTTTGTTGAAGGTTTGATCCCTAGTACAGCATTGTTCTGAGGTGGAACTTTTAGGAAATGGTTCGGTACTGAGTGACCTGACTTCATCAGTGGATTAATCTACACATAGCTGACTAAATTTCTCAGAGGTGTTGGAAACTGTAGGCAGAAGGCACAAGTCGAAGGAAGTAAGTCATGGAGAGCATGGCCTTTGGAAATATATCTTATCCCCATCCTCTTCCGTCTCACTCTATCCCTTTTTCTCTGATTCTAGCTGCCAAAACTGAGAAACTTCCCTCCAACATACCCTTCCAGCCTCATGTACTGCATCACCTCAGGTCTAAAGGAACAGAGATAGCCTACCCCTAAAAGGGTGAGTCAAAATAAATCTTTCCTCCTCAAAATTATTCTTGTAAGGTGTTTTGATCACAATGATGAAAAGTTGGCAAAGAGAGAAAATTGTACCAAGAAGTGAGGTCATTACTGTGACTATACCTGACAATGTGGTTCATAAGACATTGGTACTAGTTTACAAAAGGAGTTTGGAAACAGCTTACAATGTGGTAAGCAGAGCTTAATGGGCAACTCTTGGGAAACTTGAAAGACTACAATGCAAGTAGCAAGGCAAACAATAAAGATTGTGCTTGTGTGTTTTCACATTCAAATGATGACTCTGTTGGGAAATTTGGACCAGAGACCACATATGTTGCATTCTGGCAAAGAACTTGTCAATATTTGGTTCATGTCCTGAGATTTTGTGTGAAGTTGAATTTAAAGTCAATGGAATAACCAATCTGGTAGAAGAAATATCAAGGCAGCACTGCATTTAAGCATCAGGATGTGTATTGATGGCAGTTTTAAGCTAGGTTTACAGTGAGCATCAGGAGAAAGAAGAGCAGAAATATTTCAGAAAATATTTTCAGTCTAGCCAGAAATGTATGTGCAATATTGGAGTCAAGGAAGGTGTGGTTTCTGAAGGGAGTAGTGCCACTAAGGAGAAGCTAAGTACTTTGCTCTGGGACAATTGGAAAGACGACTTCATGTCATCTTAGTGATTGACCAAATCCCACCCTTCTTAGGTTCAAGGATGTAAAAGTGTAAGCTAATTTGAATGACTTTGCTTTGAAAAATGAGCATAGGGATTCTCTACTGTCATATGGACCCAAGAAATTTTTTTCCAGAATTTACCATGTTCAGCTGTCCAGGCACTAAGAGTCTTCTGTGGCTATGTTTTCCTGAAACCATGAGGCAAAACAAATCATTTCTCCTTTAAGTTGTTCTGGTCAATTATTTGGTCACAGTGATGAAAAAAATCTGAGTAACAGAGGGTGAATGTTATCCATTTTGAAATAAGATTTTTCCAGTAAATTATCATATTTTGGATTATCTCATGGGCCTAAATGCAATTTCACATTTTGTATGTGATAGAGAGAAAAATTGGATTAATGCTGATAGTTTTGATTATATTATACATATTTATCTAAATTTATTTGGTAGAATTCTAAGCCATTGTTATCACTCCTTTATATATGTCTGCATAATTTACCACATCAGTTACCTTCATTTGACCTCAATAATATTTCAAATTCTTAAGTGATGTCTGAGTCTTTGTTGTTATTTTCATCTTTGTAGTTATAAGAGTCTGTGTTTTGGTGTTTAGCATCCAGTCACTTATTGTCTGTTATCTCTATCATTATGGATCCTGAAGAAAATGGGCAATCTTTCTCATCTTGGTGTGATTTGGATAGCTATTCTTTTACCATTGTGCATTAAAGAGAGTAAATATTCTTTCATGCTTCTTGATAGAATTGAAAGGTTTTTGAATAACTGAGAAGGAATCATTGACTTCAAGAGTATAACTTTCCTCATAAAAGTTTGAGAGACAAGACATTTCCATATTCAAGACCATTTCCTCCACCTTGGATTGTGAAAATCTTCCATAACAATGACATCTCTATCACCAAGTAGGAGTTCTCTGCTCAATCATTTGTATTGAATAAATCTTTTAATTCCCTCAAATCTAGCAACTATTGGCATGTGCAGCCATCTCTGTAAATGTTCTCTTTTCTCTTTGCATCTTCCATGTCTTCTTAGTCCTGCACATGACAAGCAGCCTGGTCATTGGTGTTCAGAGACTGTGTTGTTGTCCTAGGATTCAATTAGTACATATATTTTAATCAGATTTTTTGCTGGTGTGAACAAAAGACTCAACAAGAACAATTTTAAGGAGGAAATGTTTTATTTGGGGGCTTTTGGGTTCAGAGGTCTCAGTGCATAGATGACTGACTCTGCTGCTCTGGGACCTGGCTAAATAAAAAGTCATGGCAGAGGAACATGATAGATGAAGTAGCTTAGGACATCACACCACGGAGTAGAGAGACATACCTCCCTCACCACAGACAACATATATATAACTCTAAGCCATGCCCCTAATGACCCGCCTCCTATAGTCACACCCTATCTGACAATAGTTTGTAAATAGAATCATCCCAAATGCCCATCAACACAGAAATGGATGAAAAAAATGAGGCATATATACAAAGAGCAATATCGTCCATCAAAAGCATGAAATCCTGTCCTTGGCATCAATACAGGTAAACTCAAGTGATACTGATTTAAATAAGTCACGCATAGAAAGACGAATGGATCTGTGCCAAATGGATATTAGAATCAAAACAGCACTTTGTTAACTAAGAAATTGGCACAAATATAGGGCATCTGAAAATAAGTGAACAAATTTCTAAAAAGAACTACTATATGTGCACTTGAGAATGAATCTCCTCCAAAGGCACTAAGTTCTCATTATCTAGAAAGAACAAAATACTTTCTCACTTATAGAAACAGATTCACTGAACCTACTTGGGGCCAATCATTATGTCATTTCAGTATATTGTTTTGGAAATCAGGATAAATTTGCTTCATATTTTTATGTGAGTGTTCCTGTGGTTGATGGAATATTTGATCTTTTTTTAAAATAATCACATTGATGTATTTCTATATATTACCTATTATTTATCCATTTTGAAGCAAATATGGTTAAGATGATAAAACCCTCACAATGACATCCTGATTAAAATCTAATCTCCTCAAATGTGCTGAGTCAATGGACAAATAGGCATAGTATTATCCATTTTTTGTATTAAGAATTTAAGCCAGGGCTGCTTTACTACTGATCAGACATTATTACCTCATGTACATGTATGACTGCATAACCGATGTGTTCCTGCAATATGTAATCAGAAAAAATGAGAGATTACACTCCGTTTATGTATGGTCTATCAAGATGTATAAATCCATTCTACTGTCATGTAAAAATAATTTGAACAAATAAAATTTAAAACTAAAAACTAATTAAGATGAAGGACCATAATTTCAAACCACAGAGCCCATTGGAAACAAAGCTATGGAAACCCTGTGACTATATTGAAAAAGATATGCATGAGGTTCTAACCAGGGAGTCACGATCCTGTGTATTTGTTTTTGCCATCATCATTGACCACACAAAGGGATGAAAAACTTCTGTGCAAATATAACACATAAAAATTAAGGTTCAATAAACATCAATGATACATTTGGAAAGACACAATTGGATATTTGTATTTTTACATCAACTTGGTTGATAATTAGATAAATTGCAAAATTATACCCACATAAGTAGAATGCATTTTGCTACTCTACATAAAAATAAGTGTACTTGATATAAGTGATTGTATGGATTCATTTATAACTTAAAATCAATACTGAAATTTATTAGAGAAGTTTTATTTGCCAGGTACAAGAAATGGAGATGAGCAGGAACAAAAGAGACAGTTGAAGGTGTAGATTTGACCTCAGGGGTCAGGAATCCATCCCTCCTGAGCCTTCACTGCTATAGAGTTGGTCTTCATGGATATGCACTCCTGGGGTCACCATGAGAGTAAAGTATCTGATCTAATGAGGAGCTTAGGAATTTGAGCCCCCAGGGAAATGGAGGTGATAGGAAGCAGCCTGTGACCTCCTCACTCAGCCACCCTGCCCCAGCCAAGAAGAAGCACCCAAGCCTCCTCCCAGAGATGACTCTTCCTGAACAGGAACGTGTTCACTCACCTGCTCTCTCTGCACTTCCTGAGACAGATTTCCATCTCCAATGTTCCAGTGAGATGATGAGAATCATTTCCCTGGAAGCAACCATGAACTCAAGTCCCTTAGGTAATGCTTGGGAAAGCAGGCTGAGTGTGTCACCAGTTTGATCCTGGGAAGCAGTGAGGAGGGTAAGAAATGAGGGAGGGATAAACATGATGAGGGTCAGTCATCACAGCCTCCTGGCCTTTGTCTCACCCTCTGCACACATATATTTGTTCTGGGGCTACCCAGCTCTCAGGCTGATAGTCTCATTCTGTACAAGGACAGGGTCCATTTCTTTCTGAGCGGAAATCAGCCCTTTCTCAAACATGATGATTGCTACAAAGCACAATTGAACTCTGTAGAGAGGTTGGGGAGGGGGTTTGTAAGTGCATTAATTGCTAGGACTATCAAAACCAGGCAGCAGAATCTTGGTCCTTTAGCAATCAAATGTTAAATACTTGAAGTTCTGGAGTTAGAAATATGAAGATCAAAGGGTCCACAGGTTTGTTTTCTAACTTGTTTCCAAATGATGCTGTTACTGCTGGTCACACATGCTATTATAGTTACACTGCATCTTTGCTTCAGATTCTTCACTGACATGAAATCTAGAAACGAAACAGTTATTTCAGAATTCCTCCTCCTGGGACTGACAGAGAACCCCGCAGTGCAGCCCCTCATCTTCAGCCTTTTCCTGTCCATGTACCTGGTCACCATCCTGAGGAACCCTGCTCATAATCCTGGCCATCAGCTCTGACTCCCACCTCCACACCCTATGTACTTCTTCCTCTGCAGCCTGTCTGTTAATGACATCTGCTTAAGCACAAGCACAGTCCCCGAGATGCTGGTGAACATTCTGAGACAGGATCAGAACATCACCTACACTGGATGGCTCTCCCAGGTCTGCTTTTTCATAGTTTTTGTTGGCATGGAAAATTGTCTAATTGCAGTGATGGCCTTTGACCTCTATGAGGCCATTTGTCACCCCCTGGGATACACAGTCATCATTAACCCTCGTTCCTGTGCGCTCCTTGATCTACTCTCCATGCTCCTCAGCATACGCATGCCCTTCTCCACATTGTCATGGTGCTCCACCTGTCCTTCTGCACAGACCCAGAGATCCCCCACTTCTTCTGTGAACTCGCTCAGGTCATCAAACTCTCCCCTTCTGATACCCTCATCAGTAACAGCTGGTGTATTTGGTGTCTGCTTTATTTGCTGGTGTTCCTCTCTCTGGAATCATTTTCTCTTACATTCACATTTTGTCCTCTGTCTTGAGAATGCCGTCATCAGGAGGGAAGCATAAAACTTTTTCAACCTGTGGGTCTCACCTGTCTGTCGTCTCTTTGTTCTACAGGACAGTTTGTGGTGTACATTAGCTCTGCAGTGACTGACTCCTCCAGGAATTCTGCAGTGGCTTCCATGATGTACTCTGTGGTCCCTCAGATGCTGAACCCCTTTATCTACAACCTGAGGAACAGGGACATGAAGGCCACTGTGAGGATGCTCATGGGTAGGACACCCTCTGTTCTGTGATATTTACTTTGGACTTGTGTTTCTAGAGTGAGCCAAAGTGACAGGGCTCCTGGTTAGCCAGAATGCCAGCACTTTCTGTCACTGCATTCTGCTAAGTTGATGAGATATGTAATAACCAGGTGCCTTTTAACTCCCCTGTAAATTCCCAATCCTCATGGAAAACTCTGAGAGGTTTGGCAGTCTTTGCATGTCCAGAGTCAGAGCCTACTGCAGAGATCCTATTGTTAACACACACTTAAAGAAAGGCAGTTTGGAGAAGGTAGACACGGCAAGAATAGTATCTCAACAAAGCTGAGGGAAGGGGAAGAGGTGGCGGTTGAGCAACAGGTGCTACATTACTGTTTGATGTGAAGAACCAGTTATGGTGTTTGATGGCATAATAGAGTGAACATAATTTGCAATGAAGTATTATATACCTTAAAAACAGTTAGAAAGGAGAAATTTGAATGATCTCACCATGAGCCATGAAAGTTTAAGTTGATGTATGCTAATGCTAAGTACCCAAGTAGCACAACACCCAGTGTATCTGAGAACCCAAACATCCCACTCTATCTGATATGTGTGTACAAATATTATGTCAATAAACAATAAAGAAATTTTTAAAAATTGAAAATAAAATGAAGCTCTACCTCTGTCCCTGGCAATTTCCTCCTAAGACATGTCCTCCTTACCTGCAAAGAGCAAGTACTTTCTTGTTGATGGAAATAAATCTAGAGAGTCCTTCAATCAGCAGTCAGGGTTCCAGGGAGTTCCTCTCACAAGGGGGCAATGGAACCTCAGTTCTCCCTGGGCAGGTTCTTGACTTTAGCCAGTAGAAATAATTCCAAGATGCATCAAGAGCAAGACACAAGGACTTTCATGTGATGACAGCAAATTTATGTACACCCCAAAGGCAGGGTGCAGATGCCCCTTTTCTCTAAGAAGAGAAGATGGTAACGTGCCCAGGTTGAGCTCTGATCATATATATGATGTTACTGGGAATACATGTGCAGGTTCCTAAGCAAGCTCCTTTAAAATGAAATCTCACATCAACTGTTTGATATTTGGGGTTCGAATACTCCTTTCTGGTTAAGCATTCTAGCCATGAATCAGTTGAATACTATGTGTTGATGGGAAAAATTTAAATTGATCATGGTTTGTTCTAGTTGGTGTGGTACAGCATGTGCTGGAGGTTTTCTTCACCTAACTAAAGGGAATGAGTGTGACTGATCATGCTCACAGATCTGGGTCTCCACCTTCTGGGGTCTCTTTCTCCCCGAGAGCCCACCCACCTCACTTTGGTTTCAGTCCATTCACCATGTTGTTTGCCTGTGTTACTATTTCCTTTGAAGTTTATGGAAAATAGAACCTCGTTTTGCAATCCCATTGCTGACTCTCCATTTTATCAACTATTCCTTTACTGAAGTCTCAATGAGGTGAGATGGCCATGAAAGACATCACAGTGCCATCTGGCTTTAAATTCTAGATGATCTACTTTGAAAAGTATAAATTCATGTAATAAGAGTTAATAATGTATAAGGTACAGTGATTAACAAGTAAAATATTGAAGTTCTTTTTTTTATTGTTAACAAATGGGATACATGTTTTTTCTCTGTTTGTACATGGAGTAAAGGTATACCATTTGTGTAATCATAAATTTACATAGGGTAATATTGTTTGATTCATTCTGTTATTTTTTCCCTTTCCCCCCACCCGTCCCATGCCTCTTTTCCCTCTATACACTCCTTCCCCCTCATTCTTGCCCCCTCCCTAACCCTAACCCTAACCCTAAGCCTAACACTAACCCCTTCCACCCCCCATTATATATCATCATCCGCTTATCAGCGAGATCATTTGTCCTTTGGTTTTCTGAGATTGGCTTATCTCACTTAGCATGATATTCTCCAATTTCATCCATTTACCTGCGAATGCCATGATTTTATCATTCTTTATGGCTGAGTAATATTCCATTGTATATATATATACACACATATATATATATATATATATACCACAGTTTCTTTATCCATTCATCAATTGAAGGACACCTAGGTTGGTTCCACAATCGCTATTGTGAATCAAGCAGCTATGAACATTGATGTGGCTGTATCTCTGTAGTATGCTGATGTTAAGTCCTTTGGGTATAGACCAAGGAGTGGGATAACTGTGTCAAATGGTGATTCTATTCCAAGCTTTCTGAGGAATCTCCAAACTCCTTCCAGAGTGGCTGCACTAATTTGCAACCCCACCAGCAATGTATGAGTGTACGTTTTTCCCCACATCCTCGCCAACAACTATTGTTGCTTGTTTTCTTGATAATAACCATTCTAATTGGGGTAAGATGGAATCTTAGAGTAGTTTTGATTTGCATTTCTCTTATTACTACAGTTGTTGAACTTTTTGTCATATATCTGTTGATTGCTTGTAGATCTTCTTCTGTGAATTGTCTGTTCATTTCCTTAGCCCATTTGTTGATTGGATTATTTGTATTCTTGGTGTAGAGTTTTTTGAGTCTTTATATATTCTGGAAATTAGTGCTCTATCTGAAGTATGTGTTTCAAACATTTTCTAGAAAAGTTATATAAGTTTTAAAATTTTATAGTGAGCATTAACATGGATAAACATTTCCACCTACTAAATGAAGTTTGAAATCTGCCCAAGTGTGTAGATTGCAGGGACATATCAACATACCAACAATAAATAAATAAATAAATAAATAAATAAATAAAACTAGAGAGAGAATGAAATTCACAAATATTTAGCAGACATTCAATGACTTTTAAAAAGAGAACTTTTTTGTATTTGCATTGAAATATATAGGGAAAAAGGCGTAAGAGTCAGCAAACCTCCATTATTGAGTAAGGAGAAAACCTCTGAGTGTCTGTGCTTTTACAGTCCTTCTCTCTGGGTATTTATCCCTTAACGTCCTGTGCAATTAAGGTGTGATGGGTGCCATGGTGTGGTATTGGGGATTGAGGACCTTTTGAAGGTGTCTACAGAGGAAGGTGGGTGGGTCCCTGGGGGTTTGCCTCAAAAGGAACAACAGAAACACATTCCACAATATCTCTCTCTCTCTCTCTCTCTCTCTCTCTCTCTCTCTCTGCTCTCCTCCATTATCAGGCTTTTGTTTCTGTGAACAAAATATCTGACCTTAACAACTTAAAAGAATGATTTATCCTGGATGGTGGTTTCAGAGGACTCAGTTCATGGTTGGGAAGCTCCAAGGAGAAACGTCATGGTTGAAGAATGTACAGAGGAAAGTTACTCAGCACGTGGCAGGTGGGGAACAGACAGAAAGAGAGGAAGGGCTGTGGAGAGGTTCAAGCTTCCCAGGGAAGGTCCCCAGTGGACTTCTTCCTCCAAGTGGGTCTCACCTCCCAGGAGTCCTCCGCTATGATGCATCCACCTTTGGACTAATGCACAGATGAGGTCAGAGCCCTCATGATCCATCATTGCTTAAAAGTCCCACCTCTATACGTGGCTGCCTTGGGGTCTAGGCTGTCAATGCCTGAGTTTTTTGCATGCATAATATCTAAAGAAATGAACTTCTATAAAAGCATGTTCCTGTATGCTCCCTTTTTCTCCCCCAAAACCTAGACAAGATAAAGAAACAAGGAGAGCAATACCATGTTTGAATGTATAGTCACATATTGTCTTGAAGGACTCTGGATGTCTCTTATCCCTACTGGGAACAAGAGTAAGTGACTGTTATCTGGAGAAGCTGCTTTCTTGCATGTATGCCAGGACATTGCTCCTGGGAGTGTTGGTCACACAAGCAAGTAAATGCTAGTGATATTGCTGCTTCTGTAGACTAACACATAAAACCCCTCTCTAAATGGGGACCCGGCTGGAACTCAGGCCACCCTGGAGATGGTATGTGTCACTTGTCCAGCAGCTGCTTCTGCACAATTCACCATGAGGGAGAGGAGGTACTGCTCGGCAAACACTGAGAGATAAAGGTGCTATTGGTTCAGCCTACTGACACTGATCCCTTCTTTGTGCACTCACTGATCTCTTTCAACCTTTCTTTAATAAATCATATGTCTCTCATGCCACTTTCATGCTCTGTCTTTGGCCTTTCTTCAATCTACCCCACTGACGTGGCACAACTAACTGGGTTGTGGACAAGACATTCTAAATCCAAACCTTATATTCCACCTCTTGTCCCCAAATGTTCATGACCAATTCACAATATAAAATGCATTCAGTTATCTCCCACAGACTCCAGTGTCTTCAGCGTTCCAACATTACTAAAAAGCCCAAGTCCAAAGTCTCCTCCAAGACACCATGTGGATTGTCACCAGCCTGAGCAGTAGCTGCTTTGGACCACAGCTGCAGTGGACTTGAGTACATGTGCAGCTCTCATGCCTGGTGAAATGAATCCTGAGGGTAAAACTTCTTCGGTGGCCTTGTGTGACCAGGTTGCTGCCAATATCCTCTTAGAGCTGAGTTTTCCAGTGAGTTTTATTTTTGTACCCGCAAGCCTGAAACCAGCAGGGTATGGTCAATTCAGATATTCTCTTAAAGCATCTTTCCTATTGTCAGGATGCAACGTACCTTTCAGAATGTGAGGCTATTTAACTTCTCTAGTGGCAGTAATATCTTCAGCAACATCACATTCTGAGCTCCAATTTTACACTTGCATTTGGGTCAAACCACAATATTTTCAAATTTTTCTGTTCTCTTTTACTTCTTTTTCTAACATTAAACCTGACTAAAACATCCAACAATACTTATGCAACTGCTGGAATTCCATACTATCTTCTAATTTCCCCTTTCTGATTAATTAGTACAACTCTTTCAAATTTAGCCTCACATGTCCTCAAGTCTCAGAGACGGCAAAATATAGACAAGTTCTTTGACAGAATGTAAGATGAATGGACTTCAGTCCAACTCCCTTCAGATTCCTCATTTCCATCTGAAACCTTATGAGCACAATCTTTGCTGTTCACATTTCTAATGAAATTCTGATCTTCTGAGCTCTCACACAATTGCCTATTACGCTCTACTAACTACATTCTACAGCTTCTCTGTCCTTCATCTCCACACTTTTACAAACTCTTTTCACAAACCAGCTCCAAAAACTGTGTACAACCTGGTCAGGTAGAGTCACAGCGATGACCCAAATTCTCAGTACCAATATGTATATTAGATTTTTGTTGTTGTGAACAAAACAAGTTTGAGAAGTGAAGATTTATTTTGCCTCAAAATGTCAGGGGATTCAGTACATGGCCAGCTGACTCCAGGGCAAAAATTTCATGCTGGAAAGGCCTGAAAGAGAAAAAGTGCTCAGGTTGTGTTGGTCGGACAACAGCGAGGACAAAGAGGGAATCAACTCTTCCAGCACAGGCCAATTGTGACTTACTTCCTCCAACTAGATGCTATTTCCCAATAGTCCATCCAGCTATTAATCAAATAATCTATCAAATAGAGTATCCACTGATGAGGTGATTAAACAACCATTTCTAAAATGCCACCTCTGAACCTTGCTGAACCAGGAACAGTGATTTCAACACAGAAGCATTGGTAGGGGGGACATTCCAGATTTAAAACAAACACTTTTCTCCACCACATACTGTTTCTATGTTATACAGAGCCATTATAGGCGCAGAACAACAGGCAAAACAACCATGAAACAAATATCCAAAACCATGAGTAAAAATGAAACTTTCCTATCTCAATGATTTATCTTGTGTTTTTGTTACAGCAACAGAAAGATGTCTAAAAAATATTTTAGCAAATATTAATAAATATATTCTTTATACCCACATATATAAGACACGGTCACAACTAAAATTAAACCAAGTTTCCTTAAAGCATTAATTAAATAGAGATGACTTTGAATTTGACCTAAAAGAGACCTTGAATTCATTCGAGGAATACCCCATGTAATGTTGACGAACTCTGTGAGATGGAGTTGAGCAGAAATAATGGAGAGAACTGAGTGGTGTGACCATGGCCTCTTGGGTCAGGAATCAGTCATCCTGATTCCCTCACTTCTGCAGAGTTGGTCTTTAAGGACATGCACTCTCGAGATCAGAACGCTAACTAAAATATCTGTTATAATGAGGAGTTTTGGATATTGAGCCCCAGAGATTCAGATTATAGAAATCAGCTTGGGATCACCTCACTCAACAGCTGAGACCCAGCCAGGAGCAACAGCTGAGTCTCTTCCCAGAAACACTTTCTGTCCAGTCTTCTCTGATGCATTTAGTCTATCTGTATTTCCTGAGGACACATCTTCCGTCTTCAATATCCAGGTGAACGGCCATTCTTCTTGAAGACAACTAACTAAAGTTCTTTAGTAAACATGTTCAAAATGTTATTCATGCATGTACTTCATTTCTTCTCTCATACATTTTAATTCATATGTATTTCATCATATGCCCATACCAGATGAATACATTGGTATCATTCATGTTCCCTTCATTTGTTTCTACCTGACCATCATTCCCAAAGGTACATTAAAGACTTCCCTGATATTCGCATTCATGATGGAAGGGATGTTCCCTCTCTTTGCCCTTTCCTCAACTGCCCTGACACACTACCAATTTCTGAGGAAGGAATAATATTTCATGACATTCCATAAAGAACCCAACTGGAAATGTCAGTATGAGAGTCTGATAAGTGAAGCACTGTTCTGGGCACTTTGTTCTATCCATTTCTCATTATGAAACATCCCCCACAGTTTCTTCCAGTTTCATTTAAGCAAAATTTAATAAAATTTTCATATATTCAAGATATACATAGTGATGGTAGGAGATCTATATACACATTCAGAGTATGTGAGACCAGTGTTACACCACATGGTAATGCTGTCATAGCATCTTTCCCTTGAGGACAGGGACCATTTCACTGCAAGGATGCTCATACTTGAACCCTGATTAACTGTGTGTTCATCTTATAATATTTTATTTTCTGAATAGCAATAAATCCTGCATATTTTCATCTGTTTTATTAACTAACTATGCATTTCATGTATTTTTACAGTTAGGAGAATTTGAAAAAATGATATGCCACCTATCAATTTAAGAGAAGAACTCCCTTAAGATAGAACAGAGAATCCCATAATGAGTTTTCTGTATTTCTTAGAATTAACTGTTAAAGGAGATGGCTTATGATACGAGGTGGTAGTTTTATGACCTTCAACTATGGAGGCACAATTTTCTAATCTTCCCAGATCCACATGGATGGATGTCATCTACCTGCTATCATTAATTTCATGGGTAGAGATTGACATATATTTAAAGCAAGAGAAAGACTAGGGGTTTTGGTTGGGAAGAAAATATTAAAGTTGCACAGGAAAACTATGAAGTCTGAGTCATCATTTAATCATGTAAGTTCTGTGCTATGCAGAAGCATAAACAGGGCTATCAGATATATAGCGGATATGTCAGAATATATGAGCACAAACCCAGTCTTGAAAGGTGTGCCTTGTCATTTGTTTCCTTCTCAGCTCTTTGCACATAAAAGAGGGTTGGTAATCAATCATGTTTATTTTAATAAAATGAGGGGAGGAAAAGAGGAATGATTGAAAAGTAATAGAGGGAGAGAGCAGTAGAGGAAAATATCATAAAGTTCACTTGGAGACGCAGTACCCATTATTTATTTTTATTTTTCAGGGTTCTTAAAATTCATCTTACATTTCCAGGATGGTACATGACTCTAATCTCAGTGGCTTGAGAGGATGAGACAGGAAGATCATTAACTCAAAGCCAGTTTCAGCAACTTAGCAAGACTCTAAGAAACTTATGTGAAAACCTGTCTCTAAATAAAAAATTTTAAAAAGGGCTATAAATGTAGCTCAGTGTTTAAGCATCCTGGGTTCAGTCCCTGGTACCAAAGAAAAAAAAATCATATTTCAAAACCATCCAGAGGGCTTGTTGAATCATAGATTGCAGGTCCTCCACTCCCAGTTAAAGAATTTGCCTCTTACAAAACAAGGACAAGAGGATGAAAATAATTCAGCATGTTTGAGTCTAATGATTTCCCCAAATTATCAATGCTCTCATGGCTACCTCTGTCTCCTGAAGAAGATCCATGTTCTACAGGATCTATAGGATGCTAGTGCTATTCATCCCTTATGTCTTTGTCTTCTGAGCACAAATAGTTGCTTTTTGTGCATTTTTACAAGACCACAAATTTTATCTTTAATCTTATTCACTTATTTTTGTTTTTTCAATCATATGCCACCTACCACCATAGGGAGATAAATTCTCTAAATATGCGATGGACTTCAGAATTTTATGTATATATTTCTATTCAACAGCATAAAATAGTTCTGAAACAAAAATCATCTCTATTTATTGCATTCTCAGAACTTTTCACCATGTGTGAGAAAGTTAATTCTCAAAGAAAACAAGGGTGAATAAGTGAGTACAGGGAAATAGTTGAGGAAGAAGAGAGAGAAGCAGAGGGAAGGATTTGGATGTTCATTTGGGCTTTCATTTAAAAGAGAGAACCTTGAGCAGCAATTCTCATGTGCAAGTAATTAGAACAAAAAAAAATTTAATTTTAAAAGTTACCATGTGAAGAAGTTTGCTAAAATATTCACTGTTGTTCCTCATCCAGGAACTCATTATCAGATGGTCTGCTGTGGGTTCCATATATCAGCATTTCTCACAAGTCCCTAAGTCATGCTGCTGCTGCTTGGGCCCAGGAATCACAGCTTTTCTTGTCATGTCACCCATATTTGGCTTTAGATTCACCGTTAACATGGAACCAAGAAACAACACAAGAATTCCTGCTCCTGGAACTGACAGAGGACCCAGCATTGCAGTCACTCCTCTTCAGCCTCTTCCTGTCCATGTACCTGGTCACCATCCTGGGAAACCTGCTCATCATCCTGGCTGTGAACTCTGACACCCACCTCCACACCCCCATGTACTTCTTCCTCTCCAACCTGTCCTTTACTGATATCTGCTTGAGCACAAGCACCATCCCCAAGATGCTGGCCAACATCCAATCATAGAGTCAGAGCATCTCCTACACAGGCTGCCTCTCCCAGGTCTTCTTTGTCCTGGCTTTTCTTGTCTTAGAGAACCGTTTCCTCACAGCAGTGGCCTATGACCACTATGTGGCCATTTGTCACCCACTGATGTACACCATCATCATGAATCCTTCCCTCTGTGTGACACTGGTTCTGATCTCTCTGGGCATCAGCTCTGTGGATGCCTCCTCCACACTCTATGGTGCTGAGGTTGTCCTTCTGCACTGACCTGCAGATCCCCCACTTCTTCTGTGAACTAGCTCAGGTCATCAAGCCTGCCTGTTCTGATACCCTCAACAACAACATTTTGGTTTATTTTTTCTCTATCATATTGGTTGGTGGTTCTCTGTCTGGAATCATTTTCTCATATACTTAAATCATGTTTTCTCTTTTGGCAATGCCATCACCTGGCAGAAGACATAAAGAGTTTTCCACCTGTGGGTCTCATCTCTTAGTCGATTTCTTGTTCTATGGCATAGGTTTCGGTGTGTATTTTAGCTCTGCAGTCACTGAGTCATCCAGGAAGACTGCAGTGGCTTCAATGATGTACACTATGGTCCCTCAAATGCTGAACCCCTTTATCTACAGCCTGAGGAACAGGGATGTGAGGGAAGCCTTGAGGAAAATATTAAGTAGAATAACATCCTTCAGGTGATTGACATCATATTTAAGCCAGTTTTCCAAAGTACATCCAGTGAACATTTAACACTCTCATGCAAAACTTAATGTTGTATTTGTGAGGAAAACAATTTTTCTGTGGAGAAAGAGGCCAGTTTTGTGGGAGATATTAGGGTTTTTTTTTTTTTTTTGGAAAATGCAGTGAAAGAGAATACAAGAAGGTAGTGTTAAAGGTCACTACTTTCCAACAAAGATAAAAGTTTCTGAGAGTCATCTCTCCATGTGTGGAAATAAAATCTCAGCAGAACATGACAGTCTGTCATTGGAGCAGGAGGCGGGGAGGGTGGCACAAGGAAAAGCATTCAGCACCACTCTCGTGGACAACTCCCTATCATTTCCCCCATGGTCTTCCAGAGCAGAGCTTCCTCCACTGGTGCCCACAGAGCCCCTGCATAGGTGAGTTGCCTGAGGACCATGTTCATAATGCAGGTTCATTAATCTCACTCAAGGACTATTGAGTTTGAGATGCCTAAAGACATGATTCATAAATAAGCCCTTTGTGAGGTTCTGAGGCTCTCAAGTCTGGGAAGATTTTAGGTATTAATATTTCAAGAACAAAGGAGAATGTATTTTTAGTAGGTAATATCCTCAAATAACATAGTATCAATTGTCATACACTTAGTGTATAAAACTTACCTGTAGGGGCCAAGATGGCGGACTAGAGGGCGGCTGCATATCACGTTGCTCAAGGAAGCAAGATTCAAAAGAGGAGATAGTGAGAGACTTGGGACCAACTCAAAGCCGCCGGGTGAATCTCTCCCGTTGGGGAGGCATCCCGGATGGGGCGGAAGCCCCGGAACACAGGGAATTTGTGAAGTAGAGTTGCTCGGCGAGACGCCCCTCCCCCCGCTGGAGCGGTAAACACGGACAACTGGGATCATCGTAGACGAGGCGGCTCAGCACAGCGCTTAGACTCGAGCAACCACTGAGGCTCCGGGCGACTGCCTGAGGAGGAGCTGCGTGGCTAGCTGTTTAGACCCAGAACGACCGCTTCTGAACACCGGGGGGTTGCCCGGAGAAAGAGGAGAAGCCCGGTGGGTCACTTGGTCTAGGAGTGACTGCATCAGAGCCACAGGCGGTTGCCAGAGGAGGAGCTGCGTGGTGAGCTGTTTGAACTCAGAGTGAGCGCTCCTGAAAACCGGGGGACTGCCCGGAGGAAGAGGAGGAGCGCGGTGGGACACTTGGCCTAGGAGTGACTGCATCAAAGCCATAGGCAGTTGCCAGAGGATGAGCTGCATGGCGAGCTGTTTGAACTCAGAACAACTTCTCCAGAACACTGGTGGCCTGCCTGGAGGAGGAGAGCGGTGGGACGCTTGGTCTAGGAGTGACTGCATCAGAGCCACAGGTGGTTGCCAGAGGAGGAGGCGAGTGGTGAGTTGACTGGACTAAAAGCAACCGCTCCTGAACACCGTGTCCTGCCTGGAGGAGGAGCGTGGTGAGTCACTTGGTCTCGGAGCCACCGCTCCTAAACACCCGGGGGGCTACCCCGAGGAGGAGGAGGAAGAACAGGGCAGGTCACTTGGACTTGGAGTGACTGCCTAGGGCTAGGGGTGGTTGGTGGGAGGAGGAGACCCAAAGTGAGTTGCTTGGATTCCTAGTGACTGCGTCAGAAACCGGGCGGGTGTCCGGAGGAGGAGGTGTGTGGCGGGTCTCTGGGTCTCAGAGCAATTGTACGGTGCTCCAGGTGGTGGCTCAGGGGAGGGGCTGCATAGCCAGGCGATTGGTGCAGAGCAGGGTCCCAGGATCTATGTGGCTTCTTGCTGGAAGAGCCGCACAGAGACACGCCTAGGGGCGGAGCGAAGTTTCCAGGGCGGCGGGCAGATTCTCTGGGAGAGGCAGCGTAAGGAGACTCGACTATGAAGGGTGAGGCTCCCAGGCCCAGGACGTAGGTCCGGGCCCCTGGGATCATTGCAGAGGAAGACAGCCTAGCCCAGGCGGTAGTTGTAGATTGAGGGGAACCTCTAGGAGTAGAACTGACCAGCGAGACGTCCCCACCCAGTGAGTCTTCCCAGCCGGGAGAGGTTTTCCCACAGGGACGGTAAAACCAGAGACACAGGCACAAACAGGCCTTACTTCAGCCCGCAGACTAGTTCCCCATTGGATGACCATTGGTCAACAAGTGGAGGCACCTCTGCCCACTAGCAGGGAATATACGCCACCTGAGGGTCACCACCACTAGAGAGGCAGCTTCTTCGTGGAGCTCTGCATTATCAACCTCCTCCAAGACTTCAGGCTACTGAAGGATAAGAGGGGATATACTAGCAATCTTCAGGAACATTATAAGGTGATAGAGGAAATCTGCAATATCTTAATGACCCACTGATTCCTGAACAATATGAGAAAACAAGGGAAGAAAATGCCCCAAACAAATCAAGATGTTACATCAATAAAATCCAACGACAGCATGGCAGAAGAAATGACAGAAAGGGAGTTCAGAATGTACATAATTAAAATGATTAGGGAAGCAAACGAAGAGATGAAAGAGCAAATGCAGGCATTGAACGATCGCACCAATAGACAGTTAACAGAGCAAATTCAGGAAGCAAAAGATCATTTCAATAAAGAGTTAGAGATATTGAAAAAAAACCAAACAGAATTCCTTGAAATGAAGGAAACAATAAACCAAATTAAGAACTCCATTGAAAGCATAACCAATAGGATAGAACAGCTGGAAGACAGAACTTCAGATATTGAAGACAAAATATTTAACCTCGAAAAAAAGTTGAACAAACAGAGAAGATGGTGAGAAATCATGAACAGAATCTGAAAGAACTATGGGATATCATGAAAAGGCCAAATTTGAGAATTATTGGGATTGAGGAAGGCTTAGAGAAGCAAACCAAAGGAATGAACAATCTATTTGAAGATATAATATCAGAAAATTTCCCAAATCTGAAGAATGAAATGGAAAATCAAGTCCAAGAGGCTTATAGGACTCCAAATACACAAAATTACAACAGACCCACACCAAGGCACATTATAATGAAAATACATAACATACAAAATAAAGACAGAATTTTAAAGGCTGTTAGAGAAAAGAACCAAATTACATTCAGGGGAAAACCAATACGGATATCAGCAGATTTTTCAATCCAGGCACTAAAAGCTAGAAGGGCCTGGAACAACATTTTTCAAGCTCTGAAAGAAAATGGATGCCAACCAAGAATCTTGTACCCAGCAAAACTTACCTTCAAATTTGATGATGAAATAAAATCATTCCATGATAAACAAAAGCTAAAAGAATTTATAAAAAGAAAGCCAGCATTACAGAACATTCTCAGCAAAATATTACATGAGGAAGACATAAAAAACAAAGAAGCAAATCAGCAAAGGGAGGAATTATCCTAAAGGAACTGTCAAATAAAGGAGGAACCAAGATGTGTCAAAAATTTTAAATATGAACCAAATGACCAGGAATACAAATCATATCTCAATAACAACCCTGAATGATAATGGCCTGAATTCATCAATCAAAAGACATAGACTGGCAGATTGGATTAAAAAGAAAGATCCAACAATATGTTGCCTGCAAGAGATTCACCTCATAGAAAGAGATACCCATAGACTAAAGGTGAAAGGATGGGGAAAATCATACCATGCACATGGACTCAGCAAAAAAGCTGGAGTACCATCCTCATTTCAGATAATGTCGACTTCAAGCCAATGTTAGTCAGAAGGGATAAAGAAGGACATTTCATACTGCTTAAGGGAAGCATAAATCAGCAAGATATAACAATCACAAACATCTATGCCCCAAACAGTGGCTCATCCATGTATGTTAAACAAATCCTTCTCAATTTTAGAAACCAAATAGACCATAACACAATAATACTAGGTGATTTTAACATGCCTCTTTCACCACTGGACAGATCTTCCAAACAAAAATTGAACAAAGAAACCATACATCTCAAAAACACAATCAATAATTTAGACTTAACAGACATTTATAGAATATACCATCCAACCAAGAGCGAATACACTTTCTTTTCAGCAACACATGGATCCTTCTCTAAAATAGACCATATATTATGCAACAAAGCTAATGTTAACAAATACAAGAAGATAGAGACACTACCTTGTATTCTATCAGATCATAATGGATTGAAGTTACAAATTAATGAAAGAATAAAAAACAGAAACTACTCCAACACCTGGAGATTAAACAATACGCTACTATATGATGAATGGATAACAGAAGATATTAGGAAGGAAATTAAAAAATTCTTAGAGGTAAACGAGAACAAAGAAACATCACATCAAAATCTCTGGGACACTATGAAAGCAGTACTTAGAGGAAGATTTATTTCATGGAGCGCATTTAATAAAAGAAGTAAAATTCAAAAAATAAATGAACTAACACTACAGCTCAAAGCCCTAGAAAAAGAAGAACAGACCAACACCAAAAGAAGTAGAAGACAGGAAATAGTTAAACTGAGAGCTGAAATCAACGAAATTGAAACAAAAGAAACAATACAAAAAATTGACAAAATAAATAGTTGGTTCTTCGAAAAAATAAACAAAATTGATAAACCTTTAGCCACACTAACAAAGAGAAGACGAGAGAAAACCCAAATCACTAAAATTCGGAATGAACAAGGAAATTTCATAACAGACACGACCGAAATACAAAACATAATTAGAAGCTATTTTGAAAATCTATACTCCAACAAAATAGAAAATTTCGAAGACATCAACAGGTTTCTAGAGACATATGAATTGCCTAAACTGAACGAGGAGGACATACACAATTTAAATAGACCAATTTCAAGTAATGAAATAGAAGAAGTCATCAAAAGCCTTCCAACAAAAAAAAGTCCAGGACCAGATGGGTTCTCAGCCGAGTTCTACAAAACATTTAAAGAAGAGCTCATTCCAATACTTCTCAAAGTATTCCAGAAAATAGAGAGGAGGGAACTCTCCCAAACTCATTCTATGAAGCCAATATTACCTTGATTCCTAAACCAGACAGAGACACATCAAGGAAAGAAAATTTCAGACCAATATCCTTAATGAACATTGACGCAAAAATTCTCAACAAAATTTTAGCAAATCGCATACAAAAATATATGAAAAAGATAGTGCACCATGATCAAGTGGGTTTCATCCCAGGGATGCAAGGTTGGTTCAACATCAGGAAATCAATAAATGTCATTCACCATATCAATAAACTTAAAGTCAAGAATCACATGATTATTTCGATAGATGCAGAAAAAGCATTTGATAAAATACAGCACACCTTCATGCTCAAAACACTAGAAAAAATAGGGATAGTAGGAACATTCCTTAACATTGTAAAGGCCATCTACGCTATACCCATGGCTAATATCATTCTAAATGGTGAAAAACTGGAAGCATTCACTCTAAAAACTGGAACAAGGCAGGGATGCCCTCTTTCACCACTTCTATTCAATATCGTCCTTGAAACTCTAGCCATAGCAATTAGACAGACCAAAGAAATTAAAGGGATACGAATAGGAAAAGAAGAACTCAAACTATCCCTATTGGCTGATGATATGATGGTATATTTAGAGGAACCAGGAAATTCCACCAGAAAACTTTTAGATCTCATAAGTGAATTTAGTAAAGTAGCGGGATATAAGATCAATGCACATAAATCTAAGGCATTTTTATACATAATCGATGAATCTTCAGAAAGAGAAATTAGGAAAACTACACCATTCACAATAGCTTCGAAAAAAATAAAGTATTTGGGAATCACTCTCACAAATGAGGTGAAAGACCTCTACAATGAGAACTACAGAACACTAAAGAAAGAAATTCAAGAAAACCTTAGAAGATGGAAAGATCTCCCATGTTCTTGGATAGGAAGATTTAATATTGTCAAAATGGCCATACTACCAAAAGTGCTATACAGATTCAATGCAATTCCAATTAAAATCCCAGTGATGTACCTTACAGAAATAGAGCAAGTAATTATGAAATTCATCTGGAAGAATAAAAAACCCAGAATAGCTAAAGCAATCCTTGGCAGAAAGAGTGAAGCAGGGGGTATCGCAATACCAGATCTTCAACTCTACTACAAAGCAATAGTAACAAAAACGGCATGGTATTGTTACCAAAATAGAAAGGTGGATCAATGGTACAGAATAGAGGACACGGACACAAACCCAAATAAATACAATTTTCTCATACTAGACAAAGGGGCCAAAAATATGCAATGGAGAAAAGATAGCCTCTTCAACAAATGGTGCTGGGAGAATTGGAAATCCATATGCAACAGAATGAAACTACACCCATATTTCTCACCATGCACGAAACTAAACTCAAAATGGATTAAGGATCTCGGAATCAGACCAGAGACCTTGCATCTTATAGAAGAAAAATTAGGTCCAGAGCTTCAACATGTCAGCTTAGGACCAGACTTCCTCAACAGGACTCCCATAGCACAAGAAATAAAAGCAAGAATCAATAACTGGGATAGATTCAAACTAAAAAGCTTTCTCTCAGCAAAGGAAACTATCAGCAATGCGAAGAAAGAGCCTACAGAGTGGGAGAAAATCTTTGCCAATCATACTTCAGATAGAGCGCTAATCTCCAGAATCTATAAAGAACTCAAAAAACTCTACACCAAGAATGTAAATAATCCAATTGACAAATGGGCTAAAGAAATGAATAGACACTTCCCAGAAGAAGATATATAAGCAATCAACAAACATATGGAAAAATGTTCAACATCTCTAGTAATAAGAGAAATGCAAATCAAAACCACCCTAAGATTCCATCTCACCCCAATGAGAATGGCGATTATCAAGAATACAAGCAACAACAGGTGTTTGCTAGGATGTGGGGAGAAAGGGACACTCTTACATTGCTGATGGGGCTGCAAATTAGTGCAGCCACTCTGGAAAGCAGTGTGGAGACTCCTTAGAAAACTTGGAATGGAACCACCATTTGACCCAGCTATCCCACTCCTTGGCCTATACCCAAAGGACTTAAAATCAGCCTAGTACAGAGATACAGCCACATCAATGTTCATAGCTGCTCAGTTCACAATAGCCAGATTGTGGAACCAACCTAGATGTCCTTCAATTGATGAATGGATAAAGAAAATGTGATATATATTTACAATGGAATATTACTCAGCCATAAAGAATGATAAAATTATGGCATTTGCAGGCAAATGGATGAAACTGGAGAATATCATGCTAAGTGAGATAAGCCAATCTCAAAAAACCAAAGGAAGAATGATATCACTAATAAGTGGATGATGACACATAATGGGGGGTGGGAAGGGTTAGTGTTGGGGTTGGAGTTGGGTTTAGGGAGGGGGGCAGGAATGGAGGAAGGAAGGACTGTATAGATGGAGGGGAAGGGTGGGAGGGGAGGGGGGAAGGGAAAAATGGCAGAATGAATCAAACAACATTACCCTATGTAAATTTATGATTACACAAGTGGTATGCCTTTACGCCATGTACAGACAGAGAAACAACATGTATCCCATTTGTTTACAATAAAAAAAAAAAACTTACCTGTAGGCTTAAATTTGTTGTAACATAATAAAACATACATACAGACAACCAGGTTAAAAATAAAGATAGAATATGTATAAAGAATCCTCCAGTTACATATTCCTTTCTCCTCTTCTTATAAACAGCTTCATTAAAATGCATATTTATTATTTGCAATATTATTTGATTTCCCTGAATCCTTTGAAATTGACAGTCATTGGCCATGTGTGCCAACACAATGGCATTGGCACAAGATTCAACTGCACAGTTTTATCACCCTTATAGGTAAACATGTGAATTTATTAAATAAATTTATTAAATATACTACATACTAATATACATACTATATGCATACGTACTACATATACACATATTATATACATACTAATATACATACATACATACTAATATACAATATATACTACACAGACTATAGTAATTCCATCACTAGTCCTTGAAGTTCACCCATTAAATAGCTGTAAGAATATTAATAGTAAAAGTAAACATAATGGGAATAATAACAGAAAAATGATGGCAATATTTGATGAAGTGGAATTCAGCAAAGAATCTTAGTTTTCAATAAAACTATTTCTTTTCGGCCTCTATATAATGAGACAAACATCATAACCCTATGTACATGTATGATTACACGAATGATTTGAATCTATGTTGTGTATAATCATAGAAAGGAAAACTTGTACCTCATTTGTATACAATGAATCAAAATGCAGTCTGTAAAAATAAAAAATGAATAAATATGTAAATAAATTTTAAACATAAAAAATTCTGTCTTTTTGAAATTGATAAATTATGCTATATCTTTTAAAATGTTTTTATTAGTACACGATGCTTCCACATAATATGAGGGCTCACTTTTATGTAATCATACATATAAGGATCATAATTTGCAGCATTTCAGTTCCCAGTAGTTCCTCTTCTTCTCCTTTCCTCTTCCTCCTCCACTCTTCTGGTCTACTTTCTATTTGCTGATTGTTTTTTAAACTAGTGCTTTGAAGATACACATAAATGTGGAATTCACTCTGGTATGTTTACATATGTAGAGTATGATTTATTCAGTTGCATTGTGCAGTTCCTCCCTTTTCCCATCCCTCCTGCTTTCCCTTGAATTCTCTTACTCTACTCCACTGATCTCTCTTCTATTTTCATGTAGCTACACACCACTCCTCTTCTGAATTTCTTCTAGCTTTCACAAATGAGAGAAAAGATTTGAACTTTGACTTTCTGGGTCTCACTTATTTTAGTTACCATGATGTTCCCCTGTTCTCTTAATTAATAAGCAAATGTCATTATTTCATTCTGCTTTCTGATTTAAACACTATTACATATATGTACTATATTTTCTTCTTTATTAATCTCTGGACAGACAACTGGCCTGATTCCATTACTTGGCTGTTGTGAATTACACTGCTGTAAGTATTAATACACCTATATCAAGATAGTATGCTGATTTTAGTTCTTTGGGATAAATATTGAGGAGTAGAACAGCTGGGACATATGGTGGTTCCATTCCTAGGGTGTCAAGGAATCCCCGTCTTGCTTTCTAAATTGGATGAACTAATTTACGGTCTCACCAAAAATGTATGAGTGTACCTTTTCTCCCACATTCTCACCATCATTTTTTATTATTTATCTTCTTGATGATTGCCATTTTGACTGAATTGAGATGAAATCAATCTCAATGTAGTTTCAATTAGCATTTCCATAATTGCTAGTGTTGAATAGTCTCTCATACATTTGCTGACAACTTGTATTTCTTCTTTCAAGAAATGTCTGTTTAGTTCTTTTGCCCATTTATTGATTTAGTTATTTGTAGAATTTTTATATTGTTTTTGAATAATTTATATATTATGTATATTAATCCCTGTTGGAAGAAGGAAAAATATTTTATCCCCTTCTGTAGGTTCTCTATGATCTTCATTCTTTCCTTTGCTGTACAGAAGCTTTTGAAGTAGATGCCACTTCACTTATTGATTCTCTGGTTTATGTACTGAACTTTAGGTTTCTTGTTAAGAAAGTCAGTACCTGTGCCCAACTGTGGAGTGAGTGTTTAACCCATGTTTTCTTCCAGTCATTTTAAAGTCTCTGATGTAATTCTTAGTCCTGAGTTAATTCCACTTTGTGTTAACTTTTATGCAGAACAAAATATGGGAATCTTCCTTCTTCTACATATACATATCCAGTTTTCCCAGCACCATTTATTTACAAGGGTAACTTTGAGAATTATAAGATGGCAGAGTATAGGAACAGGGCTCTTCCCAGTTGTTCTGCTGCTTGGAATTGAAATGATAAGAATGCAGTTTTATAATGCGTTGTCATTCTGGTGATATTTACAGATTGTTTCATGTTTATACATGTACACATTTCTGCTTTTTCTACCTTATTTTATTATTTCTTTTCTTTTACTAATCTTTTAAATGTTTTTTTCTATTTTTCTAAGAAGTAGTATTTTGGGGGTTGGGGTTTTCTTTAGGTTTTTGTATTTTACTTTAGTTCAATTTTACTAATGGTGTGATTTTGCTGTATATGTTCCTTGTTTTATTATTCACACTTTTCAAATATCTCCCTCCATTTGTGAAACTTCTAGTTCACTCCCTTCTGCTGCATTTCCTCTCTCTTTAGGACCTTCATGTACTACCTTGCTTCCCTCTCACCTTTTGATTATTTCAAACGTCTTTTGCCTACATACAACACATTTTTACCTTCATTGAACGATATTTTGAATTCCTTTAAATCCATGTAGTTTATCTCTTTGGGGGATGGAATAAGGAGGAACAAAGGGAGCCACAAAATTATAGCAACTCCACAAAAACGATTAAAAATACAATGATTCAGGAAGTGTTATATTGAGTCTACAAAGCTGAGAAGAGCTAAGAACTCTAACTTGAAACGGGCAGTCTGAGCTCTAGGTAAGGAACTGGCTGACAGTAGGTGGGGTAGGAAACCAAGTCCATTTAAATTCTGACCAAATTTGCTGTTCCCTGAGTCCTTTCTTCCAAGCCTAGAAAGGGCTGGAGGTAGGCTGACAAATTCCACTCTCCTTGAAACAGTGTATATTTTAGATTTCCAGAAAGAGTGATGTATTAGAACTGACATCCAATAACGGAGTGAAATCCTGCACTGAAAATCTTCACACAGACTCACTTAACAAGCTTGTCTGTTTTGGGTCAGAAATGAGAATAAACAAACTACAAAACTGAAGTCCCAATAAGAAAATATGCTCCTTCAAAGACCTCAGCAAAAAATAAATAAATAAACAAACAAAGTTGCTCCAAAAAAACGGTGGAGGGGACACGGTAAGTCTTGACTCCTGTACAGTCCAGAACTAAAGCAGTGAGGGAACTGCTAAGCTGTGAGCCAAGAATCGTTTAAAAGCAATTTTACCTTCTTAGGATCTAATTTCTCAACAAATTCAAGAAAATCACTCCAAATTGCCATTCATATTAGTATCCTCCTAGAGAACTCTTTTAATAATTACATTTTTATGATTTATTAGTATAAGGCATTGTTTTCAGTGTGGTGTTAGAAACTACACATAAAAGCAAATTCAAATTGAGTTAAAATATTGACAAGAAGACATTTTCCCAATCCAGAACACATAGTAAAGGGAAAGAAGCTAACTGAAATTCCCACATATAAAAGTAGAAGTGATAACCCTCCCAGAATATGAGTAGAAATACTAAGAATATAAAATATCAAGGTAACAATAAGGTTGAGAAACCCTCATTCAAACTAACCAAAATAAAGAGAAGACACAAATAAGCAAAATTAGAGATCAAAATGGAGATATCACCACGGATACTTCTGAAACCCTGAAGAATTTACAAACTATTTTGAAAAATGATACTCCAATAAATGGGAAAATCTACAAGACATTGACAAATTTCTAGATACATATGATCTGCCCAAATTGAACCAGGAAGATAAACAAAAACTAAACTGAACAATATCAAGTAATGAAATTAAACAGTAATTAACAGCTTTCCAAAAAGTATAGCTGAGGACCAGATGTATTCTCAGCTGAGTTCTACCAGACCTTTAACATAGAACTAATACCAATCTTTCTCAACTTATTTCATGACATTAAAATGGAGAGAACACTCCCAAATATATTCTATGAAGCCAGTATAACTGTGACACCAAAACCATTGTCCAGTATTCCTCTACTTTTGCTTTTTATGTCCACTTTGTTCACTTTGGTAGGTATTACATGTCCAAAAATTAATCAGTTTCTTCCAGATTTCCCATCTTGTCCAGAATTTAGTCATTTTATGCTATTATCTCACTGAGTAGGTTTTCTGTATCATTAGAATGTAACTCAAAACCTTCATCTAATTCTATGTTTTGTACATTTGGTCTTTAATGTTTTCCCAGAGATTCTCATATGTTTTCATCATACTTCACTTTCTGACTTCAATGTTGTCTGAAGTGATAGTTCATATTGTCTTCAATTCCTGGTATTCTTTCTCCCTCTTGATCCTGCCTACTGGCAAGATATTCAAGTGAGTTTTTATTTGAATTATTGAGCTGACACTTCCCAGATTTCTGTTTGGTATATTTTTCAGGATCTCTTTCTCTTTATGGAATTGCTCCTTCATATACTGCAATGTCTTTCTTAATCTATTCAGCTTTTATTTGTATCCTCTTTGAATTTATTGGTCATTTTAAAATCGTTCTTTTCCATTCTTTGTCCAGTATATTCAGGGCTGGTGTCTACATGGCTGTTAATTTTTAAAAGTCATGTTGCCTTGTATTACTTTTCATACTTCTTGGTTTTCTATGTTGAGATTAATGCATCTGTTGGGATTGAATTTTCTTCCAATTTATGTGGGAGTCTTCTTAGTGAGGAGTCTTCTCTCAATGGTGTGTTCAGGGAAACCAGTGTGTGTGTAGCATTGAGTTTGATTCCAAATGGACTTTTAAGCTAACTTCCTCTGGCTCCATTGACAGTAATTAGTGGGTTTTGACACAGTGCAAGCTGTGTCAGAGCATATTGTCCCATTTCTATATGATCTTTGCAAGATTGGGAAACCTCTGCAGGCAAGTGTGTTTTAGATGACTGTGTATGTGGGGTGCATCTTCTTTGGTTACTTCTCCAGAGTTATCATTGACACGCACCCTAACAGGCATCAAATCTACCTATGCTTAGGTTATAGGTAGGTGTTGTGTGCACTGCAGTTCTGTTATTTCTCCAAACGATTTCTATTGGTGTAATGATCTGAAACAGGGGTACAGGCTTCCTTAGCCATGACTACATGGGTTGAGACCTGAGGTAGAGGTTTTTATCTTCTCTATCCTTGATATTGAAATTTTCAAAGAGAGTTGAATGGGACCAAATTTTGATTGGATTGAAGTGCAGTTTTGCACCACTGTGCTGGTGGTATAGCTCAATATCAATACTAAAACCCATCATGTTGGTGTAATGAATTCCAATATTGTTATAACTATAATGCACTAAGAAGCACTTAAAAAACGCATATGAACTGCAAAAGGAAAAAGGTAGTTCAATAGAAATAACAAAAACAGGTATTACAAAAAAATGGAGAAAGTACATTGTCCATGGGTCTGAGAAGACAGTCTAACTCAAAATTTAAAAATGTAAACTTAATGAAATAATATTTTACATGCACTAGATTTTAAGAGTGATGAAAATGAGCTGGTAACTATTTGTAACACAAGAAATGCTATCAGGAGTGTAAATTTGTTCAACCACTTAAGAAAACACTTTGAAACTACCCAAAGGAGAAGAGCTGCTCTCAAATACACAATAACTCCACTCCCAGGGCAAAAATATTGCTAATCTCCACCAGAGGACATATGCAAGATTACTCAAATATGATGACTCATAATAGTCCAAATGTGGACTCTGGAGATAGCTCAGTGGTAGTGTTTGTATAGCATGTACAAGCCCTGGTCTGATCCAACACACCATTTAAAATAATCCTCAAATGACAGAAAATTTGCCACTAAACATTGCATCAATATCAGGCAAGGTAACTGTATTTTGAAAACATTTTTAGTTGTAGATGATGTAATAACTCTTTTTTATTTTTTTGTTTATTTGTGATGCTGAGGATTGAACCCAGTGCCTCACACATGCTAGGCAAGCATTCTACCACTGACCCACAAACCCAGACCAGGATAATTACCTAGGGCAAGCCCAGTTTCCCTCACACATCCTCAGATACATATTTAGTTGATACCACATTTTTGCTGTTATGAGCAGTGCTGCAAGACCATGGTGGCGCAGGGGTCTTTCAACATGTTGACTTCACTGCCTTGGTTTACAGCAAAAGTGGCCTTCCTGGGCTCTGTGCTAGCTCTATTTCTGGTCTCTAGAAGAGCCTCCATACTCTTCTCCATTATGACTGTACTAGTTTGCATTCCCACCAACAGTGCACTTAAATCTTCTTTCTCCATGTCCTTCTGTCTTTAGGAGCCTTCTCATTGGGGAGATGTGTTCCCTCACTGTGGGTTTCATTTATATTTCCCTTATTATTGAAAAGAGAGCCTTTTTCATATATCCGTTATTCAGTAGTATGTCTCCTTTTGAGAAATATTTATTCAGATGTTTAGCCCATTGTTTAATTGAGTTATTGGTCTTTATAACCATAAGTTGTTTGCTTTCCATATGTATTCTGGATATTAACACCTTGTCAGATATATAGTTTACAAATATTTTCTCCCACTCTCTGGTTCATTCCTCTGATACGTTGCTTTTTTCCTTGGTTGTACAGAAACCTTCAGATATTATGTAGTCCAATTTGTCAATTTTTGTTTTTAACCTGGACATTTGGGGACTAATTTTTTAAAAACTTATTACACAGGCCAATGTCCTATAGGGTTTCTATTATGTTTCCTTCTAAAAATGGTTAGCTTTCGGCCTCACACTTAAGTGCCTAATCCATTTTGAGTGAATATTTTAACTGGTGAATTATAGGCCAATAGTTCCAATGCCCTGAAAGATTCTTCTGCAGTTCCTTGTAATAATTTGATAGCTTTCAGTCTTACACTAAAGTCACTAATCCATTTTGAGTGGATATTTGTAACTAATGAAATATAGAGGTCTAGTTTTATTCTTCTGCATTGTGCTTCTTTACTTAAAAAATATAAGTGAGCTCAAGCATTGAACACTGCCCAGTCCAGGATTGTGGACTCACAACACCTCAAAGTTTCAGGAAAGTCTCCAAGAAATAATTTAACCAAGGACACTCTTGGTTGGATGGATACATTTGTGACACCTCTCATAACATCCAGTATCAGAAGTCAGTACACTGAGCGAGAAGAGACCTGACTGCTGATTGGTGAGGACAACATTGGCCATGCCAGAGAAGGAATTAGACCAAAGCCTGATTGGACTGACCTCAGAAAAACATGGTGGAAGAATGGGTAGAGTGAACACAGTGATCTCTCAGAGGACTTGGGCTACACGGGGAAGAGAATGTGACTGTAGCTAGAGTGGATGAGAGGTCTGGACAGGGATTTTCATTTAGGAAACACTCATGTACATTTCAAGCCAGGATATCACACTTCACAGTTGACCTCATACCACCATTTGAAGTAACCTACAGGAGGACCAGATCAGGAACACTCAAGGTCAAGAAGACTCCATCATGAGCCTTCCAAATAAAAGCCCCAGAGGTCTCCTTTAACATTCACGGTGTCCAGTTCTCTGGCCATGTGGACAGAAAGTAGTCAGTTAGAGCACAGAAGCAGGATCTGCTCCTGACTCGAGAGTGTGCCTCCTGAAGCCAAGCTGCTGTCACTACCATTTTTTAAATTATCTATTTTTTTTTAACTTTTTACAGAGTGCATGTTGATTCATTGTACACAAATGGGGTACATCATTTCACTTCTGGGGTTGTGCACGATATAGATTCATACCATTCGTGTAATCACACATGTACATAAGGTGATGATGTCTGCCTCATTCCACCATTTTTCACACCCCCTCCCTCTCATATCCTTCTACATAAAGTTCCTCCATTCTTCTCTCACTCCCCACCCCCACACTCCCATTATATATAATCATCCATTTTTCACGTAAGGGTGAATATTTTCCCTGATAAGTGGGTGATGATACAATTTTGATTAGATATTCTTCTCAAATATTGCTTGAGGACTAAACCATTATCATTTTTTATTTTTTAATTTTATTTGTTCTAATTATTTGTGATAGTTCAGACATAAATGGAGTGTAATCTCTCATTTTTCTGGTTATACATACTGCAGGATCACATGTACAGGAGGTGATGATGTCTGTTTCACTCTACTACCATTCCTTCCCCCATACCCTTCCCCTCCCTTCACTCCCCTCTACCTAATATAAAACAACTCTATTCTTCCTTATCTAAATCTCCTACTGTGAATTAGCTTCCACCTATCAGAGAAAACATTCAGCCTTTGGTTTTGGGGGTTTGATTTATTTCACTTAGCAAGATTTTTTCATTTCCAGAAATACATTTTTGATCAACATTCAACATTTCACAGTGGTGAAATTTGTGTTTTTTTCATCTTTTTTATTGCTGCATTATACTTGTACACACTGATGAGCTCTGTTCTTACGTGCTCATACATGCACACTGTACAACAATGGAATTTGGCCAATATCGCTCCCCAGCACATACCCTCCCCCCACCTCCCACTCCTGGTTCCCGTTCCTTTACTGATCTAGGAGATCCCCACGACCCAACACCTTTGTTTTCTTCTTTCCTCTCTAGTTTCTTCAAACCATCATCTTTTTTTTATTTAGCTTTTAATTTTTTGCAGACTGCATTTTGATTCATTGTACACAAATGGGGTACATCTTTTCATTTCTGTGGTTGTACACAATGTAGATTCATGCCATTCCTGTAATCATACATGTACCTAGGGTAATGATGTCTGTCTCATTCCACCATTTTTCATACCTCCCTCTCTCTCATTTCCTTCTACATATTCTAAAGCTCCCCCATTATTCTCTCATTCCCCACTCCCATTATATATCATTCTCCACTTATCAGGGAAAACATTCGGCCTTTGGTTTTTTGGGCTTGGCTTATTTCACTTAGCATGATATTCTCCAATTCCTTCTATTTATTTGCAAATGCCATAACATTATTCTTCTTTTTGGCTGAATATTAGTCCATTGTGTATATATACCAGAGTTTCTTCATCCATTCATCTGTTGAAGGGCATCTAGGTTGGTTCGACAATCTAGCTATTGTGAATTGCACTGCTATAAACATTGATGTGGCTGTGTTATTGTAGCTTGCTGATTTTACGCCCTTTGGATATAAACAGAGGAGTGGGAAAACTGGGTCAAAAAGTGGGTCCATTTCAAGTTTTCTGAGGATTCCCCATACTGCTTTCCAGAGTGGCTGCACCAATTTGCAACTCAACCACCAATGTAAAAGTGTGTCTTTTTCCCCACAACCACGCCAACATCTATTATTGTTTGTGTTCTTATTAATAGCCATTCTAATTGGAGTAAGATGACATCTTAGAATTTTTTTAATTTGCATTTCTCTAATTACTAGAGATATTGAACGTTTTTTCATATATTTATTAATTGCCTGTGTGTCGTCTTCTGTAAAGTGTCTGTTCAGTTCCTTGGCCCATTTCACACATATGTTTTGCAAAACAGAGAAATGAGAACATAAAATATGCAGGATTTGAAAAACAAATTAAAGGAAAATAACTGACGGATATCAGAGTGAGCAAGACACAAACTCCTGACACCCATGTTCGGGTACAGCTGCATAGTAGGGAGAAGAAGATCGCAGAGACAGTGGGTTGAGCACAGTCCACCTGCAGATGTCAATCCCATGAGACTCGGGGACTTAACGCATTAAAGCAATACAAAGAGCTCAGCAGGAAACTTTCACTGGGTGAGTGTGATGTCCTCATTAGGAAAGACCATCAGGATAGAGAGTTGAAGAAAGGAACTTGAGCAGGTGAAGTCCCTTACTTCCTTCACCAGGTACTGGCAGATCTCCTCTCCCTGAGACACCGGGAGTGAACCCCTGTCCTCTTCTCCTTCCTGCTCACGTCTCTCTCACCAGCTCCTCACATATGCCAGCTCTTCTCCTATCTAATGGATTCTGCTTTCTCTAGGAACCTGTAAAGGTACCTTTATCCTGACACACATTATGGGAAAGACACCATGTTTCACTCCAAAATACAACTTAGTTCTAAAGATGTCTATCTCTCTATATCGTGCATAAATACAAGTGAGAATATAGAAAATGTACCCCAAAATACAGATACTGAAGTCCCAATTCTATGTATAGCTCAGAGAGAGCAAATCCACCTTTAATATGATACTAAGATGTTGCTAAAATAGCATTTGTAATGAGAACAGACTATGTATGTACTGAAAGATTCATTGTCTTTTTAGAAATGTCCAAGTTTTCCCAATTTCACAATAGTATTTTCAATACATAATTTGTTAACCCAACAAAGAGAGGCTACATAAATAGAAGTTCAGGGGATTATACACAGGGGAATGAATGGAAGAAGAGGGGAGAGGAATAGGACAGTGAATGATTCTGACCTAACTTTCCTATGTACATATATGAATACACCACCATGAATCTCACCACAGTGCACGTCCACAGGACTGGGATCATAATTAGAATAAGATATATTCTATGCTTGTATAAATATATCAAAACAAATTCTAATGTCATGTAGAACTAAAGAGAACAAACAAAAAATACATACATGGAAATTATTATCATTGATTATCAATATTTTCAAAGTAAAATGCAAATTATCAGGAAAGCTGTTAACGAGTGATACAAATGAAAGTATGGTTGTAATAAAATAGGTAGGGATTGTTATCACATTAAACTTACTTTCCTAGGTCTGGGGTGCTACAGTAGTAAAGAGATGATATCAGTGAAGGAGTACATAAGGCAGGTCAGAAAAATACCAGCACATAAATGAACTACTTGTTTATTGGTGAATCTTATGTAAAACTTAACTTGGACTTGTAGCACACCTCAAAGTCAAAAGTAAATTCCAAAAGATATCAGGCCTCTAAACTAAAAGACATGCCTTAGATCAGCTTTCATAGTCTACAATTTTCTAGAATTATTAAGCACTAGCCATGATGGAATATTGACAAACTACAGTGAAACTGACAATTGTTTGCTTTCACTAAACACTGTGTAGATGATTAAAAGTGATCCACACATCTAAATAAATCAGCAGTTCATAGAACTTGCAAAGGATTACACTCCAATTAAAGAATATTTATATATGGATATTTTTTAAGATCAATAAGACTGAGGCTGTATCTCAGTAGTAAGATATTGCCCAGAAAAGGAAATATATATGTCAAATGTATGAAAAGAGTCTCAACATAGTAAGAGAAACAAAATTGTCAAGGCAACCAAACAGATGATGTGGAACTCCAGCACCACCAAACGGGCAGGCAAATTAGTTCAACCACTTAAGAAAACTCCCCAGATATGAAATATTGTCAATTATGGCAGTTCATCAAGATGCAATCCCATCAAAAGTCAACACACACCCGTGGAGATGGCCACAGTGGTAACTAGCTGCATAGGACTCATTGTGGTGGTCACAATGGTCCACATCAAGGACAGCAAACTTCTCCTGTAAAGAACTAGATAGCAAATGCTTTCAGCTTCAGTGATCACAAAGTCTCCCCTTAACTATTCAACCACCTCTGCAGAGGAAGCAGCCTTAGATAATATCATGAGTAAGTGTGGCTTTCTTTAATAACAGCAAAAAAAGAAAACTCATTGAAACTACACAAAGGAGAAAATTGAAACCCTTAAGGTCAATAATTCCTCCTCAAGAGTAAAACTATTCTTCATCTTCACCAGGAGACCTGGAAAAAGAACAAGCAATCCTCTTTATTCACAATGTCAGAAAAACAGCCACCCAAATTTCATCTATATGGGAAAGAACCTATTTTATTCTGTCACCACATACCATGCTAAAATGGAGAATACTGTAAATAAATGCACAACTGCTAAACCCAGAAACAGGACATGATCTCAGAACTACAGATAAAAATAACGACTGAGCTAAGAAATCCCTCATTCCTTTGACACTTTATCAAAGTCAAAAAATGAACTCCACAGACATCTAGACAGGTCGAGAAGAAGGTAGTAGAGTCCAAGGACATGAGCGTTCTGGGGACAAACAGGGGCAACACTTGCAATCAAAAACTGGGTAAACGAATCCAGTATTTCTCTCTACTTCCATCTGTTTTATAATTTAGGAAATTACATATAGGGGATGCCCAGAGAAGCTGGCACACATACTTTCTCTGCAAAGACTCCTTTGTACCTATATCCATTCATCTTCTTATCAGACTCACACCCACAGGTGAAAGGGATTCAGAGGTGGAAGTGTTGCTCTGAGAGCCACCATTCCACTCATGACAGAGGTGTGTTGTTGGTGGCCCCAAGGAAAGCTCCATCATCAAAGGACCAACGGCAGGACACTGTTTTCTGTCTCTGGCATCGTGTTGAGGATGGCACCTATACCTGCTAGAAAACCTAGTGACTCTAAGAACAAGTCCTAGGAAGAGGTCACCTCATGTAGGACTCAGTGAAGTTCGAATGCCCCAAAATGCACATTTCCATCCCCTTGGGTCGTTGTAATGAACAATCGCCCTCCTTACAGCTTGAGCATATTAAACATAGGGCCTTTTTTTCATGAGAAACAGACATCTTCCTTCATTAATGAAACCAAATATCAGATATCACAAAACCATCTCAAACCGCTGAGATGTGTTGATATTGTAAACAATGAAACTGAATAGGGTGGATGCTGACATTGCCTCCGTAGGATACCATTGTCCACAGATGAGTCTCAGTAATCTCTTAGAAGATGGTGAAAATCAAACTTTTGCTTCACATTAGGTCCAGCTGGGGAGAGCAAACCACCTGGACCTAACCATGGGAACATGCAGCAGTTGTTCTTCATGATATTAACAGAGCTTTCCTGGGACCTTTCCCTGCCCTATCCGCCTACTCCAGTGTTCTTTCTTTTGAGACTGATCCATCCATAATTGCTAAAAATCAAACACCTGACTTCATCCCTTCTTCTGTGGAGTCAGAACATCAAAATGCAGTTTAGGGATGAGGTAGAAATTATTTACCAGATATCATAGATCTGGACAGAAAGCAATGTCAGGTTTGAAATCCAAGTTGCTATGTATTTAGACACCATATTGTGTTGTCATTTGGGAGGAATTCTGACTCACCAGTGTTCCCGTCACTTTAGCTCATACTAGAAACCCAGAACTAAAGCCCATGACACAATCACAGAGGCAGCATCCCACTGATGAGATGCCTCAGGGCCCCCTTCATTTCCTTGTTCCTCAAGCTGTAGATGAAGGGGTTCAGCATTTGAGGGACCACCATGTACATCGTCGAAGCCACTGCGTTCTTCATGGAGGAATCTGTAACTGCAAAACTCATGTACAATCCAAAACCTGACCCGTAGAATAAGGACACCACTGAGAGGTGAGACCCACAGGTGGAAAAGGCTTTATATCTTCCACCCACTGATGGGATCCTAAAAATAGAGGAGACAATTTGGATATAAGAGAAAATAATCCCAGAGAGGGGAAACCCAAAAAATATGATACTCACTAGATACACCAAGATGTTATTGATGAAAGTGTCAGAACAGGCCAGTTTGATGACCTGAGAAAGTTCACAGAAGAAGTGGGGGATCTCCAGGGCTGTGCAGAAGGACAGCTGCAGCAGCATCAGAGTGTGGAACAGGCCATACACAATGCTAAGGAGCAGGCAGAGTAGAAGAAGCAGGACACACAGACGGGGGTTCATGATGACTGTGTACCTCAGGGGGTGACAAATGGCCACATAGCGATCATAGGCCATTACTGCAAGGAGAAAATTTTCTAAACCACAAAAAATCAAGACAAAGCAGGCCTGGGAGAGGCAGCCTGTGTAGGTGATCCTCTGATCCTGTGTTTGGATGCTCACCAACATCTTGGGGATTGTGGTTGTACCAATACAGATGTCACTGAAGGACAGGTTGGAGAGGAAGAAGTACATAGGGGTGTGGAGGTGGGAGTCAGAGCTGACAGCCAGGATGATGAGCAGGTTTCCCAGGATGGTGACCAGGTACATGGACAGGAAGAGACTGAAGACAAGGGGCTGCAGTGCTGGCTCCTCTGTGAGTCCCAGGAGAAGGAGTACTGCAAAAGATGTTTGGTTCGTGGGTTCCATTTTGGTGGCGAATCTTATGGAAGAGATGGGGCAAAAATAAAATAAGATGAATGGTTTCTGGACAACCAGAAAGAGTATCAAATGATTACTTGATAGGAATGAAAAATCTTGAAACCACCAGCGGCTTCCTGAGGCTTTGGACCAGAGGACCTGTCTGAACAAACATTGCAGATAAATTTCCTATCTCTAACAATGAAGACCCAGCACTTTGAACAATATCCTTCATGCATACTCCGAAACCAAGGCAACATGCAGGTCTTCTCTCTGCTTCCTATTCTCCCCTACCTCTGCTCTCCTGCCTCCTCTAACTTCCAAGCCTTTTATTAGACAGCAACACTTTGACCCACATTGTGGTGGTTGCTGAATAACACTCAGCATCTCACCTGGATTTTGAAGGTGAAAGATCCGTTCTCAGCACAGGTAGACAGATGGATTGAGCCAGTAAGGCTCCCGCTGAGGAAGGGTTTTCTCCTGGAGGAGAGGCGCAGGTGCTGCTTCCTGACTGGGGCAGGGCTGCTGAGGGAGATGGTCCCAGGCTGACTCCTGCAGTTCTGCATCCCTGGGGCTCAAAATCCAGAGCTCCTCATTAGGGAGCTATTTCACTATCATTCTTGTCTCAGAAGGACACAACCTTAAAGACCCGGGATAAAAAAGAGAAGAATTCAGAATGATGGATTTCCTGCCCCCAGATACCTGTCCACTGCCTCACCCAGTTCTCTCCATGGCTCATGCTCATCATTTCCCAGACTTTGCACATGTAACACATGGCAATTTCCTAATAAATTACAATGTTCTGGTTTTTCTATAAACAAAAGCATCTACCTATGTCATGATATTAGAAAACCTGATTCTATTTTAGGTGTGAAAATAAGTCTTAGACATTTGAGAATACATAATGCAATGATAAAGATGGCTAAGATATAAAGGTGCAAACACTCAAGGTGTTTCTTCCTAATTACCATTGATTATTTGCTGAATCTTAATTTTTGTTCTGAATATTTTGCACAGAAGAGCCTAATATGTTTCTTTGAATGCTGCTGACTTCTAATTATATATAAACAGGCATTGCCAAGAAACTTTTTAATCTGATGCAATCCTGTCATCTGTTTTTACCTGTTTCCTGTGGTTTGGGGGTTGTACTGGTCAGGGTTCTCTAGAGGAACAGATCCTAAAGGAGGTATGATTATGAAAAGGCTATTTATTGGATTGATTTACACACCCAGAAGCTGGATAGTCCACAATGGCCATCTGCAGGCTAGAGAGCTGGAGGAACCTGTAGCTGCTCAGGCCAAGAGGCTGAAGCCTCAGAACAATAGGGCTCCAACAATGCTGCCCCAGTTGTAGACTGAAGGCTTCTGCAAACTCCCTGGAGAATCACAGGCAGAGTTCCCTTGGAAAGAGTGAATGAATGAGAGTCTGATGTCCTCAGTTATCCCAGCAGAATCAAGAACACCTTCAAGAAGAATCAAGCTTACATCTGCTACAGCTTCCTTGTTCTTCAAACTTGTATTCCACCCAAGCCTCCAACCTATTGGAAAAGAAAGAAAAAGGACTGGAGACTGAATTAGAGCAAATTATATACCATAATTATGTCAAAATGAACCCCAATATTATGTATACCTGTAATGCACTAATAAAATTCTTAAGGAATGAAAAGACACACTACAGAATGGGAGACATATTTGCCAACTATCCTTCTAACACAGGATTAATAACTGTAGTATATAAGACACTCCAAAAAACTCCACAACAATAACACAAGTAAAACAAGTAAAACAAATTTAAAAATTTGCAAATGATCTAAATAAACATTTTCTAAAAGAAGACATACAAACGGCCAATAACTATATGAAAAAAAAATTCTCCACATCTGTAGTCATCAGGGAAATGCAAGTCAGAACCACACTGAGAAATCATCTCACCCCAGTCAGAATCCCTATTACCAAAAATCATAATAGCAACAAATGCTGGTAAGAGAGTGGAGAAAAAGGAACCCTGATGTTGTTGATAGGAGTACATGTTAGTACAGCCACTGTGCCAAACAACACAGAGGTGCCTCTAAAGACTGAAAGTAGATTCACCATCTGATCCAGGGGTCCCAGTCATAGATATGAAGTGGAAGGAAAGGAAGTCAGTACACAAAAGAGATACCTTCATACTCACATTAGTGCAAAGCAATTCACAACAGTCAAGCTATGAAGTCAGCCCAGGTGGTCATCAACACATGAATGGATAAAGAAAATACAGAATATATACACAACAGAATATCTTTCAGCTATAAAGGATGTATGAGATCTTGTCATTTGCAGCAAAATGGATGAAACTAGAGGACATCATGTTAAGTGAAATAAGCCAGACACAGAAAGACGAGTATGGATGTTCACTCTCATGTGTGAGGACTGAAGAACTTAAAAAAAATACATAACCTGAAAGTAGAAGGGGATTCATAGAGCCTGGTTAGGGGGCTGAGGGGAGTGTGAGATAGGGAAGGGAAGAGAGGGTAGAGAAGAATGGATGGATTCCATCAGCACATGTTATATAGCAATATCACAGTGAATCTCATTATTTTGTATAACTAATATGTATTCATAATAATTTTAAATCAAGAAATAAAAGTTTCTGATTGATTGCATATCTACTTCTGCTATGTGTCTGTTTAGTTTCTTAGCCCATTTATTAATTAGGTTATTTGGTGGTTTTTCTTTGTGTGTGTGTTAGGTTTTTTCGAGTTCTGTATGTATACTAGAGATTATCATATTCTCATGTACAAGAAATTAGAACAAATAAAAAAAATTTAAAGAAATAAATAAAAGTTTCTGCTCTACAAAAGATACTGTCAAGCCAGGTATGGTGCATGTCTGTCATCCCAGCATCAGGAGGCTGAGGAAGGAGGATCGCAAAGTTCAAGGCCAGCTTGGCCAAGTTAGTTGAGACTCTGTCTCAAAATAAAAAACACAAAGGATGGGGGATGAAACTCAGTGGTAGGGCACCCCTGAGTTCAGTCCCCAGCACTGCACTCACACACACTCATACACACACACACACACACACACACACACACTAACACACACACACACACACACACACACACACAAATGTAAAAAGAGAATGAGAAGACCAGACACAAAGTATCTTCAAAAAATATATCTGATAAAAGAACTACTATCCAAAATCTATAAAGAGCTTTTAAAACTCAATAATAAAGAAATTACTCATTTTTAAATGGACCAAGGATCTAAGCAGTATGACATATTTGCTTTTATTGAAAATATAATCATGAAAGACACCAGAAAAAATAAAAATTGTTACTTATGAAGAGAAGAGGGAAACTTGTAGCATGGAGGAGGATAAATCCAGACGTCTCCGAATTCTTCTTTTTGTGAATGTGATTTGGGAATCCTGCTAGGTTTTTATGCATTCATTAGATTCAATCCACTTAAACATAAAAATCAAAAAAATAACAAGTAACATGCATGTTGTGTTAGAAGCTTTAAAATACAAAGAAAAATTCTTTAGGAGATTTAAAATACTGTAAGTTGACTACATTCTGAGTGAGATACACCCTAAATTTTTCTTATTTCTCCCAAATAAATTTATTTTTAGTAGCAATATTTTTGGTGGGAATGCTGACATTGATTTTCTGAAACCAACATAGGGGAATTACAAAATAACACTATTAATGTGCTGTCCTTGTCTTGGGAACTGGGAATTCCAGAACATGAAAAGAATTTCCAGACAGAAAAAAAGCAGCTTATAAATTAAGAACCATTAATCACAGAAACAGGGGATGCAGTTTAGTCGCAGGTGATTGGCTAGCAGGCTTCAGACACTGGGTTCAATTCCCACCACTGCATAAAATACAAATCTATGGCCCAGCTCTGCTAGGCACAGTTGCCCAGCTACTCAGGAGGATGAAGCAACAGGATCCCTTGAGCCCAGGCATTTGAAACTGGCCTGGACAACATAACAAAATCTTGTCTCAAAAAAATAAAAAAGCCCTATAATCTCTAACTTGAATTAAAATGGTCTCCTGAATACATGATACATTTTATCTTTACATATTTCCTGACTTAGGGATGGTGCTTGTGCTCAAACAGATATCAGTAAAGGACAGGTTTGAGAGGAAGAAGTACATGGGGGTGTGGAATTGGGAGTCAGAGCTGACAGCCAGAATGATTAGCAAGTTTTCAAGTACTGTGACAAGGTACAAGGTCAGGAAGAGGCTGAAGAGGAGCCACTACAGTGCTGGATCCTCTGTCAGTTCCAGGAGCAGGAATTCTAAGCCAGCTGTGTTGTTTCTTGGTTCCATGCTAACGATGAATATAAAGCCAAAGATGGGCAACATGACAAGAAAAGCTGATTCCTGGACCCACGCAGCTGCAGCATGACTTAGGGACTTGTGAGAAATGCTGGTCTGTGGACCCCACAGCAGACCTACTGATAATGAGCTCCTGGATGAGGAACAACAGTGCATGATTTAACAAACTTCCTCTTATGTTAATTTTTTAATTTTTTAAAATTTTATTTATTCTAAATACTTGAACATGAGAATTGCTGGTCAAGGTTCTCCCTTTTAAATGAAAGCCCAAATGAATGTCAAAATCCTTCCCTCTGCTTCTCTCTCCTTCATTCCTCTATCTTCTTCAATTTCTTCCCTGTATTCATTTATTCACCCTCATTTGTATGCAGAATTAACATTCTCACACATGGTGAAAAGTGCTGAGAATGCAATAAATAGATATGATTTTTGTTTCAGAACTATTTTATGCTGTCAAATAGAAATATATACATAAAATTCTGAAGTGCATTGCATATTTAGGGAACTTATCTATCTATGGTAGGTGGCATATGACTGTAAAAACAAAAATAAGTGAATGAGAGAAAAGATAAAATTTGTGGGCTTGTAAAAATGCACAAAAAGCAACAATTTGTGCTCAGAAGACAAAAACATAAGAGATCGATAGCACTAGCATCCTGTAGATCCTGTAGAACATGGATCTCCTTCAGGAGACAGAGGTAGACATCAGAGCATAGACAATTTCAGGAGATTATTAGACTCGCACATGCTGAATTATTTTCATCCTCTAGCCCCTGTTTCTTAGAGAAGTAAATTCTTTAACTGGGGATGGAAGACCTGCCAACCATGATTAAACAAGCCCTCTGGATGCTTTGATATATGAAAAAAATTTTTTTTTTGTACCAGGGACTGATCCCGGGATGCTTAGCCACTGAGCCACATTCCTGGTCCTTTTTATTTTTCATTTAGAAACAGGTTCCACATAAGTTTTTCAGACCCTTGCTAAGTTGCTGAGACTTGTTTTGAGCTTATGATCCTCCTGCCTCAACCTCTAGCCACTCAGAATAGAGTCATGCGCCATCATGGAAATGTATGATGAAATTAAAAAACCCTAAATAATAATAATAAATCATGGGCACTGTGTCGTCAAGTGAACTTTATGATATTTTCCTCTACTGCTCTCTATCCCTTTTAAATCATTCTTCTTTTCCCTCCACTCTCTTTATTAATATAAATATGATTGATTGTCAACCCTCTATTATGTGCAAAGTCTTGAGGGGGAAACAAATGACAAGTAACACCAATCAATCAAAATTATTCAAAGATATCTTTAAAAGACCAGAATGAAATTTTGAATTTTGTTTTCTATAGCACTGGTTCCCTAACTTTAGCTTGCTTCAGATCATCTGAAGTTCTAGCCAAATTGTACAAGTGTGAGCTGTTAGTATCATCCTCATTCATCCATGAGGAGGACACTAAGGTATGATGAGTTCACAACTTGAATGTGAGATCCACAGAGGCCAAGACTATGTTTGATCTCAGATATTCTGGTATATCTGATATATATCTGATAGCCCTGTTTATGCCTCTGAAAAGTAGAGAACTTCCATTCTTAAATGATGACTCAGACTTCATAGATTACCCGTGCAACTTTAATATTTTCTTCCTGTCCAAAACCCCTAGTCTTTCTCTTGCCTTAAAAAACATGTCAATCTCATCAGGAGGGAAACAAAAAAATTCTTAGAAGTAAACGAGAACAAAGACACATCATATCAAAATCTCTGGGACACTATGAAAGCAGTACAGAGGAAGATTTACTTCATGGGGTGCATTCAACAAAAGAAGTAGAAATCAACAAATAAACGACTTAACACTACAGCTCAAAGCCCTAGAAAAAGAAGAGCAGACCAACACCAAAAGTAGTAGAAGACAGGAAACAGTTAAAATCAACAAAATTGAAACAAAAGAAACAATCGGAAAAATTAACAAAATAAATAGTTGGTTCTTTGAAAAAATAAACAAAATTGATAAACCCTTAGCCACACTAACAAAGAGAAAGAGGGATATAACTCAAATTACTAAAATTCGGAATGAACAAGGAAATATCACAACAGACACTAGTGAAATACAAAACATAATTAGAAGCTATTTTGAATATCTATACTCCAACAAAACAGAAAACCTCGAAACACCAACAAGTTTCTAGAAACATATGAATTACCTAAACTGAACGAGGAGGACATACACAACTTAAATAAATCAATTTCAAGAAATGAAATAGAAGAGGTCATCAAAAGCCTACCAACAAAGAAAACTCCAGGACCAGATGTGTTCTCAGCCGAGTTCTACAAAACCTTTAAAGAAGAACTCATTCCAATACTTCTCAAAGTATTCCATGAAATAGAACAGGAGGGAACCCTCCCAAACTCGTTCTATGAAGCCAATATTACCCTGATTCCTAAACCAGACAGAGACACATCGAGGAAAGAAAATTTCAGACCAATAACCTAAATGAATATCGACGCAAAAATTCTCAACAAAATTTTAGCAAATAGCATACAAAAATATATGAAAAAGATAGTGCACCATGATCAAGTGGGTTTTATCCCAGGGATGCAAGTTTGGTCCACATCTGGAAATCAATAAATGTCATTCACCATATCAACAGACTTAAAGTCAAGAATCACATGATTATTTCAATAGATGCAGAAAAATAATTCAATAAAATACAGCATCCCTTCATGCTCAAAACACCAGAAAAAATTGGGGTAGTGGGAACATTCCTTAACATTGTAAAGGCCATGTATGCTAAGCCCATGGCCAATATCATTCTAAATGGTGAAAAACTGAAAGCATTCCCCCTAAAAACTGGAACAAGGCAGGGATGCCCTCTTTCACCACTTCTACTCAACATTGTCCTTGAGACTCTCCCAGAGCAATTAGACAAACCAAATAAATTAAAGGGATATGAATTGGAAAAGAAGAACTCAAACTATCCCTGCTCACTGATGACATGATTATATATTTAGAGGAACCTGGAAATTCCACCAGAAAACTTTCAGAACACATAAGTGAATTCAGTAAAGTAGCAGGTTACAAGATCAATGCTCATAAATCCAATACATTTTTATACATAAGTGATGAATCTTCAGAAAGAGAAATTAGGAAAACTACCCCATTCACAATAGCATCGAAAAAAATAAAATACTTGGGAATCAATCTCACAAAAAAGGTGAAAGACCTCTACTGTCGCGCTCCCTGCCCGCAGAGAGACGAGACGCAAACCTGGTTCTTTTTTGAGCTCTTTATTTTGCGCGCTTACTTTCTCATAGTTCTTTCTTTGTTCTCCTCTTTGAGGAACTTACACTTCAATATCTATAGTACAGTAACCAATCAGCATTTTCGCACGAGGGGAGAGCATTAACAGATACAGGCAGCAAAGGCAGGCATACAGTGGACCTGTACTGTCCATCAGGGAGCTTAGCCAATCCCTGGAACTTCCTCAAAATAATGTCAGTTGTTTATGCAAAAGCCAACCGCACTGGCAGCCTGCCAGGCGCCATCTTAGCCTTGCCACACCTAGGGCCAGGGGTCCGGCCGAAACCCCGACAGTTCCCCCTTTTCTCTTTTAAAAAGAAAAGGAAAGCTCGGGACCGTGCCTGTCTTAGGCGGAGTGGTCAACCACCGTCCTTACCCGTCATCGGATAACTGCAGAGCATGCTACAGCTCCTGTCTTAGGTCGGTACGGGGGTCACCTCCTTCCTTACCCGTCTGGCTAGCGGTCCAGCATCGTGAGCCATACTTGTGGGGAACTGCCGGCATCTAGGGCAGCCATGGCCTGATGGAAAATGATACGATCTCTAGCTTGATCTCGGCGCATGCGCATGATAAAGCGTGTGAGGAAGACAACAGCAACAACCATGAACATACAAAAGGCTCCCATACCTGCCCATTGTTTTACAAAACTAAAAGAAGAGGATAGCCAACTTAGCACTTCGGACATAGGGGCTACATTAACTCTAGTAGCATTGAGACTAACAATTTGAGATCTAAGAATAGCAGTAAGATTATCAAATGTATAAGACCAATTTGTTTGTAGCTGAGCAGACAAGATTCTAGACAAGTTTGCTGCATAGCTAAGGTTATGGTAAGCTACAGGTGTAACGCACAGTCCCGTCAGACGATAAATACATCCCACGTTTAACAGTTCTTGTAAGATGTCCATTTGTTCCTGAAGCAAGTCCACTCGCTGGTTTACTAAAAGAATCCCTGCTTTTAAGTGTTGATCCACTGTCTGCTGAGTAGATAAGGCAGTAGCAGTCTGTTGAACCACATTATTGAGTGTAGCTGCAGACTGTACTGACGCATTTAAGGCTACAGCTGCTGCAGTGGCTGCTGCCGCTGATGCAACTACGGCGGTAATGACTGCCGCGGTGATTCCAAAGTCCCTCTTATTTCTGGAAAGCAATACTGGCAATTCATCATCTGTAACAGAGACTGGCATAGGCAAGAAGGTAGGAACACACATTAAGTCTGCCAGCAGGAACCTAGAAGCATTTTAACATTGAGAGATAGCACAAATCTGAAGTACAATTGAAAGAAGCAGTTGTTTTGTTACATAGTTGAACTGTTCCTCCTAAGAGACTAAAAAGAGGTAGTAAGTTAGTTTATTCCGTGGAAACACACAAACTGAGCCGCAGCTCCAGTAAAGCACCGGGTTACCCTTATTACCCACAGTTAAAAAAAAACCCCAAACAAAGAGACAAAGAGAAAGTTTATCTTTAGGGGACCTGAAGGTCTCCTCTATTCCCCCTTTTTGTTTATAAAGAGTATTTTTGAGGGTGAGATGAGTATGTTCAACAATACCTTGTTTTTGTGGGTTATAAGGTACATTTGTGGTTAGAGTTATTTTAATTTTAGTGAGGAATAGGTTCTTACCAATTTTAGTTTTTAAAGAAAAATTTAGACTTTATAATGCAGTACAATCTTTAACAGTTGCTTAACCATAATTGTATAAACCCCTATTTTTAAGACAATTGTTTTAAAGAATAAAACTTAAGAGACACAGAGTTAAGAATGAATTAGTGTTATAAAGAAAACTTTGTTATATTACCATGTCATTTTACCATATAGATTAAACTTTGGCTTATATCAGAACATTAGTATGTCACCTTAGGAAAAATCTTAAATAGCTTTAGCTGATTTACATACATATAACCAACTTAGTTACACATAGACTTGTAGAAACTTGTCCTTTATTACACACAGACTTTCTTATCCAGAAACATTTTCTTTTTCTTTTTATTAAATACATTTTAAGCCCAGAACCTTTTATTTTTTCTTTTTTATTTGTTGACCCCTTTTTGTTCACATTCTGAAACAACTCTTATGAAATTTTTGAATTCAGATACTCTAATTGAAACACAGTTGAAACTTTTGGGACCCTTATATATAGAATTTCACTTGTTAGGACATAACTCTTAGTAACCTTGTTTTTAGTTTAGTGATGACACAAAGCAAGTTTAAACCCTTTTTATTTACCATCCTATGAGAACACCAATAAGGTTTAAGTATGATACCCCATGGAATTTGAGGAGTTAAGAGTACCTGATGTTTTATAAAGAGTATTTTAACTTTGTAAATTAACCAGACGTCTCTACAAACACATTTGAGTAATCCCATACATGTTAACTCCAATTTATTTATTTTATAAAAACCAAGATATCAGACAAGTGTCCTGAACAGGATCTGCTGCCTCTTTCCTGTTGAAGAAAAGTCCTAGAAGCAATTGATATTAGACATATTATTAACATCAATATTTTATTAGCTTAACCACCTCGAGAGTTGTGAGTTATTTTTTAAAGACATTTTACTTTCATTAGTTTACCCAATTTAAATTGAACCCTTTTAAATCACGTGAATAAAAGTATTTGGATCCATTTTTAAATTTTAATTGTAAGAGCGCTCAGTATTGACGCAGACAAAACATGACATTAGACAGCACAACATAACACATAACACAAAATCAAAGGCCTTGAAACTTTATAGGTAAATGTTCATTGCAATGAAACAGATGTTCAAAAACTCTAGTTGAATAAAAAATAGAACTGATCAAAAAAAATCATTAATCTAGGTATGCAAGATCAAAATTATGAGCTCAAAAGTACAGCATTAAAGAAAAAACAAAACAAAACAAGAATCCTGAAGAATAAGTTAGTTTTGTGTAGCGGCCCAGGAGTTTAAAACGGACACTTCTCTTTTTTTTTTTTTTTTCTTTTTTTTCTTATCTTCAGGCTACCCCCCTTTTCTCCTTGAGACGCTGTAGTTACATTCCAATGTGGCTTCAGCAAGGCCAGGCAGGGGGAGGGAGGATCACCCAGGACTTTTTAACCCTTTTTTTACCTGGTTGAGAAATCAGGTTAGGTTTGAATGCAGAAAATCACAAAACATTATTTTTTACTACTTTTAAGGAATGGAGCTGCTGAGCTCTCTGCCTAGGGGGACCCTCCCCTAAACTGATTTCCCTCTTTTTAACAAGTTGTTCTTCACACCCACTTTCATTTTTATTTTTGTTTGTCCCTGATCTTATTGACGCCCTTTTTGATGTTTTAGACCTTTTTTCTTACATTTTCTCCAAAACCTGACTGCCCTCAGTCAGAGGCTCCACAAAAGAGTGTTTTTTAACTATTGCCCACAGGTCTCGAGTCTTCACCGGTGTCAATGTCATCATTAATAGGGCGCTTAGACTGCATTGTTAGCTACCCAAATGTCCTTTCTAGCTCCCCCCCTGAAAATTCCTCTTTTGAATCTTCCCCTTCTGAGTTATTATTTCTTTCTGAGTTCTGAGAACAGAACCGTTTCTCTTTAATCTCTTCTAAAACCTGACTTCCCTCTTCCAGGGGTCCCTTTAGATTTTGTTTATCTTTATGTTGTAAGCAAGATTTAATCAGGGACCAAATGGCTAAAGTTCCAACAGGTAACAGCTTTTGTTTTTTTTGTTATGTGTAGATCCTCTCCTAGGTGCTTTCACTGAGGAATATATTTAACAACCCTTTATCTAAAAACCACGGAGAGACCTTTTTTATGGTATCAAGGAATGCTCAAGCTGTTCTGCCTTCAGCGGCGTTCCGTGATTCCCCAACAACTCCCTAAGAGGCTGCTGCTTTCCAGTCTTAGACAGTTCTGTTCCTATGATTAAATCTTACAGCACTAAGAGCTCCAAGCACACAAACAAGCCACACAACAAACACAAAAATAACACACCACACACACAATTTGGTACCACTTCATAAATTGAAACTAACTAATTTTACCGGGCAACGAGTCTGCCTTCTGTGAACTTTTACCGGGCTTAAAGCCTATTAATTTTTTCTCTGTTACCGGGCTTAAAGCCTATTAATCTTTTTCTGTTACCGGGCTTAAAGCCTATTAATTTTTCTCTGTTACCGGGCTTAAAGCCTATTAATTTTTTCTCTGCTACCGGGCTTAAAGCCTATTAATTTTTCTCTGCTACCGGGCTTAAAGCCTATTAATTTTTCTCTGCTACCGGGCTTAAAGCCTATTAATTTTTCTCTGCTACCGGGCTTAAAGCCTATTAATTTTTCTCTGCTACCGGGCTTAAAGCCTATTAATTTTTCTCTGTTACCGGGCTTAAAGCCTATTAATTTTTCTCTGCTACCGGGCTTAAAGCCTATTAATTTTTCTCTGTTACCGGGCTTAAAGCCTATTAATTTTTCTCTGTTACCGGGCTTAAAGCCTATTAATTTTTCTCTGCTACCAGGCTTAAAGCCTATTAATTTTTCTCTGCTACCGGGCTTAAAGCCTATTAATTTTTCTCTGCTACCGGGCTTAAAGCCTATTAATTTTTTCTCTGTTACCGGGCTTAAAGCCTATTAATTTTTCTCTGTTACCGGGCTTACTAGCCTTACTTACTTTATTACTTTATTGTTTTATTATTTTATTACTTTATTACTTACCACTTAACTTACCCTTGTCTGTGAAAAATTATTGCTCTTTAATTCCCGGGTTTCGGCACCACTTGTCGGGCTCCCTGCCCGCAGAGAGACGAGACGCAAACCTGGTTCTTTTTTGAGCTCTTTATTTTGCGCGCTTACTTTCTCATAGTTCTTTCTTTGTTCTCCTCTTTGAGGAACTTACACTTCAATATCTATAGTACAGTAACCAATCAGCATTTTCGCACGAGGGGAGAGCATTAACAGATACAGGCAGCAAAGGCAGGCATACAGTGGACCTGTACTGTCCATCAGGGAGCTTAGCCAATCCCTGGAACTTCCTCAAAATAATGTCAGTTGTTTATGCAAAAGCCAACCGCACTGGCAGCCTGCCAGGCGCCATCTTAGCCTTGCCACACCTAGGGCCAGGGGTCCGGCCGAAACCCCGACACTCTACAATGAGAACTCCAGAACACTAAAGAAAGAAATTAAAGAAAACCTTAGAAGATGGAAAGATCCCCATGTTCTTGGATAGGCAGAATTAATATTGTCAAAATGGCCATACTACCTAAAGTGCTATACAGATTCAATGCAATTCCAATTAAAATCCCAATGATGTACCTTATAGACATAGAGCAGGCAATTATGAAATTCATCTGGAAGAATAAAAAACCCAGAATAGCTAAAGCAGTCCTCAGTAGAAAGAGCGAAGCAGGGGGTATCGCAATACCAGATCTTCAACTCTATTACAAACCAATAGTAACAAAAACGGCAGGGTATTGGTACCAAAATAGATAGGTAGATCAATACAGAAGAGAGAACATGGACACAAACCCAAATAAATACAATTTTCTCATACTAGACAAAGGGGCCAAAAATATGCAATGGAGAAAATATAGCCTCTTCAACAAATTGTGCTGGGAAAACTGGAAAACCATATGCAACAGAATGAAATTAAAACCCTATCTCTCACCCTGCACAAAACAAAACTCAAAATGGATCAAGGACCTCGGAATCAGACTAGAGACCTTTCATCTTATAGAAGAAAAAGTAGGTCCAACCCTTCACCTTGTTGGCTTATGATCAGACTTCCTTAACAGGACTCCTATAGCACAAGAAAAAAAAGCAAGAATCAACAACTGGGATAGATTCAAACTAAAAAGCTTTCTCTCAGCAAAGGAAACTATCAGTAATGTGAAGAGAGAGCCTACAGAGCGGGAGAATATCTTTGCCTCTCATTCTTCAGATTGAGTGCTAATTTCCAGAATCTATAAAGAACTCAAAAAAACTCTAACCAAGAATACAAATAATCCAATCAACAAATGAGCTAAAGAAATGAACAGCCACTTCACAGAAGAAGATATACAAGCAATCAACAGATATATGAAAAAATGTTCAACATCTCTAATAATAAGAAAAATGCAAATCAAAACTACCCTAAGATTCCATCTCACCCCAATTAGAATGGCGATTATCAAGAACACAAGCAACAATAGGTGTTGGCGAGGATGTGGGGAAAAAGGTACACTCATACATTGCTGGAGGGGTTGCAAATTAGTGTAGCCACTCTGGAAAGCAGTGTGGAGATTCCTCAGAAAGCTTGGAATGGAACCACCATTTGACCCAGCTATCCCACTCCTTGGCCTATACCCAAAGGACTTAAAATCAGCATACTACAGAGACAGAGCCACATCAATGTTCATTGCTGCTCAATTCACCATAGCTAGATTGTGGAACCAACCTAGATGTCCTTAAGTTGATGAATGATAAAGAAACTGTGGCATATATATACAATGGAATATTACTCCGCCATGAAGAATGATAAAATTATGGCATTTGCAGGCAAATGGCTGAAATGGAGAATATCATGCTAAGTGAGATAAGCCAATCTCAAAAAAATAAGGGACAAATGATCTCGCTGATAAGCGGATGAGGACATATAATGCGGGTGGGATGTGTTAGCGTTAGGTTTAGGGTTAGGTTTAGGGTAGGGATAAGGAGGGTGGTAAGAATGGAGGAAGGAAGGACTGTATAGAGGGAAAAGAGGGGTAGAAGGGGTGGGGGAAGGGAAAAAAATAACAGAATGAATAAAACAACATTGCCCTATGTAAATTTATGATTACACAAATGGTATGCCTTGACTCCATGTACAAATAGAGAAACAACAAGTATCCCATTTATTTACAATAATAATATATATATATATATATATAAACAAAAACATGTCAATCTCTACCCTTGAAATTAATGATAGCAGTTAAATGACATCCATCCATGTGAGTCTGAGGAAAGATTAGGAAATGGTACCTCCAAAGTTGAAGTGCATAAAAATACCCCCTAGTATCATGAGTTATGACCTTGAGCAGTTAATTCTAATAAATTCAGGGAACTCATTATGGGATTCTCTGTTCTATCTTGAGTGAGTTCTTCTCTTAAGTTAATAGGGGGCATATCATTTTTTCAAAAATCTGCTAACTGTAAAAGTACATGAAATACATAGATATTTAACAAAACAGATGAAAATACGAATGTTTTATTGTTATTCAGACAATTAAATATTATATGATGAACACGCAAGTTAATAAGGGTTCAAGTATGAGAATCCTTGGAGAGAAATTGTTCCTTTCTTCAAGGGAAAATTCTATGGCAGCAATACCATGTGGTGTAACACTGGTCTCACACACTCTGAATGTGTATATGCATCTCCTACCATCACTATGTATATCTTGAATATATGAAAAATTTATTGAATTTTGCTTACATGAAGCTGGAAGAAACTGTGAGGGATGTTTCACAATGAGAAATGGATAGAACAAAGTGCCCAGAACAGTTCTTCACTTATCAGACTCTCATACTGTCGTTTCCTGTTGGGTCCTTTATGAAATGTCATGAAATACTATTCCTTCCTCAGAAATTGGTAGTGTTTCAGGGCAGTTGAGTAAAGGGCAAAGAAAAGGGTCATCTCTTCCATGCTGAATTCAAATATCAGGGAAGACTTTAATGTATTAAGTCTACCTTTGGGAACGATGGTCAGGTAGAAAAAAAAATGAAGGGAACATGACTCATACCAATATATTCATCCGGTATGGGCATATGATGAAATACATATGAATTAAAATGTATGAGAGAAGAAGTGAATTAGATGCATGAATAACATTTTGAAAATGTTTACTAAAGAACTTTAGTTAGTTGGTTTCAAGAAGAAAATTGTTTAACATCTACCTGGATATTGAAGACGGTAGATGTGCCCTCAGGAAATACAGACAGACTAAAGGCTTCAGTGAAGACTGGCCAGGAAGGGTTTCCAAAAAGGGGCTCAGTATTGCTCCCTGCGTGGGGCACAACTGTTGAGTGAGATGATCCCAAGCTTTTTCTATAGTCTGTATCTCTGGGGCTTAATATTCAAAGCTCCTCATTATACCAGATATTTTAGTTAGCATTCTGATCTCGAGAGTGCATGTTTTTAAAGACCAACTCTACATTACCCTATGTAAATTTATGATGACACAAATGGTATGCCTTTACTCCATGTACAAACAGAGAAACAACATGTGTCCCATTTCTTTACAATAAAAAAAAAATAAGAACAACTCTGCAGAAGTGAGGGATTCAGGAAGATTGATTCCTGACCCAAGAGGCCGTGATCACACCACTCAGTTCTCTCCACTATTTCTGCTCAACTGCATCTCACAGACTTTGTCCACATAACATGGGGTATTCCTCAAATGAATTCAAGGTCTCCTTTTAGGTCAAAATCAAACCCATCTGTATTTAATTAATGCTTTAAGGAAGCTTGCTTCCATTTTAGTTGTGACCGTGTCTTATATATGTGGGTCTAAATAATGTATTTGTAAATATTTGTTAAAATGTTTTTTAGACACCTTTCTGTTGCTGTAACAAAAGCACAAGATCAATCACTGAAATAAGGAAAGTCTCTTTTTGCTCATCTCTTTGGATACGTGTTTCATGGTTGTTTTGCCTGTTGTTCTGTGCCTATAGTAGCTCTGTATCACATAGAAACAGTATGTGGTGGAGGAGGTGTTTGGTTTGGATCTGGAATGTACCCCTATCAATGCTTCTGTGTTGAAATCACTGTTCCTGGTTCAGCAAGACACTTGTAGAAATGCTTTTTTAACAAGGACTTTGACCTCATCTGTGGATACTCCATTTGACTGATTAATTGATTAATAACTGGATGGACTACTAGGAAATAGGATCTAGTTGGAGTAAGTAAGTCCCAGTTGGCCTGGGCTGGAAGAGTTGATTCCCTCTTTGTGTTTGCACTAGTAGGGACCAAGCCTTCAACACATGAGTCTTTAAAGGGCACTGAATAGTCAAAGACAATACCATTTATCACGTATTTTTTATATGAGGAAGAGTAGTCTGTGGAATTAATATTTTGAGGGCCAGCATTCAAATCATGGCAGCAATATTACTTGTGACTCCATAGATAGGTCTATTATCAATGGACAAATGAAAGGACAATCGACCTTCCAAATCTGACATCACATCTAGACACAACACCTACATCTTCTGCAACCACCTGGTGTGTATAAGGAAAATCAGTTCTTGGAAGAGGTCATCTCATTTAGGACAAAATAAAGACTTAATCCCCAATTTATACATTCCTTCTTCCAGAATCTTTTTTAATTTCTCTAAAATTTTTAATATTATAACATACTTTTTAAAAATTGTTTACAGACTGCATTTTTATTCCTTGTACACAAATGGGGTACATCATTTCTTTTCCATTGTTCTGCATGATGTAGATACACAACATTCATGTAATCATACATGTACATAGGGTAATGATGTCAGAATCTTTGTCATGAGCAATAAATCTCTTGACTCACTAATGATATTAAAATTATAGCTCATGTTTGAGAACTAACAATATTATCACTAATAAATTTCCACTATTGTACAATGATCTCAACCCCTGAGAAAATATAACTATGTGGATTTGTAAATAAAGGAATTGAGCACTGTGGATACTCTTGAGACCTCATTAGTACAGTTTGCCAGGAAACAAGTCAGTAATTACTCAATCAGATATGAAAATTCAGATACTTGGCCTCACAGTAGGTCTACCTGTGAGATAATACACACAACAACTCAACCATGGGCTCAAGCTGAAGATACTTTGCAGATGTAACTTTCCCACCATAGCCAACTTCCAAAATTCTCCTTCTTATGAGACTCATACATACAATATAACTAAATGAGAACCACACACTTTTACTCAACTTGATGTATCCTGTGAACTTTGACAAAGGATTCATTCTGTAACTTCTCTATGGAACTGCACAAAAATCAAACCCAAGTTAGGGGTCCAATAAAAATGCACTTATCTATCATATTCTTGTAACAAAATAACCAGGGAGAAGGGATCATCTACATATTCAAGAGCATTGCTTAAATATTTTCTGAGTCTGTGCACATCCTGTGAACTTCTCTTTTGCTAGGATTCCATTTAACGAGATTTAGTAAAGTTTCTAATTTCTATTTTTTTCCTTAGGCTCTGCTTCTAGGAATCCAGAGCAAAGAAACTGTGTTTAGAGACTTCAGGTCACATGTCAAATATCACAGAACTAGACAAAAAGAAAAGATATCTTTAAAGCCAACTCTGAAATCTATGTGATTATGACTCTATCTCTTCCATGTAGAAGAACATTTGGATTGAAGGGAGGCATTTTGAATCAGCATGATCCTGTCACTGAACCCAAGATCAAACAAAAGGAAAAATCGAACTGGATAAGCTATACTACCCAGGAACTTCCTCAAGGCCTCCTTCATGTCCCTGTTCCTCAGAATATAGATAAAGTGGTTCCAGCATATGAGGAACCACAGTGTATATCACTGAGGCCACTGCAGTCTTCCTGGGGGAGTCAGTCAATGAAGAGCTAATGTACACCCCAAATCCCGTCCTATAGAACAAGGAGATGACAGGTGAGACCCATATGTGGAAAAGGCTTTATGCTTCCCTTCTGATGAGGGCATTCTCAAGACAGAGGACACAATGTGAACATTAGAGAAAATGATCCCAGAAATGGAAACACAACCAAACATGCAAGATGAAATGTACACCAGGATGTTTACATAGAGGGTATCAGAGCAGGTGAGCTTGATGAACTGAGTAAATTCACAGAATAAGTGAGGGATCTTCAGGGCTCTGCAGAAGGACAGCTGCAGCACCATCACACTGTGCAACAGGTCAACGACAATGCTAATGGACATTGAAATCTTGACCAGCTGGACACAAAGGCAGAGGATCATGATGACCCTGTACCTCAGGGGGTGACAGATGACCACAAAGCAGTCATAGGCCATCACTGCAATCAGAAAATTTTCCAAGTATGCAAACACTATGACCAAGCCACTTTGGGTGAGGCAGCCTGAGTAAGTGATGCTCTGATCCTGAACGTGTATGTTCACCAGCATCTTAGGGATTATGCTTGTGCTTAAACAGATGTCATTAAAGGACAGGCTGCAGAGGAAGAAGTACATGGGGGTGTGGAAGTGGGAGTCAATGCTGACAGCCAGGATGATGAGCAGGTTTCCCAGGATGGTGACCAGGTACATGGACAGGAAGAGGCTGATGATGAGGGGCTGCAGGGCTGGGTCTTCCATCAGTTCCTGAAGGAGGAATTCTGAAATGGCTGTTTTATTTGTGCTCTCCATGTTGTTGAAAAACATGGGGTAAAAATTAAATGAATGCCTTCTGGATGAGGATCAAGAGCCGTATCACACTTTGAAAACTTTTGTACTAATGAAAACTTTTGTATCACCATGGACTTAGGACAAGCTATGGGGATTAAGACCAGAAAACTATATTTTAATAGAAAATATAAATCAATTTGATATCTCTAAGCATTGAGAGTCAGTGCTTTAAAATAAATCCATTTGTTACATATACTGTGTACTTAAAGTATATTAAAATATATTTTTTCTGACTTGTCCCACTGTTTTACTTCTTCAGAGCATTTGCTAACTCCTACCTCCTTTCCTGGGCACCAAGGTTTTTACATATATTTCTAAGTGATGAGAGTGTAACAAAGTATAACACATTGGGTTTCCTTCAGAAATTTTCTACATTTTGAAAAATCAAAAGCCGTATTTTCTGAAGCCATGTTCTCCAACTTTGGTATGCCTCATAATCATCAGATGATTAGACGGGGATAGATCATGGCCCTGTCAGGTCCAGAGACCCAGGAGGACTGTGTTGTAGACATGACACACAGTTAGTCATGGTCAAACCTGGTACCAGTCATTGTGACTGATTGCATGAGTTGACTCTCATGACCAGTCTTTGCAAAGGCCTGAGCAGAGCACAGCGTTCATGTTCTTAAATCACCTTTTGATTTTCATGATTTCCCTATATCACTAGAATAGTTTCTTCCATAAACAAAGCTCCAAGTTGTCCCTTGCATTCAAGTTATGTCACTTCTACCCATTAAGTATACTGTAGCAGGTGAAGAGCAACCATCCATGATGGTCATGAGAAATGGTGAGAACATACTGACTTTGAACTTGAAGGTCCTAAGACACTCCCTGGAGACTGAAGTAATCTGCCATAACAGTTAAGTGTGTGGATGACATGCTCCATCATATCCTAAGGAAATTCCTTCCATTAGCATGATGGATAGCATATCATTAAATTAAATAAATGAGCAAACAGCAGAACAGCTACACAAGAGAGACAAGCAAATGCATGTAGTCCTATAACAACAGAAAGAAGCCAAAATTCTTTTATCTTCAGATGACAAACCCAAGGTAGCACAGGCTTAGATCACCAGGCTTCCCATCAGGAGTGTCCCTTGAGAGCAGTGGCCCATTTCATGATGAGCTATAATGTCAGCACTTAGCATTTGGTAAAATATGATACTTGCAACCAGCAATAGCCAATGATATCATTGCACTAGGCAATGGTAGCAAGGTCAAGGTCAGCCTCCGCAATTCAGCAACAGCCTGTATCAGTAGAGGAGATAGAAAGTGTCGAGGATGTACCTCATGACAAGACACTTGCCTAACAGGTTTAATGCTAGGATTTGATCCTCTGGATCACACACAAACTCACACACACACACACACACACACACACACACACACAATATAGACTGGTACATCTGAATTTAATCCAGGCTCCTGCCTTACCTTTAGGGATGGAGTGTTCTTAACTGGGTGATAAGCCTGCTTGTCCTCTTTTTAAAATGGAGCTCTGATGGATGTGTTCATTAGCTGCAGTGTGGTAATCTTTCAGAAAGCACACTTTTCCAAGCATCACAATGCTTACCTTACATATGCACATATTATATCTTTACAATCATATCTCAATAAAATTATGGTGAAAACTTCTTGTAATTTTTAAGTAATGTGAACAGAATACAAAAAACAATATAGCCAACACAGTGCTGAACAGAGGAGTTTCTCCTAGTGACATTTCCTGTGCTCTGTGTCTGTATGTGTGTGCACTCACATGTTTTTCTGCTTCACATAAGAAAAAATGCACTTTGCACCCCTAAGAATGAGTGATATGTTGCAGCATTTGTGTGAGGAGAGAGGACATAAAGCTTAAGGAATGCAAATTTCAGGAAGGACTGAAAATAAATCTGGGTAATTTGGTTACCAAAAAAATTAAGGAAGAAAATAAACATCAATCACACCAATATTTATTTGACCTGGATATAGAGCATATGTAATCATGAAAAAGGAATTAAATAATACATAAGTTAAGCATATGGATCAGAACAATTATGAATATATAACTACCACAGTATTCTACTATATCATAAGAAGACAATTGATTTCTCATTTTTTTTTGGTTTGAAAAAATATTGCAGTTTACTATGGACTCTGAGAAAATAAAAGGGCTCCCTAGAAACACGAAAATGTGAGAGTACAGACAAATAGTGTGTAATCAGAGCTGACATAACAATGAGAAGACATCAGAGCTCCTCTCTGTCACTTACACTGAGCTCATGTTGAGAACCACACAATGGCTATAATTGTCCAGTTCAGGTTTCATTCACTACTTAAAATCACATGGATTATATTTCTGAGGAATTTAATATTCTTTAATAAATTTAGCTTTTCTCATTTTTTTCTTTGTTTAGTTTTCCTGGTTTTCTGTAAGTATACACAACACTGGGAGTCATTAGACCACATTTGTACACACACAGAACATCATTGCTTCAGTCTCATTCACTCTCATTACCCAGTAGAAAACAACTAGTTCTACATTCCATAACTAATGCATAGCAAGGTTACTGCCTTTCACATGTGACCACACATACCAGAGACCAGGGTGGGGCTGTAACCACCAAGGTGTAAACACTGGGCAGGGAAGGAGATGAATGGAGGGAAAGCCAAGGGACTGCACTCTATGTGCTTCTCCATCTACTGCTTCATTTAAAAAGACCTGAGACCACAAGGTGTCAATATTTCATGCTCCTGGGGAGAGGAGTTGGTTGTCATGTGCTGCTGTCCTTTTCTACACAATCTCTGCAGCTACTTCTTGAACTAGTTGGTAGTTACAGAACAAAAACCGTGAGGAACCTGCAGACACCTCCACCTTCTTCTCCAGAGACCTCAGAGCCCCCAATGTTGGGACTGGACATATCTCACTGTGGAATGATGAATCAGGAAGTGGCGAAGGGAAAGAGAGAGGCGTGGATGCTATTGGCTGCCCTGCAGCCTCAGAATTCATTCAGGAAAATCTTGGATTCCAAAACCATAGTACATGACTGTATGTGGAGATGGTTCCTTGAATTTGATTAGCAGGTGGTCATGAAAGTGAGTCCTATTCCAACAAGACTGGTGTACCAGGATACGAGTCGATGAGGGCACAGATGCCCAGAGAGGAAGGACTACATAAAAACACTGGGAGATGAGGGCCATCTGCCAGGTGAGGAGAGAAGCCTCAGGTGGATGAAACACACTGGATGCACCCATCACTCCACCTCCAGTCTCCAGAACTAGGTGGAAGGAATTTCTGTTATTAACACTCCTAGTCTGAGGCACCTTCCTTGGAAAGTTCTAGAGAACTAAGACACTTACCAAAACTCCTCCAGCACCAAAAGAGTTAGCAGTACATAATTAGCAGAATAGTTCTAAGAAATTATCATACTTCTCTTTAGGAGGAAATGTACCTGCAGCTGTCCAGAGAGAGCAGGTACTCAGCAGAATGAGAGCTGATTGGATGTTGGGGAATGTGTGAAAAGAATGTGTCAAGAAGGGGAAGTCAGGAGCAGTCTCATGAACATTCTTCTCCTCGTCCTGTGCCCCACAGTGCCTCACCAATTCCCTAGGAAGAAACCAGAAAAAATCATCTGCAGTCCTGTCCAAATCATGAACTAAGGGGCTTTCGGTGGTCTGGCTGGCTTCACTAAAATGATGCAGCATCTCACCTGCAAGATGAATAGAGAAATGCATTCTCAGGACCAGAAATATTTTCTCAGGACCCTCAGAGTCAGTGGGCTCTGGATTAAGAAGTACCATCACCGGGAGAAGGCACAGCTACTGCTTCCTGGATTCACGAGCTTCTGAGTGATATTTTCACTAGCTGACACCTGCAATCTCCGTGTCACTCAGGACTCAGAAACCACGGTTCCTCATTATACCAGAACTGTTACTGTCATTCTGATCCCAGGAGTGCATGTCCTTAAGAACAAGTCCGTGTAAGAGAGGAGATCAGGGTGGTGATCTCCTGACCCATGTGTCCATGTGTACATCACCCAGTCCTCTCCAATGCTTCTGTTCAGCTCAATTTCATGAACCTTGCCCACAATCACTTTAAACTTCCCTCGTAAATCCTCATCTTACAATTCACCTGTCTCCATCCACTTCATCATGTAGGAAGCCTAAATGAATTTCAGGTGTGAAAATAAACCTTTCCTGCATATAGGTATATATATATATATAGGTATACATATACATATAGGTATATGTAAATAGATCTAAGATATCATAAAATTGCAAATATCCCAAGTAGCTCTCCATGACTGTATTGTTTTTTAAATCATAAGTTTTTTTTTGTTTCTGATACTCTTTTATATGATTATTATCATTTCCTTGTACATATATATGGGTTCAATGACACACTTTTTATATTTTTTTGCTATAATTAGTTTTACATGACAGTAGAACCCTTTTTTACTTTTTGAAAGATCATACATAAATATAGTCTCTCATTCCCCTGATATTCATATTGCAGGATCACATGATTCATGCAGTCATACCTGTACATGAGGTAATAATATCTATTTCACTCTACTATCATTAGTGAAATTTTTGATCCCATAATATTTCAACAACTAATAATGTTTAAAGTTCATTTGGGAGACACACCACATAGTAATTTGACCAATAAAGATTTAACCTAAAGAATTATCAAGTATTACAAGTGGAGAAAAATTAATTTAAAAGAAGAAGACATCTCTGCAGAATATATAAATAGTACGGGAAACCTGCTCAAACAGATGGCTTGCCAGAGGTGCTCTATGTGAAAGCATTCCAGGGGTCATTGGGAAAAGCAGTCACCTGCTGGGTGTTCTGAACTACCAGGAACCAAGGGACCCTGACCTGAAGAAGACACCCATGCTATGGATCGAAGCACTAAAAATATGTCATTTACTTGAATTTTGTACTTTTCATGAGAAATTGTGTTCATGTATTCTTATTTTACGTTTTGTTATAGATTACTATGTTTATTCTCTAAATTTTATATATAAGATTCTTATCACCACAAGCTTGTTGTCACCTGACTCTAATCTCAGTGGCTCAGGAGGCTGAGGAAGAAAGATTACGAGTTCCAAGTCAACCTTAGGAACTTAACAAGGATCTAAGCAACTTAGGGAGACTGTTTCACTGTGGCTCAGTGATAAAGCACCTCTGGGTTCAATCCCAAGTGCAAAGAAAAAAAAAGACTCCTACCTTTTTTCATTGACCACTTCTCATTATATTAAAATTGTCTATAATTTCATAATTACATAATTACACTTTGTAAACCCTCTTCCAATTCTGTCACAATATTTCCAGTGACATTATTCTTCATTTTAGGAGATTGAGGAATAGAATTATAGTCCCACATTTTTAATTGAGTTGATAATTTATTCACAGTATCACCAAAAGTTTAAGGAGTATCAGGTATGTCTTCTTCAGGAGATTTGATTCGATCTCAACCCTCATTTAATAGAAGGAGAAGGAAGAAGGGGTTCCATGGTAGTAATAAAATCAAAACTTTGGTAATTAAGAACTTCAATAATTTGTGTTTATTCACTCATTTAACCATATGTTAACTTATTTCTATTTAAATCCCAATCTATAATTTTCAAAATTATTATTTTAAAGGAACTTCTAAAAATGATGACATTAAAATGTCTCTCTTCCCCATCTACTACCCATTAACCTTCTAAACACATGAATAATAGATAAGCTATAAGAAGACATCAGAAGGGCTACAAAATAAGACCAAGTCTTCCACATACCAATCAGAAATAGGTAAATGTAAAAACAAGATGAAATTTTACAGGTACCAAACAACTAATCACAACAGATGCACAATGGGCAAAAGACCAGGGGCTTCCTGAACTTATCCCCATAACAAAGAAGAAATTGATTCTTCTTCCCAAGTAATGAGGACTCAGTGCCCTAAGAGGAGAGTAGTCCACAGGCAGAAGTGAGGCTTCTGTATTTGAGCAATATGTGTATGGACTCAAGATCTGAGCACGTCTAGACCATGTCTGTGGACATACAACTCATGAAGGTTTTGGGAAATTCTCCCAGGAGGAAATAGCTGAGCTAAGTCCTTGCTTAGTGGATGGATTTATAAATTCTCCTTCCATAAGCAGTGGAGTGCAGTTAACAGAATCCAGGAGCAGAGATATGAATGGTGATTGGCAAGGGCAAGGGTGATCCAGATAGATGGGAATTCAGGCCCAAGCCCCATTGGTCTGAACTCAGGAAAGTGTGGGAGAAGAACTGAGGGTTGTGAGTGGAGATCCCTTCTAAGGAATATTGGCAAAAATGAAGAAAAGAGAGAGAACTGAATGGGAACATTGAATAATCAGAGTGAGAGAGAGAGAGAGAGACAGATACAGAGAGAGAGAGACAGAAAGTGAGAAAGAGATTTTCCACAGGTACATTTAAACCTAGACAAGGGTGACTGGGTTCTCTGCATGAGAATTTTTCCAAGCTAAGTTTATATACAACTGAGCACATTTCTTTCTTATAAAAATGAATAAGTAAAAGAAAATCCTCTTTGACTCATGAAGTATTTTAAAATCATTAATGATAGATCTACCCCACAACAAATCCAACTAAACTATTTTGTATAAACATTCTTCAAATCACTATTTAAAAGTAATTTACAAGAATAAAGGGAAAAATTCAGCCAACACTGGTAAGAAATATCCCAATTCATTGTATAAGTCCCCCATAACAAGGATGCCCAGTTCAGACAAGATAAGCACAATACAAGAATAAACACAATTTCAGACTTTATCTAATACACTCAAACACCTGTACCAAATAGTTACCCAATTTTTCAATAATATATAAAAACATACAAAAACTGATGTCCCAAGAGTTGTATTGGTAATGATGGAAATTTATTTGGAAGTAAAAGAATCATCTCTACCTCCTCACAGAACACACACATTCATATTCCCTCTCTTTCTCTCTCTCAAAACATACAGCCTTGAACTTTAGGCATTCATGTATCTCAAGTAGCAAATTTTACAGTTATTCCAAGTATTTCATTTCAGCAATGAACTTCAAATATATCGTGAAAGATGGAAAATAAGTAACTTTTCATGAAGTCCTTGGATAACTTGACGTTTAAGTCTCTCATGTAAGAATCCATCTTATTCCAAGGTTTCCTTTATTTCTAATAAAATAAAAGGAGAAGCTAAGTATGGAATACGATGATACTAAATTTTATTGATATTTGCTGTTTGCCAGGAAGTGTGCCAACCTCCTTCCCGTAATTCTGTACTCTGTCCCTTCTTCTCCAGAGGCAAACCACAAACTATCCATATTCCCATCACCAAAAAAGACATTTAATGATGAGTTTCCTCAAGGCTTCTTTCATGTCCCTATTCCTCAGGCTGTAGATAAAGGGGTTTAGCATTGGGGGCACCACAGTGTACATCACTGAGGCTGCTGCAGTATTGGTGAATGAGTCAGTCACTGCAGAGCCAATATACACCCCAAAACCTGTCCCATAGAACAAGGAGACCACTGAGAGGTGAGACCCACAGGTGGAAAAGGCTTTATGCCTTCCCCCAGCTGAGGACATTCTCAGAATAGAAGAGACAATTTTAATGTAGGAGTAAATAATCCCAAGAAGAGGAACTCCACCCACTATACTAGACACTAAATAGAATAGGATGTTATTGATGAGGGTATCAGAACAGGACAGCTTGATGACCTGATCAAGTTCACAGAAGAAGTGGGGAATCTCCAGGTCTGTGCAGAAGGACAACCTCAGCACCATCAGACTGTGCAGCAGGGCATCTACAATGCTGATGGACAAGGACAACAGGATCAACAGGACACACAAGTGGGGGTTCATGATGACTGAGTACCTGAGGGGATGGCAGATGGCCACATAACGGTCATAAGCCATTGCTGCTAGGAGAAAGTTTTCCATTCCAGCAAAAACCAGGACTAAGCAGACCTGAGTGAGGCAGTCCATGAAACTGATGATCTTGCTCTGTCTCTGGATGTTCATCAGCATCTTGGGGACCGTGGTAGAGATGAAACTAATGTCAGTGAAGGACAGGTTGGAGAGGAAGAGGTACATGGGGGTGTGGAGGTGAGGGTCAGAGCTGACAGCCAGGATGATGAGCAGGTTCCCAAGCACTGTGACCAGGTACATGGACATGAACAGTCCAAAGAGGACAGGCTGAAGTTCTGGATCCTCTGAGAGACCCAGAAGGAGGAATTCTATTGGGCTCGTTTGGTTTTCTGTTTCCATGCTGTTGAGGAGTCTTCTGGAAAAAAAAAAAAAAAGAAACAGGATTTGCCACAGATCACAGATCCCTTATGTAGAAAGCTCTCAGAACTGTACAGTCCCTGTTGGGTGGCTCATCTTCCCTCTGCTTCTGCCTCTCTCTCCCATCCCACCTTCAGTTCCTCCTGCTGTCCACTCTCCTGCACTTTCCAATAATCCATGTTTTACTTGTTGAAAACCGAATCTTTTTTCACATTGCATCAGAAAAAAATAGAATGAAATAGAAAATGGTACATGGCTTTTTCTATGAGAATTCTCCGAATCCATAATAAGCAGGGGAAGAATCGATGTTAAATCTACATCAGTAGTAACAACTTCAATCAAGTCTTCACCTCAGGTTTCACCTCCAGGGCTTTCTTTGTAAGCAAGAAAGGTTTTAGAACTATAGGCGGAGCCTCAGTCCCCTCAATCCTATGATGGGGAAACCATTGTAAATGCCTCTGGGAACCATGCAGGGATGAGGAACAGGAACACACAATATTTTTGAATAGAGGGCTTGATGGATGAGGCACTTTATATTTCTATTATGATTTGTTTCTGCCATGCACATAACCAGTCACACAGGACATTATTTTAGGGAAGGGACAGGTTAGCCGAAATGTACAGAGATGAAAGAAGAACAGAACACGTTCTCAAAAACGAAAAAATTTAACTCTGTTTATAATTGCCAATTTACCTTGGCATGGTGGCACATGCCTGTATTCCCATCTGCTTGGGAGCCTGAGGCAGGAAGATCATGAGTTCAAAGCCAGTTTCAGCCAATTAGCAAGGCACTAAGCAACTTAGTGAGACCCTGACTCAAAATTTATAAAAGGTGCCAGGGATGTGGCTCAGTGATTGAGTACCCCTGAGTGCAATCCCCAGAACTAAAAAAAAAAGAAAGAAAAAAGAAAAAAAGGCAAATTTAAGGGTAGGATCAATATACTGAAATTTCCACTGAGAATCCTCCATATGTAGAAAAGTAAGAATACTAACAACCCAATGAACATTAATGACCTCGAGATTTGTTTCTCTTGAGCATATAATAAAATATCTAGCAATTTAAATAAATAAACCACTTCTAGATGTAGCAACAAAATAACACAAGCATCAGGAAAGGTAATTTTCTTAACAAGATATCTATAGCATGATAAAATTTGAATAATTTTCCAACTCCCACTGACAAAACTTTTAATTTCTTACAGAATATTTCAAATATTCAAAAATCACTTATAAATAAAGACCTGAGTATCAACCTCTCACCATTAAAGTATACCATGATGCTTACACGTTTATTATAACAGAAATACAATATGAGATATTGATTGTTGGGATCTTCAGTCCTCCTAAGATCACATGTTTTCTCTCCCCCAAAGGATCCACTGTACTGAAATTCATATTGACTACCCCATGCAGCTTCAATGTATTGAGTGATTCTATCTGAAAGCCATGTTCTTATTTTACGTTCTTTTTCTACTTTTTTCTTTTTAAAATCCACATATATTATTGGTACATAATAATGGGGTTGAAGAGATATTGACATGCATGTATACAGCAAGCACTGATGAAATTCAGCCACCCTTTTCCGCCCTCTCTCTCCACACCTTCCAAACATCTAGAAATCACTGCTACACTCTCAAGCCAACAATTTTAGCTTTCACAAGGAGAGAGACCATGTACTCATTTAACGTTTTAAAACATGATACTGTACATAGTATTTTATCATCAGTTCTTCAAAAATAATGTGTTTTATCAATTTTAATCTTTATATTGGTATATTTTTCTCTAGTTCAATATTTTAATGTCCTTACCTGATTCCAGTGTCTTATTATATCACATAGGAATATAGGCATATATTACACATAAAATCCTTTGCAAATCGATACACACATATGTATATGTACATTTCATACATAAGCACATACATATATACAGGTGATATAATAAAGAAACATATGCTTACAGGCATAAAAACACTCACATGTAAAAATGTGCAATGTGTAAAACCATCAAATAACATGTGGAGAAAATTAAGTAAAGATTGTGTTTACCTCTGCAAAATAGAGAGTGAAGTGGAACAAAAAGTGTACATTATATTGATATGTAGTATTTTGTTATTTTAAGAAAATAACTTTGATGGCAAAATATTATCACTGGCTAATTTGGAAAGTATATGTACATGCTTATTCGTTCTAGATTGGTCTGCTCTGCCTTTTCAATTTTTCAAAATTTCATAGATTAATGTGGACAAATGGGTAGACTAGTTTATAGTCTTGGGGCCTGCCTGTACAATATAACATTTATGCATGTATATTTTCACATACATATACCCTGCTCCCTCTCAGAACATTGGTCAACAGGAGACCAGTTTGGCCAAAGATCTGCTCTTCAAAGGAATGCTACAAGCTAAGAAGTGAAAAGTAAGGAATGCTGGTCCATAGACCTTTGTTCCTTTACCAAATTAGATAAAGACAATGATAGGGAATTCTATAACATTCTACAAACTGAGCAAGAGAAGGCTCCCGTTGAGTATGCAAAACATCCCTGGACTTAAGAATCAAAGTCAGGTATTAGCAGATGAGAGTTGCTAGGTCTTGGTGAATTAGAAAAAGAGAACGTGGAGATGACAGATGATCGGGCAGACATCTGACAGGTGACCTAGTTCTTCCCATCTTCTTCATGTCCTCACCTCACAGCTGCCCAAAATGGACTGACAGACAAAGACCTGTCACTAATGGCAAAACATAAGCTGGGAGATTTCAATTTACCTGGTGCCAGCACTGAGGAATGACATTCATTTCCTTTCTGGATGTGAAAGAGAAAGGTAAATGGAGGCCTATTTTTAGAAAATGCAGAAAGACAGTGTGGCACTTGCATCTTATGGAGAAATGATATTCATGAGACCAGGCCAGGTGAGCTGCGTACTCCCCTGGGCAAGCTGTAGAGTGGGTGGTTGATTGCAGGTAGACTGTCATCTCTGTGGCCCTTGGAGCTTCAATATCCAAAGCTCCTCATTAGTCAAACTCTTAGTCCCATGTGATTTCTGAGCAGCACAATTCCTTAAGGATACAGGCTCAGGGATGAAGAACTTTGCTTTGGCTGACTGTCTCTCCTGGAGAGGCCAAGTGGATGTCTTCTTCCCTCCCTGTTTATGCTCACATCTGCTTCAAGTACCATGTACACCCAATCCATCTTGCTTCTGTTATTGGATTTTAGTTTTCTTTTTGTATTCAGGGGCAACTCTGTTCTAACAACAATATCAGGAAGACTCATGCCACATTTTAGACAGTAATATACTTTCTTTATATGGCTGGATATGAACATTACCTAAATATGATACTACAATAAATTTATGCTAAAACCCACACACGTGGAGGCTAATTCTATAGATGCCTCATGGAACACCGATTCCACTCATGCATTTTATATTCAATAGTTAAAAATATATTCACCATGTACAAACAGAGAAACAACATGTATACCATTTGTTTATAATAAAATAATAATAAAAATATAAATATATAATTAAATAATATTCTGTGTCATCAAGTGGAAAATGTGGTGGGACACAGTGGCACATGCCTATAATCCCAGCTACACAGTAAGCTGAAGCAAGAGGATTGTGAGTTCAAGACAGTCTCCCTGTGTTAGGGAGATGACAAAAGAAAACACAATAGACACTGCCTTGCAGAAGTACAAATTCCTTCTAGAGAAATAATGAAATAAAAGGACAAATTTAGCTGTCTAAAAAGACAGTTCACTGTTCTCATTTCACTTACAGTTTTTAACAGTCTTAAATGAATGGAATGATTTGCTACTTGAATCACTTTTAACCAAAACAACATAACTGAAGTACTGCAGTGTGAAAATGCAGTATAAAAATACAGAAACAGACATACTAGTTACAGTAAGAAATTTAATTGTTATATTCATTTTTTAAATTTTATTATATTTTATTTGTTCTAATTATTTGTACAGACACTACAATGCATTTCTACATTTTGGTACAACATACATAAATAGAGGGTAATCTCTCATTTTTCTGATTATACATGTGGAAGTTCATTTTTTAATGATCCACAATTATGTTTAGGAAATCAGATAAACATAGATTGCTGACTTAAATGAAATGCATAATCTGTATTACACATCTGTATTATGCTAAGTATGAAATAACAATGATACTAAACTTTACTGTAGCAAAGCATTTTAGTTACAAAAAATACAAAAAAATTACCAAATAATGCACAATATTGAAGTTTGTTCCACCTCTGTATCATATTCCTTGGTCCTTCAACACTGATACATGAGCAAAAGCAAATAAAAACCTGAAATCAGAATCACTAATGTTATCAAAAAGGGAAACAAATAAATTAAAATCTACCTGTCATATGCAAGAGGACAGCAATGATGCCAATGTAAAAATAAACAGAAAAGTAAAGATGTACCTGCAGGTCCATCAGAGTAGGGTTCATTGCCCTTCCATGAGTGAGTCCCACTCTGGTGCTGAATCCCCTGGTGGTCACTGGGTGCCTGGACTGATAAAGAAATTTGATAAATTAAGCAACATTAAAATGAAAACGTTTGTTCATTAAAATATATTGATGGCAGATGTCATATTCCAACATGGTACCTAGAGACAGAAAGATGAGTATATGTTCCTTGGGTGTTGTTTCAAAAGAGAAAACACTTTCCAAGAGGTCATTCAGAAATCATCCTTTCACATGTCATAGTCCAGACAAATCCATAGTTGTGCCCTGGGCAAGGTGAATGAGAAACTATGAGGAGATTAGAGGGAGCATCCAGATGGTTCACAAACTTGACTGTCCTGAGAAGCACAGAGAGCTTATGGAAACACAGGTCCCTTGGTCCAGTGCTGAGATGGTGCTTCATTCATGTGGGGTGTACTCAGGAGTGTGCATGTGGAACAAGACCGTGGGTGATGGGAAAGTGGATACTTTGAGGATTGTCGGGGTACCCGGGACCCCTGGCCCTAGGTGTGGCTAAGATGGCGCCTGGCAGTGAGCCAGAGCAGTTAACTTTTGCACAAACATCTGACATCATTTTAAGGAAGTCTTTATGACTGGTTCTCTGGTCTCATGCACAACGCATGATCTCGGTATGCCCTGCTTGGCTCTCTGTATCTGTCCACGCTTTTCCCTCGTGTGCTCTCCTTTGATTGGTGGTTTTACCTATATAAGGTCTGTAACTTCCCTGCTGAGGAGGAACATAGGATAAGAAAAAGAAACAATAGAAGCAGAAGGACAGTGCACAATAAAGCATTGAAACTTCAACCAGGTGTCGTGTTTCTCTGCGGGCAGGGAACGCGATAAGTGGTGCCGAAACCCGACCTGGGAAACAACAAACCAGCAGCAACTACCTAGGTAAGTTTTAGAGATTAATGTTATAAATAATAAAAAAGAGTGATAAAGGCAGCCTTGACGTTCGTGGTAAAGCGACTATCAGGACACGCAGAATGCGGTCCAATTAAAGTCAGGACACACGAAAGGTGGTCCGCGGACACGCGGAATGCGGTCCAATTAAAGTCAGGACACACGGAAGGTGGTCCGGGGACACGCGGAATGCGGTCCGATTAAAGTGAAAGTAAGGACTAGCGAAAGGCAGTCTGGAGACAGAGCCAAGCGAAACGCGGCTTGGAGTGGACTAGCGAAAGGCAGTCCACCTTAAAAGTATTAAAGTGAAAGTAGCACGCGAAAGGCGGCTACACCCTGGACTAAGCGAAAAGCGGTCCACATTAGAGATATTAAAGTGAAAGTGGTGCGTGAAAGGCCACCATCAATCAACCCGGACCAAGCGGAACGCAGGTCCAGTGAACTGAAACTGGTATACAAAAAGTGATCGCTAGCAAATTAATTATGGGGTCTGAAATGTCCAAAGTTAAGATGCAACAGCCACTGAGAAAATTGTTAAAGAAAACTGGGACTCCGTTAAAGGCAAAGACAGCCAGGACGTTTCTTGATACTATAGAAAAAGTTTCTCCCTGGTTTTTAAATGAGGGGCTGTTAAATATTCCACAGTGGGAACATTTAGGGGAGGACCTCCGCATAGCGGATAAACAAAAGCCTCTGCCTGTGGGTACCATGGCCATATGGTCCCTTGTTAAAAGTTGTTTGGAAACTAAAAAACACTCTTTTGTGAAGCCTCTGACTGAGGGCAGTCAGGTTTTGGAAGAAATAAAAGAGGAACGATCGTGTCGCTCTCAGATTTCAGAAACAGGAACTGACTCGGAAGGGGAACTTTCTGGAGAGGAACTAGAAAAACAAGTACAAAAATTAAACATAAGTAAAGAGCTCCCCCTAGTGCCTGTAGCTCCCTCGGCGCCTCCAGCTCCTCCTAAAACACTACCCTGTGAGGCACGCACTGCGTGGAGTCATCTTGGCTCTGCCGCATATCCAGTTTTTGAGGATGCTCAAAATCAAAGATATCATCGACCTTTAGATTTTAAAATAGTTAAACAACTAAAGGAGGCAGTAAGTACATATGGTCCACAAGCAGCGTTCACTCTTGCTCTGGTAGAAACTATGTCCTCCTTAAACCTAGTACCTCAAGACTGGGTTAACCTTGCTAGGGCCACTCTGTCTGGAGGACAATATCTTATGTGGAAGACTTCTTGGCAAGAAATTTCTGCAGACACTGCCAGGCATAATGCAGCTGCAGGCGACCCTCAACTTAACATAGAAATGCTTATGGGTACAGGGCCATATGAGACTATCCAAGCACAGCTTCAATACCATCCTGCTGTGTATGCCCAGATTGCCCCTGCAGCAACTAGAGCCTGGAAAACGTTGCAGGGTACAGGAGATCTACAGGGCCAGCTATCCAAGGTAACTCAAGGGAGCAATGAACCCTATGCAGACTTTGTGGATAGGTTGATTCAAACTGCATCACGCATTTTGGGGGATGCGGACCAAGCTATGCCTCTAGTAAAACAATTGGCCTATGAGCAAGCTAACAAATGGTGTAAGGATGCCATTAGGCCATGGAAAAACAAGGATCTATCTACTTATCTAAGAGTGTGTAAAGATATAAATGACACCTCTGCACAGAGTAGTGCATTTGTAGCAGCTATAGATAGACAGACTACTATGTTGTCTGCTGCACTTGCTCAGGCTCAAGAAAATTCTAATCAAAGGACAAACAAAGGACTCTCAGGATCATGCTTTGTATGTGGTCAAATGGGACATCTAAAGGCCGCTTGTCCAAATAAAAGGTCATCTTTGACCCAAGGTGGCAATGTCAATGCAGGGAGTAGCTCAGGACCTGGGCCAGGATTGTGTCCAAGATGTAAAAAAGGAAATCACTGGAGTAGTGTTTGCCAGTCAATAAGAGATAAGGAAGGTAACTTCCTAGGGCCTAATCCTAGGCTGCAAAAAAACGGGAGGCAGGGCCCTCCCCGGGCCCACAACAAATATACGGGGTCATCCAACAAGTTCCTCAACAGTGGTATCCTCCAACAGAGAAGGGGAGCGTAGAGCCACCTCAGGAAGTGCCGGATTGGACATCTGTGCCACCTCCAGACTCATATTAACTCCAGATATGGGGGTGCAAATGGTAGACACAGATTGGCATGAAAAAATTCCACAAGATAGTGTAGGGCTATTATTAGGCAAAAGTTCCTCAACATTAAAAGGGCTTGTAGTTCATCCAGGGGTCATCGATCCTGACTCTACAGGTCAAGTTAAAGCTTTAGTTTCTTCACCAAAAGGCATTACAGTTATCTTTCCAGGAGACCGCATTGCACAAATGCTTATATTGCCTAGTCGACATTCTCTATGGCCCAGTAAGAATACAAATAGAGACAAGGAGGTTTTGGATCAACAGAAACTACTTTAATAAATCTTACTATGGATATGGGACAGAGACCTCTCTTAAACTTAAAGGTAGGAAATATGGAATTTACAGGTCTATTAGATACAGGAGCAGACAAAAGTATTATTAGTGCGTCAGTCTGGCCGAAACATTGGCCACTAGTTACAGCTGCTCAAAGTTTCAGAGGTCTAGGGGTGGCAGAGAGCCCTAATCAAAGTGCTTCCTCATTGTCTTGGAAAGATGCAGAGGGTCATTCTGGGGTGTTCCAACCATATGTGTGTAATGTGCCAGTTTCTTTGTGGGGAAGAGATGTTTTACAACAAATGGACATAAAACTCACCACTGACCATATTTATAAAGGGACCCCTTCAAACATATGTTACAAAATATGGAGTATAAGGACAGTGAAGGATTGAGGAAAATCTCATCAAGGACCGTTACAACCACTTCCCTTGTCTCCACCAAAAAATGATTTCAGGGGTCTGGGTTTTTCATAGGGGCCACTGTAATGACATCAATTCCTATAGTTTGGAAAGATGATAAGCCTCGCTGGATCCCACAGTGACCCCTAACAAAAGAAAAATTAGAGGCAGCTCATAAATTAGTACAAGAACAAGTACAATCAGGTCACTTACAACCTTCTACTTCTCCTTGGAATACTCCAATATTTTTAATAAAGAAAAATTCAGGGAAATGGAGATTATTACATGATTTGAGAGCTATAAATGATCAAATGTTTCCTATGGGGCCTATCCAATGCGGGTTACCTCTTGTTTCTGCATTGCCAAAAAATTGGCCTACAATTATACTGGATTTAAAAGATTGCTTCTTCTATGTACCTTTACACAAAAAGGATTGTTGGAGATTTGCTTTTACTTTGCCCTCTCTTAACCACGCTCAACCTGATCAGAGATATGAATGGACCGTATTGCCTCAAGGCATGGCCAACAGTCCTACTATGTGTCAAATGTATGTGGATAGGGCATTAACAACCACTAAACAAAAATTCAAGAGATTGTTGATTTATCATTATATGGATGATATACTTATTTGCCATCCAGAAAGAGAAGTGTTGTTAGGAGCATTACAATTCGTGACCCAAGCTTTAAAGGAAAGGGGGTTAACAATAGCCCCTGAAAAGTTACAGTTAGGAGATATCCAAGAATATTTGGGTACTAAACTTACTGCTACTACAGTCAGGCCATTAAAGTTGACCATCAGGACAGATCAGCTAAATACCTTAAATGATTTTCAAAAACTCCTAGGTGATATTAACTGGATTAGATCCTATTTAAAATTATCCACAGGGGAATTAAAACCTTTATTTGATATACTAAAAGGTGATCCTGACTTAAATTCACCTAGAAAGCTTACTCCCGAAGCACGAATGTCTTTACAGCTAGTTGAAAACAGATTTCAGCAATGCTATGTTGATCGCTGTGATCCCACTCAACCATTGAGTTTAATCATCATCCCAGAAAAACATAGTCCTTTTGGCATAATTTGGCAGGGGGGGACCTCTACAGAGTATAAATCTTCCTAGTTCTCCAGCTAATATATTACAATCATATCCCAAAGCTGTTGCTCAAGTAATATTTAAGGGAATAGAATCTTGCATTACTGTCTTTGGAATCCATCCTTCTATCATTATAACCCCTTATTCCACTCAGCAAATTAAATGGCTAAGCAATAATGTTGATGATTGGTCAGTATTATATTGTTCCACCTCAGCTCAGTTTGATAACCATTATCCCCAACATCCTTGGATTCAGTTTTGTAAAGTTACTCCCATAATTTTTCAAAAAGTGACTAGTGCCCAACCTATTAAAAATTGTATAACTATATTTACTGATGGATCTAAAATGGAGTAGGCGCTGCACTTGTTCATGATCAACTTCATACTATAATAGTTCAATCCAACTCGGCACAAGTTACTGAGCTCGCAGCTGTGGTGTTGGCTTTTAAAGTAGCAGATAATCAGCCGTTTATCTCCTATCTGATAGTTCATATGTTGTTAATGCTTTAAGTGTTCTTGAAACTGTGCCATGTATTTCTTCTTTATTCACCGTGGCTTCCTATTTCACTACACTGCAAAACCTTATTCTGCAGCGTAAACATCCATTCTATATAGGACATATTAGGGCTCATTCTAATTTACCGGGACCTTTGGCTAGAGCAAATGATTTGGTGGATATGGCTACCAAATCCGTTTTTGTTTTTTCCATAGAGGAACAAGCAAAACTCTTTCATGAGAAATTCCATGTAAATTCCACTACCTTGAGTAGAAAATTTCCTATCTCTAAATGTGTGGCTCGGCAAATAGTAAAAAATTGTCAACACTGTGCTCCTTTGATCCCAGTACAATCTTTTGGAGTCAATCCAGGGGATTGTTACCTAATCATGTTTGGCAAATGGATGTAACTCATATTCCTGAATTTGGTACTGTAAAGTATGTACATGTGTCAGTAGACACTGCTTCAGGGGTCATCATGGCTTCCGCTCACTCTGGAGAAAAGGTAAAAGATGTCATTCAACACTGCCTACAAGCGTTTGCTTGCTGGGGCATACCTAAAGTTATAAAAACAGATAATGGTCCTGCTTATACCTCCAAAAGCTTCCGGCTATTCCTACAAACATTTAATATTCAATTGATTACTGGTATTCCCTATAATCCACAAGGACAAGGTATAGTCGAGAGGACACATCTCACCTTAAAAAATTGTCTTAATAAACAAAAAGGGGGAATAGGAGACTCTTTTAAATCTCCCAAGCACAAAATTAATTTGGTTCTTTTTATTTTAAATTTTCTGACTATAGACAATTATGGACACTCTGCGGCTGATCGCCATAGCAACCCTTCCCCTGTCCCTCAAACATGGGCCAAGTGGAAAGACATATTGACAGGTTGCTGGAAAGGACCAGATCCAGTATTATGTTGGGTCCGAGGGTCTGTTTGTATTTTTCCACAGGATCAACAAACTCTGATCTGGGTTCCTGAAAGACTGACCAGACCTATAAAACATGGAAGTGATACTACTCCTCCTCACGATAGTGAGCCTTCCCATAACTGCAAAGACACAAATGGACAGCCAGACCCGGAACCTGTGGGCAATAGTTAAAGCTTGGCCATATCCTTTGCCGTTAACTAATACTTCCTCTCTACTCCCTCCGTTGTTCACCACCAATGCGGCTACAGGATTACCCACTACACTTTATGATCAAGAGACTCAACCATATAATTCTTCCGCTTTCTCCCTCCCTGGAGCCTTATGCTTTGATATACCTGAGGATAATGCCATTAGTAATAATAATAGGATTTGTACCTCACAAATTACCTCTTCCCACTAATGGATTTAAAACTCCCAGAATTTTTCCTCCATGTAATCCAAAATTTTCCACACCTCCCATTTGGACAGGTTGTCAAAATGCCAAGCGAGCGACCCTGGTTCAACATGGATTTTTCTTCACACCAAATTTTACTTCCCAGCGTACCACTGATAATTTTGCTGATCATGATGCCATGGGCATGGAGCGCATTAATCCTTTTGATAGCTGGTTGCTATTCACCTTGACTTCAGGATATACTAACTTAAAACCTCTTTTTGCTCTTAAAGGAGGATCTTTTAGACAATGCGAATGGAACTCTTCGACGTGGAGCAGAAAAAATGCTGGAGCTGAGACTACTACTAACTGTACTAAAAACATTACATTCTCATCCACTCCAGCCTGTGTGTTCCCTCCTTTTATGTTTCTACTAACCAATATTTCCAATAACACAATCCTTGATTGCTCTCAATCTAGTTGCTACCTTTCTCAATGTTGGAATGCTACCAATTTCTCCCACGCGGTCTTAATGTGCATCCCTACCTTCCTACCTATCCCAGTCTCTGTTACAGATGCAGAATTACCAGTGCTACTATCAAGAAATTAAAGACAATTTGGCATCGTGGCAGCTGTGGTTGCAGCTGTTGTTGCATCGGCGGCGGCCGCCGCGACTGCAGCTGCTGCATTGACAACTACTATACAGACAGTGACCGCAGTCAACCGTTTAGCTGAAAACACAGCTACTGCCTTACAAACTCTAGAGACTTTAAACCAACATTTAAGGGCAGGCATACGCCTGGTAAATCAAAGAGTGGACCTATTACAAGAACAAGTGGACATATTACAAGAACTTTTGGGACTGGGATGTGTTTACTCTTTAAGAGCTGTTTGTGTTACCCCTATTGTATATGATAATTTCAGCACTGCAGCTGAGTTATCTAGTAATTTGTCACTTTACCTTACTTCTACTTGTTCATCTCAATTTGATAATCTTACCTCACAACTTAGAGCCAAACTTGTCAAAGCTAATTCTACTGGGGTACATATTGCTTCTGTATCTGAGATGGCTGAATGGTTTTCTTCTGCTTTCAATTTTGTAAAACAGTGGGCAGGTCTGGGCACTTTGGGACTGCTTCTCCTCATTGGTATCCTTTTCCTCACTCGTCTGTTTGTGCGTCTACGAGCCAGCCAAAACAGGGATCGGATTATCTTTCATCAGGCCATGACAGCCCTAGAGGCCGGCAGCTCCCCACAAGTGTGGCTCTCGATGCTGGACCGGTAGTCAAAGACGGGTAATGAAGGAGGTGGCTATGTACCAACCTAAGACAGGAGCTGCAGCATGCTCTGCAGACTCTGATGACGGGTAAGGACATATGCTGACCACTCAACCTAAGACAGGCACGGTCCCAAGCTTTAATTTTATAATAAAAAAGGGGGAACTGTCGGGGTACCCGGGACCCCTGGCCCTAGGTGTGGCTAAGATGGCGCCTGGCAGTGAGTCAGAGCAGTTAACTTTTGCACAAACATCTGACATCATTTTAAGGAAGTCTTTATGACTGGTTCTCTGGTCTCATGCACAACGCATGATCTCGGTATGCCCTGCTTGGCTCTCTGTATCTGTCCACGCTTTTCCCTCATGTGCTCTCCTTTGATTGGTGGTTTTACCTATATAAGGTCTGTAACTTCCCTGCTGTAGGAGGAAATAGGATAAGTAGAAAATAGGATAAGAAAAAGAAACAATAGAAGCAGAAAGACAGCGTGCAATAAAGCATTGAAACTTCAACCAGGTGTCATGTTTCTCTGCGGGCAGGGAACGCAACAGAGATACACAGTCATCATGAACCCCATCCTCTGCATCCTCCTGGTTCTACTCTCCCTGCTCATTAGTGTTGCACATGCCCTTCTCCACACCCTGATGGTTCTGCTCCTGTCCTGCACAGCCCTGGAGGTCCCCCACTTCTTCTGTGAACTTGCTCAGGTCATCAAACTCTCCTGTTCTGATGCCCTCATCAATAACCTGCTGGTATATTTGGTGGCTGGTCTATTTGCTGGTGTTCCTCTGACTGGAATCTTTTTCTCTTACATTCACATTGTGTCCTCTGTCTTAAGAATGTCCTCATCAGGAGGGAAACATAAAGCCTTTTCCACCTGTGGGTCTCACCTGTCTGTTGTCTCCTTGTTCTATGGGACAGATTTGGAGTGTACATTAGCTCTTCAGTGACTGACTCATCCAGGAAGACTGCAGTGGCTTCAGTGATATACTCTGTGGTCACCCAGATGCTTAACCCCTTTATCTACAGCCTGAGGAACAGGGACATAAAGGGAGCCCTGAGGAAACTCATTGGCAGTACGGCTTCTCCTCTCTATTGTGCCAGTTGCGTTGAACTTGGGTTGATCGAGTAAGCCACAGGGATAGGATTCCTGAGACAGAATACCTAACCCTTCTCTCACTCCATTCTTCTGAAATGTTGGGAAAACTTAATGCCTTTAAATTTCCCTTGATCCTTCTCAATGCTTCATGGCAAATTCTGTGTGTTTTTGAAATATGATTTCAATTTTCTAAGCACAATTACTTTTGCAAAGTTTATAGAGGCAAAGATGGACATTGAGGTTCTTTTCTCAGCACAGATTTTTATGGTGCAGTCTCAGAGTAGGGCAAGTTGAGGAGGTGGACAAGGAAAGCAGACAAAGGAGGGAAAGGAAGAGTTCAACCCATTGGTGCGATGTTATTGTTTGACATGATGAACCAGTTCTGATGCTTTGTAGCAAAACAGGGTCAATATAATAACAATAATATTTACCTCAAAATAGTTAGAACATTTGAATTAATCTCATCACAGATACATGATAAGTTTAAGATGATCACCACCCAGTATACAAGAGAATCAAAGAATCCTATTGTACCTCATAAATATGTACAAATATTTAGACAATAAATTAGAACAAATAAAGTGAAAACTTAAAAATAAAAAGAATCACATACAGCAATCAAAGGAAAAAAATAAATTTAAAATGACAGGAAAAAAAAATAAAAACCTCTGTCTCTGTCCTTTGCAACTAACTCCTATCTAAGACATGGAATCCTTATCACCTAGAAAAAGTAAGTTTATTGTTTATGGAGATAAATCCAGACACTCCTTTGGCTTCAGCCCGCTCATCACGCCAGCTTTGCTTTTTATTTTTATTTTTTGTTTGCAAAGATAATTCCATCTAATTTTTCTATTTTATGATCCCAGTGATGACTGTCTATTGCTCTTTTTTAAAAAATGGCAGAGTTGAGATGGTGCTGAAGGACATCATGGAGCCATCTGACCCTAAAAATTAGATAACCTGTTTTGGAAATTATGTATTTATATAGAATATGTGATTATGGAGTAAAATATGGCAGTACATGTAAAATGTAGACGTTCTTAAATCTCAGATATTACAGTGACATTAAGGCAGAACACCACACTTGTTGATTAAGAGATAGAGTCTGTCCAAGTGTGCCAAGTGCATACACAGGTGTGCATACCACCATCTTCAGAAGGTTTTATAATTGAATTAACTTAATTGAAGATGAAGAACCACAGGTGTATCTCATATGTGCTAAAAATAAGGAACACTGCACACTGAAAGTTCTGACAGAATTACAAAAGATCACATGACCTATGTGATCCTACAATATGAATAATCAGAAAAATGATAGATTACACTCCATTTATGTATGATCTTTCAAAATGTATATATGCATTCTACTGTCATTACAACTAATTAGAACAAAGTAAAATAATTAAAAATAACTCTAAAAAGAGAATATGAGCTCTGCCGGTAACTTCTGCATTCAGCAGTCATCAACTAAATTAGAAGCTAGTTTGTAAAAGAAAGAATGGAATTTACAAGTATTCAGTAAACATTAACTGATTTTTAAAAAGAGAAATCATGAGTGTTTGCATTTGGCATTGTCTTTTCTGATGCATGCATTTATATTAATCATACTTATTATATATGTGGGCCACTTTTTCACACCTGAATTTGAATGAGTTTTTCTGATTTCAACACATACACAGAGATGTCTTTATGTATATATTGAATAGAAGGTTGGAATTTATTTAAGGAGCACCATGTGAAATGTGTGGCAGTCCAAGTAAAAGCAGTGAGCAGAAGTAATGGAGAGAACAGGGTGCTGTGTGCGGACCTCAGGGGTCAGGAACTCAGCCTTCCTCAGCTCCCATCTGCAGGGAGGTATGAGTATTTCTCTAAGGATGTTCTCCCCTGGGATCAGAATGAGAGTAAGACTGCTGGTCTAATGAGCAGCTTTGGATATTGAGCCCCAGTGACACAAAGACTGCAGGAGTCAGCCAGTGACCACCTCACTTGACAGCCTTGCCCTAGCCAGGCAGTAACAGCTGGACTTCCTCCCAGAGATGAGCCTCTCTGACTAGTAAAGTCAATCCATGGGTCTCCCTTTGGTGACCAGAACATCTGTCTTCCCCCTCCAGGTGAGATACTGGACAACATTGTCAGTGAAGTCAGCCAGGTAGCTGACGGCTGCTTAGGTAGTGCTTTGGGAGGGAGGGTAGGTGTTTTATGAACTCTCCTCCTTGGGAAGCAGTGAGGAGAGTACACACTTGATATCAGGAGAAACTGCCCCTTGACCGCCTCGCAGCTATCTGTCACCCTCTTGATAAGCTCTCAGGTGCGTGCACACCAGGGCTCCCAGCTCTGCTGCTGCTGGCCTCATACTTTCCTCAAGGTCAGGACCCATTTCCTTCTGAGACAAAACCAGACTCCCTCCAACATAGAGGCTATTTCTAAATGTTCTGGTATTGACTTGAAATTGTGGTGGCGTTGAGAAGGGGTGGGGAAGTGTGTTCATTTCCTCAGTTTTCTATCCAAACTAGCACAAGTGGGTAATTGGACAGTGGGAGTTTATTTCTTGGCAGCTCTGGAGGCTGGACTTCCAGCAATCACAGTGTTAGCGGGGTGGTTTCCTCTGAGGCAGTTCTCCATGGCTTGGGAAGTACCATCTTCTCCCCACAATGCACATTTCACACTCACAGTCAATAAAAAGAGGCAGTCACCATAACAACTATCACTTAAGGGATGTAGAAATAAATCCTGGCAGTATAGCAGGATAGTGTGTGTTTAATTTGGATGAAGGAGGACTAAATATGTCATCACAAATCAAAAAACAGATGACCCGTGAATGCCAACTGACATGCACACTGGTCTTGTTTGTATACAGATTTACTATGTGGAACAAAGCACAGTGATTATTTGGAAGAATACTACCAGGTGTACTAAAAATAGACGATAACATAGACCTTGATAGAGAGCTATTGTTCCCAATGAAGTAAAAATAATCAAATTTGTGCAAAAGTATAATGTGGGGTGGGCCTTCATTTCTGCCTCTCTTATTTCATGTAATAAAAAATACCTAGTACATATATTATTAGGTGGCTTGTGTGATTCTACAACATATACGATCAGAAGAATGAGAAGTTATACTCCATTTATGTATGATGTGTCAAAATGCATTCCACTGTCATGTGTAACTAATTAGAACAAATTTTAAAAAGTGAAATAAAGAAACAGGTCAAGATGGAGGTGTGTATGAATGTTATCCTGTTCATTCATGGATACCCAACCCTTCTTTATTCTCTCTATATTTTTTTTACATAAGTATCCCATAATGAAAATATGTGTACCTGTGAAGGCTGAAACATGCTGAAAATTTTCTCAGGGTACAGACTTTTTCATATAAAGTTTTTCTACTTGACATAGCAATCACTTTTGTGATGCAGTTAATTTATTTGCTATTTAATTCTTTTCATTGCTGTGTACAGTATCACCTTATGTTCGGTCCTAATGAATATTGGTATAATTGACATTTCTTTCCTTATTTAATTTTCTATGTGAACAATATTCCCACTGGTATTTCTAATACAGAAATTCTTCCCCAAAATACGGATTCATGTTGCTAAAGATATTGTCCCTTTGGCTCTAATCACTTCCTTCCCTCTGAGAGGGTAAAATGTGTGCTATTGCTCATGGAAGACACACACATCCTCTCTCTCTCTCTCTCTCTCTCTCTCTCTCTCTCTCTCTCTCTCACACACACACACACACACACACACACACACACACACACACAGACATGATACACAATTGCAGGACCATGATTCCTCATCCCTGACACATCCTGGCTGCCTTGGCTCTTTTCATTCCTTATCATTTGAAATTTCCCCTCCAAATGTGCTCAGGTTTAACTGTGCAAAGAAAAGTCATACCCACTTCAGGTATGCAGCAGGGCACATGGAGCTACACTGCATATTGATTACACATTGCAGACACCTGACACACCCATTATGCAATGAGGACACCAGGCTTCTCATCCAGGTGATGATGTTCCCATTCACAAACCTAATGCCCCAGCCTGGCTTAAATTCAGAGTGTGGCGTCCACTATTTTAAGTGACCTTCAGTGTCACCACTGCTGTTCTTTGCCCCATGAGAGGAAGAGCATAGCTGTATAGGGACACACCTGTTGGGACACCCATTTATCTAAGTCTATAATGTTTTAGGTCTGTTTCTCAATGACCAACAAGCTGTGTCTCTTTCCAGGAGACTGCACCTCAGATTTTTTCTCTCATTTAGTTATGTTGTTGTTTGCTGGTTTATTGAATTTGATGATATGCTACCAACCTCACTAAGGGAAGAAATTCTCTTAGGATAAGACAAAAAATGTCATTGTCATGGTTCTTAGCTTCTTTTAGAAGCAGTTATTAAAGCCTATTGCTTGAGCTTCCAGAAAGAGCCTTATGAACTTTTGGTTCACGGGCAACCTATTCTAATTTTTGCCCATCCACTTCTGTGAATGCTCTGTACTGGCCACAATTAAGTTATTGAAGACAAGTGAGGATAACTAAAATTCAAGGAGGAAATTTGGGGTTATGTTCAGATAGAAATCAGAAAGGGAAACTCTGAGATGTTCATGGTCATTAGGTGGTGCTGATTTTGTATTTCCAGAGATATTAGCAGAGAATGGTCAGGAGAGTCACCTCAGGAGTCAGAGGACCTGAGCTCTGACCCAGTCGTTGACCACACTGAGTTGGTCCTTTGGTCCATGGCTTGTTCTCTGGGGTGCATGGGCCTGGGAGCATGAACTGATTCATTTGTACTTAGATAAGCTCTTCTGGGGATTCTGAGTCATGGCAAAGGAAGAGACCCTTGTACTGAAAATGGGTTTGAGACATTTATTCTCACTTTCTTTTTGTTTAAGGAGTGAAATTTTTTCAAAGGAAATCTGTGTCTTAATTTTGCTTCAGTCTCAGTACTTGGTGCAAAGCATGAAAAAGTGTTGATGCTCAGTACCAGGAAAGGAGGGTAGAGGATCTGAGGAGAAGAGCAGTTAAGGGAGTTCCCAAATGCTGTTAAATATTTATATTGCTCACAATATAAATGTGATTTTGTTTTTAAGCACTGGTTCTCAAAGTTCAGAGATTGAAAGTTCACCCAGAGTGTGTTTTAAACATAGAGCACTGTCAACATTCCCAGCCCTGTAGAAGGTAAGCCCAAAGTGGCACCAAGATTCTGTATGTGCACACTCAGGTGATGCAGGCTACAACTTTTGTAGAAACCACCTAATTCATTTTTTCCATCCTATCTTTTCTGTTTGATTCATCAGCAAAATGGAAGGCAGAAACCAAACAGCTATTCCAAAATTCCTTCTCCTGGGGCTGACAGATGACCCAGCACTGCAGCCCCTCATCTTCAGCTTCTTCCTGTCCCTCTACCTGGTCACCATCCTGGGGAACCTGCTCATCATCCTGGTCATCAGCTCTGACCCCCACCTCCTCACCCCCATGTACTTCTTCCTCTCCAACCTGTCCTTCACCGACATCTGCATAAGCACAACCACCATCCCCAAGATCCTGGCCAACATCCAAGCACAGGATCAGAGCATCACCTACACAGGCTGCCTCTCCCAGATGTGCTTTGTCTTGATTTTTGGTGGTTTAGAAAATTGTCTGCTTGCAGTGATGGCCTATGACCGCTTTGTGGCCATTTGCCACCCCCTGAGGTACACTGTCATCATGAACCCCCACCTCTGTGTACTGCTGGTTCTGCTCTGCCTGCTGATCACCACTGTGAATGCCCTCCTGCACAGTCTGATGGTGCTGCGGCTGTCCTTCTGCACAGACCTTGAGATCGCCCACTTCTTCTGTGAACTGACTCAAGTCATCACACTGGCCTGTTCTGACACTCTAATTAATAACTTGCTGGTATTTTGGGGAACAAGCCTATTTGCTGGCATCCCTCTCTCTGGGATTTTTTTCTCTTATGCTCAAATTGTCTCCTCTATTTTGAAGATCCAATCAGTGGGTGGAAGGTATAAAGCCTTTTCCACCTGTGGGTCTCACCTCTCAGTGGTGTCCTTATTCTATGGGACAGGTTTTGGTGTGTATATGAGTTCTGCAGTAAGTGACTCTTCCATTAAGAATGTAGTGGCTTCGATGATGTACATGGTGGTCCCTCAAATGCTAAACCCTTCATCTACAGTTTGAGGAACAGAGAAATGAAGGGAGCCCTCGGACGCCTGTTCACTGGGAATAAGAAGGTTCCCTCACCTTCTTCTCTGTGACTTTATAACCTACTGTGTGCTTCCTTCTCTAGTAGTAAATCAGATGACAGAACCACTGGTATATATACACAATGGAATATTGTTCAGTCATAAAGAATAATAATATTATGGCATTTGCAGAGAAAGGGATGGAACTGGGAATATCATGCTAATTGAAAGAAGCCAAGCCCAAAACCAAAGGTGGAATGTTTTCCCTAATAAGTGGATGTTGATATATAATTGGGGAGGAGGGTGGTGAGTGAGAGAAGATGGAGGAAGTTTAGAGGGAAATGTGAGGGAGGGGGGCATGAAAGATGGTGGAATGAGACAGACATCATCACCCTGTGTACATGTATGATTACATGAATGGTATGAATCTACATTGTGCACAACCACAGAAATGAAATGGTGTACCCCATTTTTGTACAATGGATCAATACACAGTCTGTAAAATGTTAAAAAAAAACAAAAAAAAAAACTGCTCATGAGCCACAAAGCCTGACTCTCAAACCCCACATCTTCCACAATGACTATAATGAATGGAAAGCTACCTACTTCTCAAACTGGGCTTCAGATCTGACTTGACATTTGGCCAGCTCTGTGACCTTGGATAGTGATTTTGCTCTGCTCCTACAAATAATCTAATCAAACACTGGCTCTATGCCTACAAGCTCTTGCTACCCTTTCACCGCTCTCTATGCGGTAACACAGAAGGACATTAAATAGAATGGCTGACTTCTCCACTTCCAGGCCCTTGGGATGAAAAACACTTGCCATAGATGTTGATCAGCCTCACCTCACATTTCTGCATGTCCGCACCCATGCCATTTTTAAAGCTATACTATTCACTTGCTCTGGATGGATCATCCACAGCGTGAATGACAAAAAGGCCATTTGAAAAAGAGGAGGCCTGTTTTAAGCCTCACCATTTACCCATCCTCACTCACCAGCGGAAGCCTGGCCTCTGAGGAATGCCTCTTCTAACAGGTCTCTACCCCGAAAGCCTAATGGTGGGGTCGGTACTACATTTATTACCCTCTTTGCCACGTCCCTCACTGCTGTCTACAGCATGTGCCTGGATTTCCTTTGCTCTACTACGACAGCCACAATGTGCAACACTGACCTATATTAGCAAAAATGACCCTTTATTAATTAATTCGAGTAAACACCTTACAATTGGCAGTATTTTGCAGGATTTCTTCATTCTGTCAACATCCCTCCTATCCCATTCATAACCATACCACTGCCTGTAAAGATAACAGCCCCCTTGACTGACATTGTAGACATTATCATCACAGTAGATCTTAACTATTAACTTTAAATCTGAAAACCTAATATTATTCAAATTTTGCTAAATTTGCCACCATATTAGAGTATTTCCCGATTAGTATAAACTCACTATCACCCCATCTAAATTGATTTGTATAAGCCAAAAATCAGTATCAACTCTATTAGATCTAATCAAATTAGAAAACACCCCCTGTCTATTGCCCACAGTTAAGTTACAGTTTCAACACTCACCTCTACATTCTTAATCTCAGTGACATCTCCCAGTTCACCATATACATCCATAAAACAACATTAATAATTCCATTAAAGGTCCTAGAAATAAAGCACTTCAAATCATAAGCATAGACTCTACAGTCTTAGGATATTCTGTAGCCATAGCAGTATTACACTCAAACATTATTGCAGTCCCCCTAAATAAATTAAAAAAATAAAAAGAATTTAACCCTAAGAAAAGTCTACTAAGATATTTTTGCATGCCACATCTAATTTCTCCAATAAAAATTAAACCTAATCCACCATAAACATGACACTTTTGAAGAAAATCCTACAAGCCCTAGAACAATAACTATACTTAATGAAAATGTAGCGTTTACATTATTTGTACATGCAATTGAACCGTGACTAGTGACATGAAAATCATCTTTGTTATTCAACTACACAAACTAGAATGACCAACATCTGCAAAATCCACACTTTATAATGGGAGTAATTTAGAGCTCACTCATTGACCTTCCATTCCTCTCCCATACCTGAGTAGGGGAGACTTTATATCCCCCTAATCATCCAAGTCTTTACCAGAGTTTTCCTACTTATACACTATACATCAGACTCAGTAACAGCATTTTCTTCTGTTACACACCCTTGTTGAGAGGGTAACCACAGACGACTCATGTGTTTCCTGTGTGTGAAGGGTGCTTCTGTCTTCTTTATCTGCTTATTCCTCCACGTAGGCACAGGTCTTTACTGTGGATCCTATACCTTTACTGAAACATGAAATATTATTCTATCCCTCTTTGCTGTCAAAGCAGCAACATTCATAGACTGTATCTTGGCACGAGGAAGAATATCCCTCTAAGGACTCTAGCAATCAGATATCTCTCAGTCATCCCCTATGTCAGCACTAATCAACTAGAATGAATTTGAGGTGGATTTTCAGTTGACAAAATGACTCTGACACCATTTTTTGGTTCATTCATTTGTTTAATTATTTATTTATTTATTTTATTTTTTTACAGACTGCATTTTGATTCATTGAACACAAATGGGGTACATCATTACATTTCTATGGTTCTGCATGATGTAGATCATACCATTCGTGTATGAATGTACATAGGGTAATGATGTCTTTCTCATTCTATAATTTTTCATATGCTCCCTCCCTTCATTTCCTTTCACCTAATTTAAAGTCCTTCCATTCTCTTCTCACTCCACAACCCCCACCCCCATTACATATCATCATCCATTTATCAGGGAAAACATTTGGCCATTGGTTTTTGGGGATTGTCTTATTTCGCTTAGCATGATATTCTCTAACTGCATCCATTTACCAGCAAATGCCATAATATTCTTCTTTAAGCTGAATAATATTCCATTGTGTATATTTACCACAGTTTCTTTATCCACTCTTGTTGAAGGGCATCTAGTTGGTTTTACAATCTAGCTATTGTCTGACATGATATTTGCATTTTACTTTAACTTCCCAATCATCCTAACAGCCCTTGTCATAGTTCACCTGCTATTTCTACACAGTGCAGGGATTTACACTCCATCAGGACTACCCCAGTCTCAGGTAAATTCCCTTTCACCCTTACTACACAATCCAAGATAGTTGAGGATTATTATTCCTTTTTAGACTCTTAATCACTTTAGAACTATTCCACCATGAGTTCCCAGGAGTCTGAGACAACTACGTCCATGCCACATCCCCTGTGGAATTATAGGCCACATGGTACGGTTTCCTCAACCAAGTTGCAGACTTAAGGAGCTTAGCAAATTCAAGCTCATTTCCTCAGCCATGAATCATGGTCACCTCACAGAGCAAGAAGAGGGCATTGCCATCCCAGTTCCCTGCCAAGCCTCTTGTATTGAGCAGATATTTTAGTTCCCTCAAATCCAACAACTGAGGCTGACTTTGCCTCACACTCCTTCTGCCTCAGTCTGTGCTGGTGTGCTTTGCGCAGGGTTCACTTTTGCCCTGTCAATCTTCCTAGTCCTGCAGATCTACAGGCTGCTGGACACTAAATTTAGGAGGTTATGTCATTATCATCCTAGGATTCAGTTTAGGACATTAATACATTACTCCTTTTCTTTTCTTTTCTTTCTTTAATCACCTTGCATAGTCTATCTTTTCTCTCATTCTTATGTTTTGACAGAAAATAATTACAATCCATCAGCCCATAATTTTGATTTAATCTTTAGGAAGTAATGGTGGAGTGTGTCTCATCAAAGTAGCAGATGCAGGACTGGGGGCATCTCAGGGGCATGGCATGCGCAGAGATGCAGCTGCACCTCCATAGCCTGCTGATTTTAGGTCTTTAGGACCTGTGCCAAGGAGTGGGACAGCTGGGACTTATGGTGGTTCCACTTCTCGTGCTATGAGGAACTTCCATACTGTGTGCAAGTAGGATTGCACTGATTTGCTCCCACCAACAATATGTGAGTATATTTTTCCCTCAAGTCCTCACCCACACTTAAGAATTATTTATGTTTTGGGGAATTGCCCTTCTGCCTGGAATGCGATGAAATCTCCAAGTAGGTTTCATCTGCATTTCTCTAACTGATAACACTATTGAACCTTTTTTCATATACTTCTTGGTTCTATGAATTTCTTCCTTTGTTTAGTTATTTCCCCCCCTTATTAATTGGATTCTTTGATTTTTCCCCTGTTATGTTTTTGTTCTTTTTATGTGTTGTATATTAATGTCTCAACTGGGTTGCAAAAACCTTCTCCCATGCCTTAGACTCTCTCTTCAAGCTCTTGTTTGTTTTCTCTGTTGAGGCAAGTTCTTTCTATCACTAGATTTTGAAACATTTTTAACACAAGTGGATGCTGTGTCTATAAACTATATGGATAAACTCAGGAAATGTCAAAGCCCTTAACTATAAGAGGTTCTAAAATGAGCACAAATGTTCTGAGTGTGTGGGACATATCTGCACTGAACTACCCTTTGATGACTTTATACCTAAATTAAGACTCTAATTAAACATGAAGGACTATGATTCCAACTCAAAATTTCTCCAATTGTGAAGAAAATTATTGAAACTATTGCAACAATTTTTTAAAAGTACTTATATAATTATAATCAGAAATTTGTTGCCCTTCCACTATTTTTGTCAATCAACATTGGTTAAGATCAATACAATCATTAGAATCAATATGCTGGGATTCATTATGTTCTCTACAAGCATAAAAAACAAATACTAAGATTCATTAAATATCAATGTGACATATGTAAAAACACTCTTGAATGTTTGTATTTTCACCATATCTTAGCGAATATAATTACATTCTTTTTTGGGCTGTGAAGGTCCTGGGATTTGAACTCAGGAGCACTTGACCAATGAGTCACATTCCCAGTGCTATTTTGCATTATTTATTTAGAGGCAGGGTCGCATTGAGTTGCTTAGTGCCTCGCCATTGCTGAGACTGGGTTTGAACTCATGATCCTTCTGACTCAGTCTCCCCGGCCACTGGGATTGCAGGCGTGCACCACCTTATCCAGCTCCAATTACATTATTTTTGACCATACAGCTAACGCATATGATTACATCTACAATAGGAATCAGTGTTCCTGATATTAGTAATTATGTGGAATTTTTGTTTATAATTTAAAAGGAATACTGGAAATTATTGAGTGTGGACAGCCAGGTGCATAAAATGGAGATGAGCAGGAAAAAAAAATGTGGACAACTGAATTGGGTACATGTGTTCTCCAGGGTCAGGAAATCAAAATCCAAATTCCTGTTTTCTATACTCATGATCTTTAAATATATGCCCTCCTGGGATCTGAATGATTGTAAAATAACTGGACTAATGAGCAGCTTTGGATATTGAACCCCAGGGAAAGAGAGAGCATAGGAGTCAGTTTGTGACCACCTCACTCAGCAGCCCTGGTCCATGAGGACACAACACCTGGGCCTCTTCCCAGTGATGATTCCTCATGAACAGGAGCCTATTGACTCAGTTACTTTCTCTGTGTTTCTGAGGACCAATCTTCTCTCTTTAGTATCTGGGTGAGATGCTGAAACCATTCCCCTTGAAGCCCTCCAGGTAACACTGAAGAAATGCTTTGGACTTGAGGGCAAGTATGTAAGTAGAATTTCATCCTTGGAAGCAGTGAGGGGAATAAGGAACAAGGGAGGGAGGGACGGGTTCCAGTGCCTCTCCAGTAAACGGTCTGCAAGAAGTTCCCATTCTGTGTGAAATTCATCTTGAACTCTGGACAGTGATGGTGATGTTAGAAAATATTCTGAAATTTACTTGACTACTTGTATAGATGCTGAGGAGGTCTCTTTGTGAGTGTACTAGTTGGTAGGACTGCCATAACCAAGTAACCAAGATAGGGGGTCATAAAAGCAGAACTTCATTTTCTCACAGATCTGAAGTCTAGGAATCATAAGACCACAGTGTCTGCAAGTGTGGATTTAAAGACTGCCTCTGCCTCTATCCATACATTTTCTATTCACCCAGCACTTCCCTCAGATTCCTCAACATGGCAACTAGAAACCACACAGCTGTTTCAGAATTCCTCCTGTTGGGACTGACAGAGGACCCAGCACTGCAGCCCCTCATCTTCAGCCTGTTCCTGTCCATGTACCTGGTCACAGTGCTTGGGAACCTGCTCATCATCTTGGTCATCAGCTCTGACCCCCACCTCCACACCCCCATGTACTTCTTCCTCTCCAACCTGTCCTTCACTGACATCTGTTTTAGCACAACCACCATCCCCAAGATGCTGGCCAACATCCAAGCACAGGATCAGAGCATCACCTACACAGGCTGCCTCTCCCAGGTCTGTTCTGTCTTGATTTTTGGTGGTTTAGAAAATTGTCTTCTTGCAGCAATGGCCTATGACTGCTATGTGGCCATTTGTCACCCCCTGAGGTACATGGTCATCATGAACCCCATCTTCTGCATCCTCCTGGTTCTACTCTCCCTGCTCATTAGTGTTGTGCATGCCCTCCTCCACACTCTGATGGTACTGCACCTGTCCTTCTGCACAGACCTGGAGATCCCCCAATTCTTCTGTGAACTTGCTCAGGTCTTCAAACTGGCCTGTTCTGACACCCTTGTCAACAACATCCTGGTATATTTGGTGATTGGTCTGCTTGCTGTTGCTGCCATCTCTGGGATCATTTTCTCTTATTCTCACATAATGTCCTCTGTCTTGAGAATGCCCTCATCAGAAGGGAAGCATAAAGTCTTTTCCACCTGTGGGTCTCACCTGTCCGTTGTTTCCTTGTTCTACGGGACAGGATTTGGGGTGTACATTAACTCTGCAGTGACTGACTCCCCCAGGAATTCTGCTGTGGCTTCAGTGATGTACACTGTGGTCCCACAAATGCTCAACCCCTTTATCTACAGCCTGAGGAACAGGGACATGAAGGAGGCCTTGAGGAAGCTCATAGGAAGGAGATCTTCTCCTGTAGCATGTATGATTTGATTTGGATTTGGGCTTCCACATCTGTTGAGTCACAGCGACAGGACTCCTGGTTCACCAGAATACCTTATTTTTCCATCACTACATTTTTCTTAAAGAATGAGACAAAATAATGGCCATGTGCATTTTAAATTAGCGTGAAGCCTGAGTATTACTTTTATTCAACTTGAGATAGTTGACATATAATTTAAGTTCTTTAAAGTTTTCTTTGTTTGGGTTTCAGAGAAGTAGAAACTGAAGGAGCCTTCCTAGCTTTAGCAGACTGTGATGTGGTGTACTCTTAGAGAGTCAAGTTCAGGACAAGGATACTGAAGGATGTGGAAACAACAACCCCCAGGGAGAAAGGAGGACAGTGACCTCTGAACTTTGACAATTTCCTCTTGTGCAACCGTTTTCCTGACTGCCCAATTGACACATTCTGCTATAATTCAGTCTCTGATGATGAAGTCACACTGAATATTTTGCTCTGATGAACTCTCACTAAACCCTATAAAATCAGACCAGTTTCCTGGAAACTTGCCATTCCCGGGTGAATAAAGAAAGCCTCTCTGATCTGTTAAGGTCTGTCCCTGTTTCCATGATTTTGCTCAGAGACTCTCTTCATCCTGATTCCACATAAGGGCACACATGCCCCTCCCACAGGAGGGCTTTCTGTGAGGCACAGAGACTGAATTTTCATCATCAATTAACCAGGGAAGTGAGGGTGTTCCTGGAAAGCTGTGTCCTTATTCGGTCAAATTACCACCCAGCATGCACAGTCTCATTAATCATAAAATTTACACAATTAGATTATCTGAGAGACTTCAGATAATTTGGAAATATTGGGAATTTTATCTGTGAAGATGCCCTCAGTTCTCCAAGGAAAGAAAAATCTAATTCTAGTGCAGCAAGTCAGTAAAGAGAATCCTTGTTCATTACAGTGACTTCAGAACTAAGTGTGCAGTTTCAAGTTTTGGGGCTGGCTTCACTGAGCCCTGCATGGGGTGACCTCCTCTGAAGCCAGAATTGGGGACAGGTACTTAGTGTAGAAATAGGGGATTTGGTCAAATCCAGGAAATGGAGGTCATGAAAGTCATCTGCCTCTGGAAGTTGGAGACTGCCCCTGGGAGAGTGGAAAATCAAGGACCTGCAGAGCCCATTGATTACCAAATTTACCTGCCCTTGTCAGGGATATAGGCAAGCAGATGCTAATTAATGCCCCCTGGGCCCTTACCTGCCTGAATCACCTTGGCCTTCCCCCTGCCCCATCTGCTTCTCACTTTTTACATCTCACCTGCAAAACCAGGCCTAGTCATGTAGGCAGGAAGGAAAGATAAGGGGGGAGAGAACTGGAGAACAAAAGCGACCTTAACCTATAAAAGATGTAGGGTGCACTCACTTCTGGGGACTTTAGAACATCAGCCATGGCCCCCTTCTCCCTCCTGGGAGAGGTCTGTTTTATTATCTTTAAATAAAACCTGCTTAATATGCTTGTCTTGGCATGCTTCTCTAGTGTTCAGTCTTCAACATTAGAAGGAAAAAACTGGTCACCGTTAAACGACAGTGTCAGATTTGGAGGTCCCACTGAGATTTGTGCCTAGGTAAGTGAACTTCTCTCTCCACGCACCCACATCTGTTTGAGGTGCATCTTTCTGTCTCTGTATTTTTGGAGGGTAAAATGGGCACCTGTTGGCTACTTAAACGCAACCACCATTCTTCAAGACTCAGGTGAGAGGTTCCTGGCCCAGGCAGTTTCCAAGCACCTGCTCTGTGCAGACCAGGCATGTTGGACTGTGCCAAAGCCGTTTCCTACTTTTCTGTCCAGGCCTGGAGCACAATTGCTGTCAGTACACAGTGTCCCTAGTCCTGATCTACCCAGGATGCATGGAGGTGGAGGAAGGGTTGGAACAACTGCAGGGTTCTCTGTCCCAGGCTACTCTCAGGTGGACCCCAAAAGTTCCTTCTCCAGAATTCCCCTCCCTACCACCCTAAGGATTAACCAGGGTGGTTGGTAGATGAATGGCACTGAGGGAAAGCGCCAATTACCTTTGCCTCCATATGGGCTGCACAACACTCCTGCACATCCACTTCCTCCTGGATGCTCTCCTTCCCTTGCTGGTCAGACACTAGGAATTCAAACTGTAGGATTAAGACCTGGGATGATTAGCATGAAAATGCCCATGTTTCCTTTGTTCGCATAGTCTATCTAGAGTCTCCCCATTACTGTTCCTGTGCTTAAATGTGCTTACTGTGTTCTCTTTAAGCTGCAAGAGGGAGGCATTTAAAATCAACCTAGGACTAAGAACCAAGAGATGTCCCCTCACCCTCAGGAGATTCCTTTAGTCTACAGGGCAAAAAGATAGGCAAAAGGCACACTTTTTACTTTTGACATCGTTTTCTTCATAGTTAGGAGTTTATAGTGGCAGGGAGGAAAGAAGTAAGGCCCTTAAGTCTGAATCCTCCCAGGGTCTGTAGCACAGTGCAAACTAGGACCCTAACACTTTGCCTAAGAAGGCCAGAAATAACTTTGGCAAAGCCAGGTAGTGAGAGACAGGTTTTTCTGGACTGTAAGAAATCTCATTTAGGGAAATGTCCCTAATACTTCTAAATCAGAAGGGAGCTTCTCTCTCAACAGTATTGCCAGGTTCACCACTAGCCTGCATACTGCTAAACTGCAAATGATCAAGAACAGTGACTTTCATATATTACCATGCTTGACATCAATAATCTGTACCGTGAGAGGAGAAAGCCTTGAGGAATCACCTACTAAAGGAGGAAAATCAAGGGACCCTCCCAACTTAAGATAGACAAAAATAAATTTAGGGAGGATTTTGGAGGATCCTAATAAATATTGAGATGTTTCAAAACTTACTTCACCTGGAAAATTATGCTATTAGCCATCTAGAGCACTGGCAGTTCCCAGAAACCATCCTAACCAGGATTCCAATAATGAGTAGGATGCCTAAAAATCTATTATGAGGCCTTCAGGAAAGTCCTGCTATTTTCATGGAGAGACTTAGGAAGGTAATAAGAAAACACACCACCCTGAATCCTGAATCCATAGAGGGCCACCTACTTTTAAAGTATAAATTTATCATTCAGCCAGCCCCAAACATTTAGAGGAAATTACAACAATTGGCATGAGGGCCTGATCAGATCTTCTCCAGCTTGCATCTTCCATTTTTAATAGAGATCAAAAAGAAAGAAAAGGGAGCATAAAGACAAAAAAAAGGGGGCTTATTAAAGATCATTCAAATTGATAGAAACTTTTAATGCCTTGCAACAGCCCATGCAATTCACCCATTTTAGGAGGTAGAAAGCAAAGTGCCTAGTCCAAAACCTTAGAATAATTAAGCAGTAATTACCCCACCCTGTAGTTCTTACTCTGTTATCTGAAATTCCAGATGCTACTTGTTTTACTAAGTTAGATTTAAAAGATGGCTTTTCGTATACAGTACACTCTGAATAGCAATTTCTGTTTGCCTTTGAGGAACCAGATAATGTATCTCAACTAACCTAGACAGTGTTGCCTCAGGATCTAGAGATGGCCCTCACCTGTCCAGACAAACACTAGCTAAGGACTTAACAAAATTCAGAGATTTCCGTTTCTGCTAAAACCTGTTAGCTCCTTCCAGATCTCAGTTAAGGCTTACATTGAAATGTAAATAGAGGAAGCCTAAAGGCTCAGGAGGAGACCAGTCTCAAACCCAAGACAAGAAAAGTAAAAAGAGTCTTACCTGAACTCCAGCAAAAGTAAATTTTATGGTACTTTACTAATTAACGGCCGTATCATTTTTCCAGGACTCTTTTTTTTTTTTTTTGAATTCTATATTTTTTTTGAGCTCATGACTTTTTTGATCAGTTCTATTTTTTATTCAACTAGAGTTTTTAAACATCTTTTACATTGCAATGGAGAGTCACCTGTAAAGTTACAAGGTCTTTGATTTTGTGTTATTTGTATGTCGTGCTATCTGACGTCATGTTCTGTCTGTATGAAAATTGAGCACTTCTAAAATTAAAATTAAAAAAATGGATCCAGATACTTTTAATTCATGTGATTTATAAAGGTTAAATTTAAATTGGATGAACTAATAAAAGTAAAACATCTTTAAAAATAATTCACAAATCTCTAGGTAGTCAAACTAATAAAATGTTGATGTTAATAAAAAGTCTAATATCAATTGTTTCTAGGACTTTTCTTCAACAGGAAAGAGATGGCAAATACTGTTCAGGACACTTGTCTGATATCTTAGTTTTTAAAAAAATAAGTGAATTAGAGTTACCATGTATGAGATTACTCAAATGTGTTTGTAGGGACATCTGATTAAATTACAAAGTTAAAATGCTAATCGTTATATAACATCGAGTACTCTTAACTCCTTAAATTCCATGGGGTAAAAAACATTATTGGTGTTTTCATAGGTTGGTAAATAAAAAGGGTTTAAAATTGCTTTGTGTCATCACTAAACTAAAAGCAAGGTTACTAAGAGTTATGTCCTAACAGATACGATTCTATATACAAAGGGTTCCAAATGTTTCAACTGCGTTTCAACTATGGTACTATAAATAACAAAATATTTAATCTATTAAAATGGAGTAATTTATCTAAGTTCAGTAATTTCTTAAGAGTTGTTTCAGAATGTGAACAAAAAGGGGTCAACACAGGAAAGAGAAAATAAATGGTTCTAGATATGGAAATATATTTAGTGAAGAACAAAATCTGGGGAAGAAAGTGTTTATGTAATGAAATACATGAGCATCTAAGTAAGTGCTAAGAAAGTCTATGTAAGTAAAGGGCAAATTTCAACAAGTTTGCATGTAACTAAGTTGGTTATATGTATGTGAGACAATCAGTTAAAGCTATTTAAGGTTTTTCCTAAGGTCAAATACTACTGTACTGATATAAACCAAAGTTTAATCTATATGTTAAAATGACAAGGATTTCTTAGAAACACTAATTTACTCTTAACTTTGTGTCTATTAAGTTTTATTCTTTAGAACAAATAGTCTTAAAAATTGGGGTTTATACAATTATGGTTAATTAACTGTTAGAATATTGTACTATGTTACAGAGTCTAAATTTTTCTTTAAAAAAAACTAAATTTGGTAATATAAAAGTGTCAAGGTAATTGTAAAATGGTCACTCTTTGTATATTAAATGTGTTCATATTTTCCAGGTATACAAGTTTTTAAAGCAGGAAATTTATCAAGCTGCTATTCTCCAAACTATACTTATCTGTAATGGTAATTTTAAACTCATAAAGAGTAAATTTTATTGGGGATTTATTTCTGTCATTTAATATCTATTATAGGACCTGTTATCAATAGGGTATATGTAAAATTTGTTACTTTTTACACTGAGATAAAATATTTTAAATGTAAATGTATTTCTAAAAGTTAATGAGAGCCTGATTTAACAACAAAATGTTAATATAATGAAACAAAAAAGCATTCTGCCACTTTGCCACACAAAAGGAAAATTAAAAACTCTCAGTCTTTCTTTAATTCATGTTTTAGGTATAATGTTAAATTGTGTTAACTAATGTTCATATAGACTCAGGAATCAATATATGTAAACTTCTTAAAATGATAATTAAGAAAGAAGCAAATATCAGCATCAGAATTTGAATACTTCACTTAAGATTTGTAAATAGCCACGTCTTACCTGAGATAAGGCTCTGCCTCCCACCTTACTGCATGTTAGAGTGGCTACAAAATAAGCCAAACTCCAGCTTCTTTAAAGTTATACTCAAAAGATTGGTTTTTGTTGTAAAATTACTGTGATCAAAAACAGGGGATAAATGTATAGCTCAGCCAAAATTTAAGAGAGCTATTATACAAACTAAATATATATTTTACTCTTTGTAATTTCATTTTGTAAAACTGTTATCTGTTACTGTTTTGCAGAAGTAGCTGCTTCAAGAACACACAACCTAGGTAATTTATGATAATAAGCCAAGCCATCACCTATAGAACAGATGGTAACTTACAGTACTAATACAGACTCCAGTTAAATAAAAAATAAATGTAAAGTTAAAGACATTGAAGTTAGATCCCAGTACTTTTACTTTATGACTGGTGAGACTGGCTTGCTGGATGGTTAAGATCAAACTTAGAAATTGAGATTAAATACAGAGGCCAAGATAGGCCGGTATTTTGATCTTGTCCTCAGTCAACCTGAATCCAGGGAACAAGAGGACTTCTCTAAGGAGCTTTGCAACTCTGTGTGGGTCACACAAACTCCTGATCAAGATTGATGAGACCAGTGGAGGATGAAAAGTCAATCAGTGCACCTGCTGCAGAGGAGAGTCATGGAAAAAGGGACACATCCCTTGATGCTTCCAAGGGAAGCCACCTCATCGAGGAGACCCTGCCTAACAAATGACAGTGGTGGAGCTAAGAAGGTGCTCTTCCCAAGTTCTCTAAAAGTGACCCCTGTGGGAACTCGGCTGACCCTTTAACAGACAGGAACAGGTTAATTTGACCAGCTTGATCTTAGACAACTAGCAAAACAGTTAAAACCAAAATATAGCCATTCTTGGGCATTTAAAAAAAATAATAGTTAAATACAACTTAAGATGTACACTTGTGTTAGCCCACTAGAATAAAGACTAAAAGTTACAAATGAGATTCTTGGGCAAATGTGCCTGATAACTATCAAGAGAAACTGCCAGAGTCAGAAGTTTATAGTCAGTTTAAGGCCTACAGACACAGGTAGGCATAATCTGTTTGCTAGTATGATTATCTAGCCCTAAGTAACAGAACAGAGCCCTAAGTACTAACACAGGTTATATTAATAAAGGGATATATTACAAAAAGTAGATGACATTAGTAGCTTAACTATATTTTCTGGGGACATCAATGACATTAAAAGTTAAATGTTGTGTTTACATTCCTGATAACCTGGACAATGTTAAAGTTCCCATATAAAGGCCTTGTCCTCTCCAGCCTTTGTTAGGTCTTTTATGGGAAAAAATTTTCAGTTTTTCCAACTCCTGGTGAGAGATTGACTTCTGTCATCTTCACAATATTCATTGGCATGTTCCAGATTCTGCAACATTTACCCTGTACTAATCTCATTTCAGTACTCATGTCTTTTTGTTCTTCTCTCATAGAAGCAACCACCCCCAGATGACTTTACAACCTGCTCTTCCCCAACCAAACTTCTATCTTGGACCACTCAATTGACCCAATTTTTAAAAGGGAACTCCAAACTGCTTGCCCCTCGTTGCCCTCTTCCAGCTCCGAAGCAGCCAGAGTGGTCGTCATTCCCTTTCCTTAGAGCAGTAAGGAGTTCCTAAAGCAAAAAGGGAGAATGAAGTCAGAACTGGGTTCAGGCAGTTAGTGTAGAAATAAGGGATCTGGTCAAATTCAGGAAATGGAGGTCATGAAAGCCCTCTGCCTCTGGAAGTTGGAGACTGCCCCTGGGAGAGTGGAATGTCAAGGACCTGCAGAGCCCATTGATTACCAAATTTACCTGCCCTTGTCAGGGACTGTAGGCAAGCAGATGCTAATTAATGCCCCCTGGGCCCTTATCTGCCTGAATCACCTTGGCCTTCCCCCTGCCCCATCTGCTTCTCACTTTTTACATCTCACCTGCAAAACCAGGCCCAGTCATGAAGGCAGGAAGGAAAGATAAGGGGAGAGAGAACTGGAGAACCAAGAGACCTTAACCTATAAAAGATGTTGGGTGCACTCACTTCTGGGGACTTTAGAACATCAGCCATGGCCCCCTTCTCCCTCCTGGGAGAAGTCTATATTATTACCTTTAAATAAAACCTGCTTAATATGCTTGCCCTGGCGTGCTTCTCTAGTGTTCAGACTTCAACACTAGAGGGAGCAGAACTTGTCACCGGTAAATGGCAGTATCACTCCCAGGAAGTCAGCTCCTCAAGAGTCCCAGGTGGTTCCGATAGATGCAGATGCTGTGCCTGGAAACGGCACCAGAGGCTGAAATCTGAGTTCTTGTCCCTCTGTGCTTTCGTGACAGCCCTCTCTGTTGTTGTTGTTTGTTTTTTGTATATGCCAGATTATCCAGTCCTTCTTCTGGGATGAAATTGGTTGTTTAAATTAAAGGCATCACATTCTCACCCAACCAGCAACAAATTCTTTTGCAAGGGCCTCCCAGGAAAAGGGAACAAAGCCTGCCCTGCTGGAGGTGTACCAAATGTGACTAAGGCCAGCTGGGCCAAAGGGACCCTGGGAAGAAGGATCCTGTTATCTTAACCAAGACTTTTTTTTAGGAGGAAGGAACTTGCCTCAGGAAGAAAAAATGCTCCTCTTAAGAGAAAGGCATTTTGGGTGGGGATCCATTATATTCTAGACAAATTCTTGAAACATGGATTGGTTTGGCTCTCCCAGTCCCCCTGTTATATGTCTATTTTTGCTGTTATGAAACCTCACACTGATGAGTTCTGGTTTGTGCAAAATTTGAGAGCTATAAAATATTTAAATCACAACGTCCGTTGTTTTAGGATTTTTATTTGGCTGAGAAAATGTGGATTAAAATGTTGAGTAAGCTCAGTTTTTATGAATAATCCATACTTAACAATTAAAAATGAGTAAGTTATATTTAACGTAATGGGATTAATCTTCATAAATGTTTGTTAGAAGAGACATCTGATTAATTCAAAAAATTAAGGTACAAAACATCGCTCTATATAACTTCAAGTACTCTTGGCTTCTGTATTTCCACAGGGTAACACATATTTCGGTTTATTAATTGTGTTTTTATGAATTGGTAAATGAAAAAATAATTTCAGATTGCTTTGTTTCTGGGTCTTCACTAAAAGCAAGGTTACTCAGAGTTGATATTCTAACAGGTGAAATTCTATATGCAAAGTGTGAAACAAATTGTGGCTGCATTTAAATTAAAATACCATAAAAATCATCAAATATTTCATCTTGCTCAAAAGGAATAATTTGTCTTCATTCAAAATTTTCATAAGGATCATTTCCAAATGTGAATTTAAGACAAGGAGTATAACAAGAAAAAGAGATATTAGAAAGTTACAGTATGGAAGGGAACTGAGGGGTGTCCCAATAATGGCTACAAAGTTATTTTGGAGAAAAGTAATAATCCTTGGTGTTCTGTAAACATAGTGAACAGAAATGCATTGCATATCATGACATAGAGAAATTTGAATGTCATCACCACAACAAAATTGTAAAACTTGGAAGAGATGGATGTGCTATTGACCCTCACTTGATCTTCACCCAGTGGACCCAGGAATCGGAACTACATTCTCTTCTTCATAAATATGTACACATATATGTCTTTCAAACACAAATAAACGAATGAACACTTGTGAAAAACAAAGCTCTACACCTTTCCTTGGCAACCAATGTCCTCTAGGACTCTGGAAAGAAGAAGGAAGCACATCATTCTAAATGGTGAAAAACTGAAAGCATTCCCCCTAAAATCTGGAACAAGGCAGGGATGCCCTCTTTCACCACTTCTATTCAATATCGTCCTTGAAACTCTAGCCAGAGCAATTAGACAGACCAAAGAAATTAAAGGGATATGAATAGGAAAGGAAGAACTCAAACTATCCCTATTTGCTGATGATATGATTATATACTTAGAGGAACGAGGAAATTCCACCAGAAAACGTTTAGAACTCATAAGTGAATTCAGGAAAGTAGCAGGTTACAAGATCAATGCTCATAAATCCAATGCATTTTTATACATAAGTGATGAATCTTCAGAAAGAGAAGTTAGGAAAACTACCCAATTCACAATAGCCTTGAAAAAAATAAAATATTTGGGAATCAAAGTTTCACAAAATAGGTGAAAGACCTCTACAATGAGAACTGCAGAACACTAAAAAAGAAATTAAGGAAAACCTTAGAAGATGGAAAGATCTCCCATGTTCTTGGATAGGAAGAATTAATATTGTCAAAATGGCCATACTACCAAAAGTGCTATACAGATTCAATGCAATTCCAATTAAAATCCCAATGACGTACCTTACAGAACTAGAGCAAGCAATTATGAAATTCATCTGGAAGAATAAGAAACCCAGAATAGCTAAAGCAATCCTTAGCAGAAAGAGCAAAGCAGTGGGTATAGCAATACCAGATCTTCAACTCTACTACAAAGCAATAGTAACAAAAATGGCCTGGTATTGGTACCAGAATAGAAAGGTAGATCAATGGTACAGAATAGAGGACACAGACACAAACCCAAATAAATACAATTTTCTCATACTAGACAAAGGGGCCAAAAATATGCAATGGAGAAAAGATAGCCTCTTCAACAAATGGTTCTGGGAGAATTGGAAATCCATATGCAACAGAAAGAAACTAAACCCATATCTCTCACCATGCACGAAACTAAACTCAAAATGGATTAAGGACCTCACATTCATACCAGAGACCCTGCAGATTATAGAAAAAAAAGTAGGTCCAGATCTTCAACATGTCGACTTAGCACCAGACTTCCTCAACAGGACTCCCATAGCACAAGAAATAAAGCAAGAATTAATAACTGGGATAGATTCAAACTAAAAAGCTTTCTCTCAGCAAAGGAAACTATCAGCAATGTGAAGAAAGAGCCTACAAAGTGGAAGAAAATCTTTACCAATCTTACTTCAGATACAGCACTAATCTCCAGAATTTGTAAAGAACTCAAAAAACTCTACACCAAGAATGCAAGTAACCCAATCGACAAATGGGCTAAGGAAATGAACAGACACTTCACAGAAGAAGATCTACAAGCAATCAACAAACATATGGAAAAATGTTCAACATCTCTAGTAATAAGAGAAATGCAAATCAAAACCACCCTAAGATTCCATCTCACCCCAATTAGAATGGCGATCATCGAGAATACAAGCAACAATAGGTGTTGGTGAGGATATGGGGAAAAAGGTACACATACATTGCTGGTGGGGCTGCAAATTAGTGCAGCCACTCTGGAAAGCAGTGTGGAAATTCCTCAGAAAAATGGAATGGAACCACCATTTGACTCAGCTATCCCATTCCTTGGCCTATACCCAAAGGACTTAAAATCAGCATACTACAGAGATACAGCCACATCAATGTTCATAGCTGCTCAATGCACAATATCCAGACTGTGGAACCAACCTAGATGCCCTTCAATTGATGAATGGATAAAGAAAATGTGGTATATATATATATATATATATATGTACAATGGAATATTACTCAGACATAAAGAATGATAAAATTATGGCATTTGCAGGCAAATGGATGAAATTGGAGAATATCATGCTAAGTGAGGTAAGCCAATCTCAGAAAACCGAAGGATGAATGATCTCGCTGAGAAGTGGATGATGACACATAATGGGGGGTGGGAGGGGTTAGTGTTAGGGTTAGAGTTAGGGTTAGGGAGGGGGGCAAGAATGGAGGAAGGACTGTATAGAGGGAAAAGAGGGGTGGAAGGGGTGGGGGGAAGGGAAAAATAACAGAATGAATCATACACCATTACCCTATGTAAATTTATGATTACACAAATGGTATGCCTTTACTCCATGTATAAACAGAGAAACAACATGTATCCCATTTGTTTACAATAAAAATAAATAAGTAAATAAAATGAATTAAAAAAAATTTTAAAAGGAAAAGAAGAAGAAAGAACATTCTTGGTTATGGAGATAAATTCAAAGAGGACTTTTGCTTAATCCTTCTCAATATATCATGTTAGCATTGTTTTGGGAAGCAGAAGCATTTTACCTTATTTTTCATGTACTCTTGTGGTTGATAGAGAATTTCATCTTATTTTTATCCCATTGATGACTTTCTATATACCTTTTATTTCTCTTTTAAAAAGTGAATGAAGTTAGGGCCTGGGGATATAACTCAGATAGTAGAGTACTTGACTCACATGTACAAGGTCCTGGGTTCAATCCCCAGCACTGCAAAAAAAAAAAAAAAACAAGTGGATGGGTTTATAGAAGAGAGATGAGTGCAGAGAGAAAGGGGTTTGAGGGAGAGGGAGGAGGAATGTTGTAACAATGGAAAAGTTGAACTAACCTACCAAACTCTCCTGTGTACATCTACAAATTCCTCTTTATTATGTATCTATGATGCTTTAGTTAAAAACCTGTAAGAACAGAAGAAGAGTGAAAGGGAGGAAAGAGAACAGGAATAGGGAGATGAAGGGGAATTTTATTTATTTATTTTTCTTTCTTCTAAAATTTGTTCTTTTTAGATTTCCATGACAGTAGAGTATTTCTTGACATATTATATACACATAGAATATAACTTATTCTAATTAGGATCCCATTCTTGTGGTTGTACATGATATGGAGTTTCACTGGTCAGGTATTCATATACAAACATAGGAAAGTTATGTTCAATTAATTCTTTTGTCTTTCCTATTCCCATGCCCTTCCAGTCCCCTTTGTCTAATCCACTTATCTATTCTCATCCCATTCCTGCATTGTGTGTTAGCATCCACATGCTAACATCCATATGCTACCACATATTCATCCATGTGCTAGCATCCATATTCAGACAGATTATTTGACCTTTGGTTTTCTGGGATTGGCTTATTTCACTTAGTGTGATAGTCTCCAGTTCCATCCATTTACCATAAAATGTCATAAGTTCATTCTTCTTTAAGACTTAGTATATTCTATTGTATATATGTACCACATTTTCTTTTTGCATTCATCTGTTGAAGGGCATCGAGTGGGTTATGTAGAAGAAAATGAGAAGGGAGAGAGGGCAGGGGCATGAAAGAGGGTGGAAGGAGATCGACATCATTACCCTAAGTAACTGTATGATTACACAAATGGTGTGAATCTACATAGTGTACAACCATAGAAACAAAAATTTGTACCCCATTTGTGTACAAAGAATCAAAGTGTATTCTGTAAAAATACAAAAAGGGAGAAAATTTAAAAGAGCAAATTAAAAAGAAAGATAGAAATAAAGAAAGAACAAAAAAAAAGAAGAAAGAAAGAAAGAAAGAAAGAAAGAAAGAAGAAAGAAAGAAAGAAAAGAAGAAAGAAGAAAGAAAGAAGAAAGAAAGAAAGAAGAAAGAAGAAAGAAAGAAAGAAAGAAAGAAAGAAAGAAGAAAGAAGAAAGAAGAAAGAAAGAAAGGAAAGCAAAAAGAAAAGAAAGAAAGAACGAACGAAACACTTGGAATGGAGCCAACATATGACCCAGTTGTCCACTCCTTGGTTTTATACATAAAGGACCTAACATCCGCATTATACAGTGAACAGTCACATCAATGTTTATAGCAACTCAATTCACAATAGGTTAAAGGAAATTTTAAAAAATGAATTTGGTTTAAGGTGGTGAGAAGACATCACAATGTCATTTTGGCATGAACCTCAAATATTGACAATTTCAAATTCCTGACAATTACTTAATCCTACAGAATGAGTTAACATGGTGTAAAATGTGTTGAAAGCAGAGGAGTTGCTGACACCCTCTACTTACAAAGATTTAAAATGAACAATAACATTGGTTGAGCACCATTTCTACCTACTATGTGATGGTGAATTCTGACCAAACATGCTGAACACGTGGACGTGTCTGAATTTTACCACCTTTTTTATGGCTTTGGGAATGAATTATCTACTGTATTAAAATGAAGAATCATGATTTCTACTCAGAATCTCCATTTCTAAAGAATATTACTGAGACTATTGTACCAATATTGAAAAAAGTAGTTATGAAATTCTAACCTGGGGGTTATGGTTCTCTCTATATTTTTGCAGTCAACACTGATCAAACAAACTGATTAGTCTTTTGTGCAAACAACAACAACAAAATACTATTCAGTGTACATCAGTGTGATACAGGACAAGATACTTGTGTGTATTTTCACCATATCTTAGTTGATATTAGCAATTGCATTCTTTATCTCTACATATAGAAGGCATATTTTCATATCTATAGTAGGAATCAGTATTTCTGATGATAGTAATTATATTGATTCCTTTGTTTATAATTTAAAAGGAATAATGGAATTTGGTGAGATGCATGGAGTGCCATGACCATAAAATGGAGATGAACATAAAGGATGTGGATAACCAAATTGTGCACATGTGGTCTCCAAGGTCAGGGACTGAGCATCCTGAATTACTCTTTTCTATGCCTTTCATCTTAAAGTCATACACTCCTGGGATCTGAATGACAGTCAAGCAACTGGTCTAATGAGGAGCTGTGGAAATTGAGCCCCTGGGAAACAGACAATATAGGAGTCATCCTGTGAACCGCTCACTCAGCAGCTCACATCAGTCAGGACACACACCGGGGCCTCTTCCCAGAGATGATTCCTCATGAAGAGGGGTCTGCTGCCTCACTAGCCTCTCTGCATTTCCTGAGGACCAGTCCTTCCATCTTCAATATCCAGGTGAGATGTTGAAGTCATTCCTCTTGAAGTCAACCAGGTAACAGAGTCCCTCAGCAAATGTTTTGTACTTGAGGGCAAGGATGTTACTAGAATTTCATCCTGAGAAGCAATGAGGGAAATAAGTAAAAAGGGAGAGGGAAACAATTAACCCATGACTTTCCTATCAGCTATCTGTAATCCTCTGGACACATTCCCATACATTTGTACCTACAATCATGAAGTTACCATTCTGTTGGTCTTAAACATTTTTGTGCTATAATGATACTGGTTATAAAATGTTCTGAAATTTATTTGAATACTTGAAGGCATGTTTCAGAGGGGACTTTGTGAGTGTCTTTGATGGTAGAGCTGCCATAATCAAGTACCGTAAATTAGGTGGTATCACAACAGAAACTTATTTTCTTACAGTTCTCAAGTTTGGAATTCATAAGAAGTCCTCAGGTGTGGTTATCCAACAGCTGTACTGCATTGACTGAACATTTCCTCTTCACCCAATGTATGTGAGATACCTAACATCATGGAAAGAAGAAACCAAACAGTGGTTTCAGATTCCTTCTCCTGGGACTGACAGATGACCCAGCACTGCAGCCCCTCATGTTCAGCCTGTTCCGGACCATGTACTTGGTCACTATCCTGGGAAACCTGCTCATCATCCTGGCCATCAGCTCTGACTCCCATTCTCCACATGCCCATGTATTTCTTCCTCTCTAATCTGTCCTTTAATGGACATCTGTTTCAGTTCAACTACAATTCCAAAGATGCTGGTCAACATCCTAACAGGTGTTCAAAGCTCCAATACACAGCCTGCCTCTCCAGGTCTGCTTTGTCTTCATTTTTGGCGGTTTAGAAATGCCTCCTTGCAGTGATGCCTATGACGTTATGTGGCCATTTGTTACCCCTGAGGTACACAGTCATCATGAATCCCCGACTGTGCATCCTGTTAGTTCTGATCTCTATGCTCCTCAGTACAGTGGATGCCCTCCTCCACACTCTGATGGCGCTGCGTCTGTCCTTCTGCACAAGCCCAGAGATCCCCCACTTCTTCTGTGAACTGCTCAGATCATCAAAGTGGCCTGTTCTGATACCCTCATCAATAACCTGCTGGTATATTTGGTGATGGATATATTTGCTGCTGGTCCTCTCTCTGGAATCATCTTCTCTTACTTTGCATTGTCTCCTCTGTCTTGAAAATACCCTCATCAGAAGGAAAGTAGAAAGCCTTTTCCACTTGTGGGTCTCACCTATTGGTTGTTCCTTGTACTATGGGACAGGTTCTGGGGTGTACATTAGCTCTGAAGTGACTGATTCCCCCAGGAAGATGGCAGTGGCTTCAGTGATGTACTCTGTGGTCCTCAGATGCTGAATCCCTTTATCTACAGCCTTGAGGAACAGGGACATGAAGGGAGCTTGAGGAAACTCATAGATAGAATAACTTGTCCTCTATAATGGTGAGCTTTTCTTTGAATTGTTTCTAGTATACATAAAGAATAGATTACTAGTGACCCAGAATGCCTGGTGCTTCCATCACCGCTTTTTCCTAAAATGCCTAAGCAGCATAATGAGCATATGCTTTGAACTTCGTTCAAATCTGGCATTGCTTCATCAATACGTCTGTGAGGGTTTACACATGATTTCAAAGATCTAAACACAATGCCTTTTCTCAGGTCCAACAGGATTCATCTGAAGCAAATTTTGTAGTACATTCTCACAAGGAGGTAGGTTGAGAAGGCAGACAGGTCACGGAAAGTATTGAAACAAAATTATGTTTGTATATGTAGAAATTTCCATGTTCTATGACTGGGACTTGTTATGTCATCCTAGACTTAATCCTACTGTGAGGTAATTGCAAAAGCCTGAGTATCCATGCCCTGTGAAGCAATGACTGCGACCTGTTACTGTTAATCCATACCCACCATCTAGGGTCGTTATCTATAAGGTTCATAATTGGATGATGTCAGTGTTGAGAAGATTCTGTGATTATTTGAACCTGATCAGTGAAGAAGCCTTCCATCCTAATCAGAAGAAGACACACCAATGTTAATATACTCAAACAATAAAGGGAACTACCTTTCATCACATGGAGGCAGGGAATGTGCTCGAACAGAGAGCAGGGCTTCCTTCAGTTCTCCACGAGGTGGATCATCCAGGGCTCGTTCTCCTGCAGGTCACCAGGTGACTGCAGAAAATGCAGGTGTCAGGTGTCACACACTGAGTGCCTTTCCTGAGCCTATGGACATTTACCATCTCTCTGGATCACACTGGCTGCATCTCTGGAGTGGACTGAATGGTGGCCTAACATGTGTCCAGTCCTGTCCCACTGACTGGTGGTATCATATAGGTACATGGGTCATTGTTACTTGTTTGGGAAAGAGGATGTGCAGAGGAGGAGCATTTCCAGGATTGTCTGTGGGAGCCATAAATGTCAGCATTGTCACCATAAGGCAGACAAAAGAGTAGAGGGTATTGGGGGAGGAGGAAAGGAGGCATTTTAGCCTTGGACACAGATTTCGGATTGATTTTTGTGGTATTTAATGGCCAGTACTTTTATCATGTTTTCCCACATAACTTTCATTTTCATAGTACACTAATGTATTTTTGTCACCCTGGAGATATCACTGTACATTTACTACATAATGTGCTTCTTTTTGACCTTGGGTAATTCAAGGTTAATGGGTGAATTACTCATCTCTATGCTATTCTCATCATTGCCTCAGAGCCTTGTGCTGTGCAGAAGTGGTTGTTCTTTATTTCTCTCTCTCTCTTTTTTTTTTTTTTTTTTTGGTTCATTTTTTGTAAATGCTACATATCATTCATCCTGTATGGGTACATTAAGAATAGGGACCATTTCTAATGTTGATGAAATTGGGATAAACCATTTTTCTGCTACTGTGAATAGTTGTTTGAATAATTTTTCGGCCTTATGAAAAAATAAGTGGTATTTTTATATTGGGTGTGGAATTATGGATTTCATGGAGTAGAGTATTGCATTTTGGTATTTCCAAAGAGTTTTGCTAAGGAATTTAACCACATTACCTTTTAGATATTCTTGATTCCACATGATCCTCAAAACATTTTCTTTTACACTGACAATCTAATGTGCATCAAATGTTGTTCAACTCATTCACATTTCAGTGTATAACCTATGGGCATTGAGAATCATTCCTCATTTTATGTGCCATTTTTTCTTGTGTTATGCATTTGTGATAGTTCCATAAAGCTGCTCACTGATTTTTTTAAAAGTATTCATAATGTTTTATGAATTTGCAATAGTGATCTTTGAAAGTTGCTTGTATTAGTATTTAGTTTTTAGTGCAGGACTTTGGCATGAACTTTATTTATCAAAATTTATCTTTGATAATAAGGTGAGGCATTTAACCATGTTCTTCTTGAAGCTAACCAGGTAACTATAGTCCTTAGCTAATTTTTTGGAAGTGTGAACTCAAATATCCTGAATTCAAAATCTCCACGAGTTTGTCCTATATGAAGGAATCCTTTCAAGATCTCTCATCTTTCTTTGGGTTTTGTTTCATTCTCTTCTGCATTGACAGCTAAACTCCTTATGGAGTTTAATTATACTCACACTACCTAATTCTCCTGCATGTGCCTGAGTTCAATCCAATCCTGCTTCAGTCTGGTTACATCCTGTAGATTCACAGTTGCTCACCCATCAACAGTCAGGTCTTGACTCCTAAATACAGCTTGCTAACTTCCTGCTTACTGATGTGGAGGCCACAAATCCATCAACAAAGCCAGCAGTGATCTTAGACAAATTCTTCTTTGAAGGCTTATCTGAAACTTTCAGATGTTCTAAGTCCATAGCCATTAGTCTAGAGAGTTCTCAGTTCTTGAGTTCACCCACATACCTCTAGTAATGAAGTTCTATGCAGGAGAAATAAAATAGATCCCTTAACATCACCAGCTACATACATCAATGCAGAATGCATTCAAGACTTAAATACAGGGCTCCTTGATATAAAGCTTCTAGAAGAAAACACAGGGAAAATGCTTCAGCACATTAGCCTGTGCAATTATTTTTGGAATTACCCCAAGACAGAGTTTACAAAAATAACAATGGATAAGTTGTACTACATCAAACGTAAAAGTTTTGTACACCAAAGAAAGAAATAAACAGAGCCTAGAGACAAACTACAGAATTGAAGGAAATATTTACAAACTACAGACCTGAGAAAGAGTTAATATTCACAATAAATAAAGAACACACATAACTGAATAGCAAATTGTAAGTCACCCCAATTAAAGAGTAAGGCTAAAGATCTGAACAGACATTTCTCAAAAGAAGACATACAAATATAAAACACAGGAAAAATATTCAATATCATGAAGCACAAGGAAATGCAAATTAAAACACATGAGATACCCTATCACCTCAGTGAGGGTAGCCATTATGAAAAAGACAAAAGATAACATGTCAAGTTTGTAGAATGTATACAGGATGGCCGAGTGGAGCTAGGTGGCAATCCCCAGTCTCTCAACAGCATGGAAAGGAAGCATTGAAGGATTTGCTGACCGGAGAGAACTTTATTACAAGATTGCACCTGGATTAGAAGTTCATCAGTCGGACAGCTTCTCCTCCATGATGTCATGTTCTTTGGACTTGTGTTTCTACAGTACACCAAAACAACAGGATTGTTGGTAAGCCAGAATGCCTGTTTTTCTGTCACTATGTCTTTCTAAATTTGCTAAATGACATAATGACCAGGTGTACTGAATTTGATTTGAATCCTGATAATTTTTTGTCTCTGTGAGTTTCATACATGAGTTTTTTTGTTGTTGTTGCTGTTGTTGTTGTAAGGACTGAATCCAGGGAAGCAACATCATGAAGCAACATCTCCAGTTCTATTTATTATTTACTTATTTATTTATTTTAAGAAGAATCTCACTAAATGACTTAGAACCTTTCTATGTTGTTGAGGTTGGCCTTGAACTCACAATCCTCCTGCTCCCAAGTCACGGAATGACAGGCATGTGCCCCCATGCCCAGCTTCACACGATTTCAATGATCTAAACACAATATTTTTCTCAGTGCCCACAGAATCAGTGTGAATCATATGGTTTATGATCCATTCTCAGAGGAAGGTAAGTTGAAAAGGCAGAAAGGGCAGTGAATATTTAAACAAAACCACGGTCTATATAGAAAAGATTCCACCTGTTCCTGTAGTTGGGATCATGTGAATGACATCCTAGACTTAACCCTATTGTGAGGAAAATATGCAAAATATGCATACTCTGTGTAACAATGACTGGGAGCTGCTACTCTCTCATATCCTTCAAGACAGTAGTAGCATTCACCATATTAGGGTCATTACTATAAATTTTCATAATTAGATAATGTCAATGGTTTGAGATGATTCTGTGAATGGGATGGACTCAAACTAAAAAGTTTGCTCCAGCAAAAAAAGAATCAATAATGTT